>NC_068422.1:47826711-48139211 GCF_023373465.1 Oncorhynchus keta | reverse complement strand
TTAGAATGCTGATCTATCGGTAGTCTGAACTGTGGCAATTATTGGAGGAGTTTTCAGGCATCAGGCAACAACAACAAAAACGGTTGATTAGTTCTGAAGTTAACGAGAAAACTTGGGTAAATACAATGGGGTATCTCACTTGACATGTGTACTGACAAATATTATAATTTTTCTTATATATATATATATATATATATATATATATAGGCACGGAGGGCTTTTGGTTTCTGTCCCTCTAAAAACATAAATAATTATAAATAACCAAATGGCTTTATTTACAAATTAGTAAGAATGTCTCGCCCCATTTTCAAGAATGGCCTTTTCCCCTTTATTCAGATTACAATCGCTCACTTTCGGGTATTTGAAACAATCTTCTCCGAAATATAGTTATTTTTTTTATCAAGTTAATCTGCTCATGTTGTGTGTTCAATTATTTGTGATATTGTGGCATTTAAAGCATATTGAAGATAGTGTCCCCGAGGGCCAATCTGTTATCCAGAGATTAATTTAATAGCCCGGCTCCTGTAGTTGTGAAAATCCCCCCCCAACTTGCAATGTATTCGATGCTTAAGTATCTGTTCATCAACATCTTTATGCTTTCGTTAATAAAATAACGATAAATACTTTCAAAATGCAGATGTTTATTTCAACTACTGTACAATACATCTCAGCTCCATTTTAGTTGCACTTTCCCTCAGCTCCACGACCTTGAGTAAAACCTTGCTGAGATCAATGTATGTGTTGTATCGTCAGTTTCTCAAGGTACAGATGAATTTTTCAGAAAAAAATAGGCTAATGAAGGCAACATTGTTGCTTACTGGAACACCCAAAGTCATCCAATTTGTTATTATAGGATTTGAAGCAATAGCCTACCTTCGTGTGGTCAACTATTTCAGCACCGTTTCGGACTGGTCTTGATAAATCAATTACATTTTTATTTTCAATTCATCTCTGTTTGGGTATTGGTTAGCATAAAGGATACTGAATTCTGTTCAAATAATATTGTGTCTCTATCATATCTGCTAAGCACACGTCTGGCTCTGCTTGCCGCACAGCCACTGCCTCAGTGGTTGAGTAAGCTCCTTCATGGCTGGCCCTGTCCAGGGGTGACATTGGACAGGGCCACAGTGTCTCCCAACTCCCCTGTTTCAGTCCCCAGTAATTATTCTGCAATAGCTTGTGCCAGGGGTCTAGGGTCAACTTGTCTCATCTGGACCAGTATTCACAAAGAGTTCACACAGAGTGCTGATCTAGGATCAGTTTTTAATTTTAGATCCTAAAATTATTTTGCCTGGTGCAACCTGACCCTAGATCAGCACTTCTACTTATGTGGCCTGTTTCCATATATGATTTACCTCAGTGTGTTACCTAAAAGGCTCAGACTTTTCTCTTTCCATCTACGTGGTTTGGCACCAGTGTCTCACTAAACCATGGTGTCTCACTAAACCATGGCTCTAGCGGACCTGCTCTCACTTGCAGTCAGTCAGGCCGCTGGTACTTTTCAGCCTGCATTTACCTAACAATGGCTAACTGTGAACTTGAACATCTTCCCAAAAAGCAGCTGTTTTGATTTATGCAGAGGTTGATGATTCTGCTCTTCACAAGTACTCACTGCCAGCACTAGCTATGGAAACGATTTCCCTAGTACAACACAAGGGTGTATACGCTGGGGTAACACTGTTAGTCAAAAAACAGCATTGGATGCTTTGTGAATATTGGCCCTGGTGTAATGTGAGGAGGGGGGCATCCTGCCCTTCGGTTACATCGTCATCCAGCTCTTCTTAATTCTCAACAGCATCTGGTAAGAACAAGGGTCCAGTGCTGCTTTTCGACTCATACACTAGTGTAACTCTGATGTTTAGACCCATATGTTATACTAGTGAAATAGTTTCTGTAGCTACGGCTGGCACCAAGGACTTGAAGAGCAGAATCAACAACCTCGGCATAATCAAGATTGATTTAAACAGCTGTTTTGTGAGAAGATATTAAAGTTCACTTTTAGCCATTGTTATGTAAACGCCAGCTGAAATGTACCACTGGCTTTACTTTGGCCCAAGTGACAGCAGGTCTGCTGGAGCCATGGCCCAGTGACACACGGGTGGCAGCCTGCGTAGATGAAAACAAAAAAGTCTGAGCCTCTTGGGTAGAACTCAAGTTAAATCCTGGATGGAAATGTGCCACGAGTAGGAGTGCTGATCTAGGGTCAGGTTCCACCAGTCAATATGATATACAATTAAACACTGATCCTTGATCAGCACTCCTACTCTAAGACACTTTGTGAATACGGGTCTGGATAAGAGAAGTTGACCCTATCCCCGCGGCACAAACTATTGCAGAATAATTACTGGGAATTGAGACAGTGGGGTTGGGAGACACCAATGTCACCTCTGGACAGCTAGCCAGGAAGGAGCTTACCCAACCACTCTGAGGCAGTGGCTGTGTGGCTAGCAGAGGTGTGCTTAGCAGATATGAAACGGAGGCACAACATTATATGAATGACAATTCAGTCCACATGACAGAATTCAGTGTACTTCATGCTGATGATTTGAGACTAATACAGATGATGTGCATGAGTTTGTCAAACAGGTAGGCCTACCACGTTTTTGAATAGGAAGAATTAGGTTCTGATTCTATGATTAGGCCCATGCAAGATGTTCATGCATGCATGCACATAGAGTACCCGTCAAAAGTTTGTACACACCTACTCATTCAAGGTTATTCTTTATTTTTACTATTTGCTACATTGTGGATTGATAGTGAAGACATCAAAACTATGAAATAACACACATGGAATAATGTAGTAACCAATGTTAAACAAATCAAAATATATTTAAGGTTCTTCAAAGTAGCCACCCTTTCCCTTGATGACTGCTTTGCACACTCTTGGAATTCTCTCAACCAGCTTCGTGAGGAAGTCACCTCGAATGCATTTCAATTAACAAGTGTGCCTAGTGAAGTGGTGGAATTTATATTGTTCTTAATGCGTTTGAGCCAATCAGTTGTGTTGTGACAAGGTAGTGGTGGTATACAGAAGATAACCCTATTTGGTAAAAGACCACGTCCATAGTATGGCAAAAGCAGATAAGTAGAGAAACGTCAGTCCATTACTTTAAGACATGAAAGTCAGTCAATGCGGAAAATGTCAAGGACTTTGAAAGTTTCTTCAAGTGCAGTCACAAAAACCGTGAAGCCACAGCTCTCATGAGGACCGCCATAGGAAATGAAGACTCGGTTGCCTCTGCTGCAGAGGATAAGTCCATTAGAGTTCCCAGCCTCAGAAATTGCAGCCAAAATAAATGCTTCAGAGTTCAAGTAACAGACTAATCTCAACATCAACTGTTCAGAGGAGACTGTGTGAATCAGGCCTTCATGGTCAAATTGCTGCAAAGAAACCACCACTAAAGGACACCAATAAAAATACTGTCAGTGGACATTAGACTGGTGGAAATCTGTCCTTTGGTCTGATGCGTCCAAATTTGAGATTTTTGGTTCCAACCTCCTTGTCTTTGTGAGACACAGAGTAGGTGAATGGATGATCTCCACATGTGTGGTTCCTACCGTGAAGCATGGAGGAGGTGTGATTGTGTGGGGGTGCTTTTCTGGTGACATTGTCTGTGATTTATTTAGAATTCAAGGCACACTTAACCAGCATGGCTACCACAGCATTCTGCATTTGTTTTTCAACGGGACAATGACATAACACACCTCCAGGCTGTGTAAGGGCTGTTTGACCAAGAAGGAGAGTGATGGAGTGCTTTAAGAGTCATCTTAAAAATTACTCTGTGATAGAATTAATGCGAGTTTATGATCAATTCTTACCTTTTCAAAGGCAAGTTGACTTGCCTGGCCTTCCTGGCAGCAAAAGCATGCACTGCTTCTTGGAAGTTGATTTTGTAATGCACGGCTCTCCCATCTTGTGGTGCTAAAGGATTTCACTGTGAAATTGTTTCATGCCATCTTCCACGTTCCCTTTCAGCACATCCCAGCGGTGTGTAGGTCTGGATAAAAATGTGTTAACTCGGCCACCGCCAAGGTGTTTAAAACTCAGCCGTTAACTCAGCTGCCGCCGAGCAACATGATGCTGCATCAGAGAGAACTAGGTTCAGCGAGTGCGCGCTGTATTGGCTGAAAAAAGGCCCTCGGATTGATATCCTGCAGCAGCAGCACCAATGTCATCGGGACGTGGAGCGACAAATCTGAGTCCGGTTCCCAGCTAGTAGGTTTTCTGTTGGCATTGTTTGAATGTGTGGCTTGGCCTGGTGCGACCAACTGTTCTTGTCCACCCAGAGAGCTGTCATCAGTGGAAGTGGATGGCTCGGACTCCTCCGGTTCACTGCGAGAACCATTGAACGGTGGCTCGTCAGTCTTGGTGATTGAACGGCCTGTCCTCGGAGTCATGTTGTTCTCCACACTGGCTGATGAACATTACTGCATGCAGCGAATCACTTTGGTTTAGAGATTGCCTCTTTTCTCATTAGTTAAAACATATATATATTCGCTTCCTGATTAGTTTTTGTCTCTTAGACATGGTAGCTAATTTGGTTGCAAATCTCTATAGCTTACTATTAGCAGATATTTCCACTAGTAGCTTGTTAACGTTAACAGGCTATGCTAGGCTACTGCCTTAATCAATAATAATCTTCCTCACACACAAACATTTAAAAAACAATACAATAGTTTAATTGGTAGATTTATTTTTATTAATGTTTCATAATTGGATAATCTCATAAAAACACACAACCATAGCTACCAAGGATAATGGGAAGGAACATCAGGGGAAGCGGGAATGGAGTGATGGCGGGAACTGCAGCAACAGCTATGAGCTGGCGGCTGGGGCGCCGCTGGCGGTGTAGTAGCCGATCAGAAGCGCCGGAGGGCGGCAGCCAATTTCCAAAATGCCGCCCCAAATTCAAATGCCACCATAAGCAATTGCCTAGTTTTGCCTAATGGGAGGGCCGGCCCTGAGATGGACATTTTCAGAAAAAGCAGTTCACATAGCAAGCCAATATTAATGAATATCATTGCATTGGTTCGACATTGAAATCTCACTAGCTAATCAAGATAAAAAGGTGAGATCTTTCAGATTCTATCTCTGTAGCAGGTAACTCTGTCTCATCTCGTCTGGGCACTGCTTCAGCCAGATGAAGCAACTGCACATCTCACGTTCTTGCCATCCCCTCTTGTCTTGATTCTATAGGGAGCTAGCCTGTTCTCCTCAAAACATTATTAGCAAGCTAGCTAACGTTGATCTCAGCTTGCTAACTAGACACTTTTCTAAATTAATGTTAGACTCAACCAAATAACAAGTACATAGCTAGACCTATTGCTCTGTTACACAACGTAAGAACCACTAGATAGACTAGCCTGAAAGCTCTAATGCTAGCAAGCTGGCTAGCAAGCTCGCTAGCAAGCTAGCTAGCTAGCATCAGCCGTATAACGGTCATGCTATGTGGAAACGCTCACTTTAATTATTCCCTTCGTCTTCCTCACTAATGCCTTGTTGTAGCTTTCAAATTCTGTCAATATCATTGAGCTAGCTAGTCATTTTTACAAATTCTATCCATATTTAGCACAGCGTGCTTCCAGACCGGAACCCTATGAAACGTAACACCTCACTTGATTGGTCAGAAGAAAATGCCCTGTCCACTAGAGCTCGCATATTTCTCTGCTGTTTTCTTGCAGAATTATTTTGAAATGTGGACTCGCGTGTATTGTATTGGGAAGAAAATTATACAATCATCACTTTGAAATGAAAATTAGGGGCTAAATTCAATCCATCCAACATTGCTGTATTCACACAGTAGCTATTTTTCCACTGGTCAAATTAACTGGTTTTGGGAACTGTATAAAAACCTCCAACTACTACCACTGTAACCTCTCTCACAGGTATCCTTTCACTTTTAAGAATCAGAAGTGTGTGGGCACGGGATGAATATTGTGAATAAAGGGTTAAAAAAAATCCTCTTGCGGGATTAGAACTCACAACCTATGAACTATAACCCAATTTGTTTAGTGGATTGGGCCACCATCAGTCATAGCAGTGAAGGGGGGGATAGAGCGTGTTACAATGATCACCATTGTCATCTATTTAATGTTATGATAATGTTGCTACGAATATAAATTTATCTAATCAACAAAGCCTGCATGTTTTTTGTTGTTGTGTAAAACACAAACAGTAAGCAAAAATGTTGAACTTGGTGATGTGGAATTTTTTTTAATTTTATGTAACGTCAGTAAGGCGTTAAGGCGCGCTGTCACCTGCTTTCATAGTAAGTCTTGAGGCGGTACCACCCAGCACATCTAGAAGTGTATTACCAAACCCCTCCCTTTTAAATAACGTAGAGGCGCCTCTACGTCCCAATTTCAATGGTAGAGTTGAGCCACTATGGGCAAAAAGAGCTAGATTTACTACTAAAATATATATCGCTTTTGTGACGAACTGTCAAAGTACAGACCAGAATTTACGTATTTCACTAACTAAGCCTAAAACATCTGGTTTTAGATGAAAGTTACTCTTTAGGAAAACAAACTTTGCAGTACAATACCTGCTGCTCGCCACATGAGACAGAATGGGAAACCACTGAATATGAATGAGACATATTTGTATCCCGCTTTATTCCACAGAAAAAGCACCAATATACATAGAATAAACAAATGTTTGCTCATTTGTGGTAATTTTTGGACATATTCAATGGTTGCCCGAAAATGGCGTTCTACGAGCTGCTCATTTAACATCATTCAGCACTAGGTCACAGCGTGAGAGAGATTAGGCATGGTGGTTTGACGGTGAGTAGCTTGCCACAGCCATTAAGTAAATAGTGAAAAGTACACTTCACCAAGCAAGCAACCCTGTCCTCATCACATTCTCACTTAGTTAACGTTAACTGGCTAGCTAGCCAGCAAGGTAGTTAGCTTCGCTAGCTAGCAATCTGTGCTCTTTATGTGCCAACACTGAACTGTCGCCAAAGTGAACACTCGACCATGATACAAAAAGAGCACTGTTTGGACATATAGCTAGTGTGCTTATTTAGTTTGTTCCAAAATATGCAATCTGCAAAAAGCAGTTGGCGCAGATCTATTATTCAGGCCATGTGCTTGCATTCAGGATGAGATAAGTAAGTAGCTAGCTAGCGTAGCACCCCATATTATCGGCATCTTTAAGAAATGTATTACCTTCAACAGTTATCTTGTGATCAAGCCATCAACGGGTTAGCAATTAGCATGTTTGACATTTCAGTGGAAATAATACTATCAGCTTTTTGATAAGCGGTTTAGCAAAAAAATATATATTTCAGAGGTAAAAAGTTGGATATTAAATGTGTGGTCTGTCATGCAGTCGAATTTGACAATATACAGCGTTTCCCACAAAATGTGTATATATAACTTTTTCAAAACCTAACGTGCATAAATTGTAATAAATCGGTGGTCAGACAGCTAGAAGGGTGTCTTTAGTCGCAAAACTTACCGTTATTTTCCAGTCCATTTTAAATGTTGAGCTTGAGGTGATTTAAACCTCGAACTGCTAGAGTGTCCGAAGTTATTCCGATGTTGGGGGGAAATTAGCTAGCTTAATTAGAACGTGTGACCTTAAAGGAGTGTGGCAAGCATTTGCCTGCATAAATATTTTCAGTCATCAACACTTCATTTGAAGTTAAAATGTATAGCCAATACATTTTGTATTGAATAACAGTGTAAATGTACAGTATATATGGGTTCTGTAAGAAAACATTGTCGCAATGAACCGCTAGCTTGTCATAGCATACTCTCATGGTCTGTGCTATGTGGAATCCTTGGGACGTTTGTAACATTACCCCATTTTAAGTTTACTTTTTAAAATGGTTAAGGTTAGGTAAGGGTTAAGTTTAGTGTAGGCGTTAAGTTTAGGGTTTGGGGTTCATCCCAAGGATCCCGCATCGCACTGATCCTCTCATTGCAAGGTTGCCATAAAGTCTTTGTTTACACAGTGGCGGAGCGTGGGTAAAATCACTGGGGAAGCCAAGCCAGAAAAAAAGCCATAGTACAAGCTATGTGTTCATATGCCTTGACACCATGATATACAGGCCTAAGGTGGAGACAATAAGAAGACACAGTGGCAGAATAAATTCAACCACACATTTGTTTCATTACAAAACTGGAGAGAAACATCTGTCTGGTGAAGTCCACAAAACATTTTGCATGTAACAAACAGTTGCTTGACCATGCTGGAGGTCAAGTAAGGTAATGTTTCCAACACTTTCGGACTACTAAACAACTATTGCTTAGTCTAATACAGTGACAACTAAAAGATACCAAAAACAATTTAGTCCAAGTTCAAGTACGGAGAATTAAGGAGAACCACAAGTCCAAATCCGTATCTCCATCCATGGCTAATTTAGGAAAGGGACATTTTTTTTCTAGCTAGCCACCGGTGGACAACGACACAACGAGATGCAACAATTCATGTTTTTTTCTGTTAATGACGTTTGACTTCTGATATGTCATTGGTCTGAATCCAAACTGGCTTCCCTTGACAGTTTCTTATTTTTTGTGCGCCAGGACCATTCACAGCTGAATTCACACTCCGTTTGCCCCGATGCTGATTGGCTGTTATTTTATTTAATTTTTTTATCAAGGGAGGTCAAATGCTCGCTGGCTTCCCTTGAATTCAATGCTATGGACGGCAACAATGTCATACTCTTTTTGGCCAGACAGCATCGGATAGATATGCTACACATAATGAGACAGAGGGGTGCTGTTTCGTTAGCCTGGATACTTTCTCCAGTGGGGTACATTCAGTCTCTTGCAAATTGAAAGAAATGTATGAAACACAGATAGACGAAATACATTATTTTGTATGTTTCTTTTGTTTTTCTTGGTCAATTTTTTTGGAGAAGCCTGGCTTCCCTTGGCATTCATGAATACACGCCACTGTGTTTACATGACCTTTGGCTGTTTTGAAAACTGTAGGAGATCTACTCGAGGCAAATGCTGACACCTGTTATGAACGCCATGTTACTGCATTTCAATGCTTATGCTTATTTGTGAGCAGTGCAGATTTACTTTGAGTCAAAGTTTAATTCATTCAGCCAACCAACCCTTGTGGTGGTTTAGCACAAAGACTTTTGGATACTTCTTATCCACTACCACAGAAAGACAGATCTTTAAGTTGTACCTAAGAAGGTGCACTAAACTTTTACTGTCATATTTATAGAGGATGTAGTTTATTTTTGGTGTATATCCTGTAAACCACAAATATAATGTTCTTAAATAATGATATTATTGAAATCATCATTTAGAGTACACTATACTGTATATGCAAAAGTATGTGGACACCCCTTCAAATTAGTGACATTCTAGACGGTTCTGTGCTTCCAACTTGGTGGCAACAGTTTGGGGAAGGACCTTTCCTGTTTCAGCTTGGCAGTGCCCCTGTGCACAGAGGTCCATACAGAAATGTTTTGTAGAGATCGGTGTGGAAGAACTTGACTGGCCTGCAGAGCCCTGACCTCAACACCTTTGGGATGAACTGGAACGCGGACTGTGAGCCGGGCCTAATCATGTATATGTATTTTAATCATTTGGAGCTCAATTTATGTAAAAATAGAGGTGACTGTTGACTCCCTAAAATTGGTATTGAACCCAAAAATCACATATCGGTCGGGATCTATTCTAGACCATGCATTAGATATAGCTGGCTGTAATTAGTGGGAGTTGGGTTCCTGTGGAACAGGAAACCTGTGGCTTCTCCCTCTGTGCCTCCTAGGATGATGAATAATCTGGTCGAACCATGAGCTACACTGGCTCAGGCTCTCCGTGATAATGCTATGAGGTAATAAGCCACAGTCTCTGCAGCCACTGACAAACTGTAAAATGAGATCACAGAAGATCAGCGCAGCGCCACGTGTGTGATAGTCGTAGGTAGGCATAGCTAAATGATTGCAGATGTAAAGCATGCAGGTGTTAATGGGCATTCTGATTTCATGTCTTTGTAAAAAATAAATAATAATAAGTGTATTCAATATCTTGTTTTATTCAGCCAACTGCAATGTGACCTCTTAGTTCTGGACTAAATATATTGCCAGTCTCTTGTCTGTAATCTGTCGGTATTCCGTTTCTATCTCCAATAGTCCAATATTTTTAGTTAAAGGCTCTGCCAGATGCTGAGATACTGTGCCGGGCTGGCTGTGTGATGAATGAAAACCTGAAGATATGCATCAAGCCTTGAATAAAGCAATGCAGCTCAGCAGGATGTGAAACAATGGCTCATTCCAGGTGGCGGTGTGCTGAGGGAGTGAGGGGAATTGGATAAGACAGGAAGGTCGCCTGGCTGCCTGGCTGTTAGCATTGGACTTGGCAGCTCTCTGCCATGGAAGCGCTGACAGGCAGGCGTGCCTGTCACAGCGCGTAAGTGGCTCCCTGCGCAGACATTCACAGTAGAGCACCTTTTCTTTATCCACAGTGCTTCTGGGATGGTCCAGCCCGCAGGGCTGCATCCCCTATAGCTCTAGCCCCCATACCTAGTCCATGCCCCAGCCCTCATACTTGACCCCAGCCCCAGACCTTATACCAAGCCCTCAACTCCACATCTTGGCCGAGCCCCCAGCCTTATTCCCATACCCACAGCTACCTAGCCCCTGCTCTATCCCCATCCTTAGCCCCATACCCAGCCCCATACTTAACATCCACAGCCCCCTGGACCCCCTGGCCAGAGATTAGAGCTTTATGGCGGTCCAGGTATCACTCCGTTCAGTCTGCAATGGGAAGACCTGATTAGAGAGCGGGGGAGGCTGGTAGTGGCACCGTGGGAACAGACAACCCTCTGGGAAGTAGGGAACAGATTTGTCCTCTGCTGTTTAGGGAGTGGGAGGCTTCATTCAGAGTGAGCTGTGACTACTGTTGTTCCTTAGCAATAGCTTTCTGGTTATTCAATCATGGTAGTGGTTGATTTAATATTGGGAAACCGCAAAGTGGAAATAATAAAGTCATATTTATAGAGCCTTACCATGACCTTTTTGTTTTTTGTTTGATGTTTATGCAGCAGAGCAGTTATTTTGACTGTCATGGAGAAATGTTTTCCTCGTAACTATTTGAGATGACTTTTAAGGTCAGAAGGATTCAACTGTTCACTTTATCCAGTATTTTAAATCATAGTCCTACCTTTTGTTGTATCTTGACTCTTCAGTTTAACTTTAGACTCATGCGGGAATGGGGATGAAGAAATCGTTTTAGATTCAACGAGGGTATGTACTGGAGTTGTGCATCTTACATTACTTCAGGAAGTCTACTCTCAACAACCCACTTCAATGCCCATGGTACTTAGCGTTAGAACTAAAGCTACGGAAACCCACTAGAACAGAAATACTTTGTCCCAATACATAACGTCCTTCACTTGGCCTTGCTTTTGATCTTGCTTCACGTGTATGGAAAATCTAAGTTATCCAGAACTGAAAACTCCTTATTTCTACAGCCACACTGTGTCCTTAAAACATACCTCTGCTGTTGGGATTGAAATGTTCCAGGGTGGATATTAACTGTATTGATTTGAGTGAGGATTATGACCCGGTAAAATAAGATTAAGTAGTGTGACCTCCGTTTTGGCCCCGAGTCACGCTCTCACATATCTGGCACACATTTTGTAATGAGCAAAAAAAGTATATTCCTGTGAAATTACAGCATAGAATTAAATGTAAGTGATTCTTGATATGGGAAGGAGAGATCTGAGAGGGAGATAGAAGGACAAAATGAGAGACGAATAATGATAACCGAAGGAGACGAAACACTTGAGTCAGACATACAGTCTATGAATTACTAGAAAGCTTTGTCAGGGAAAATAAGAAAGTGCTTTGGGCCTTTGCTAGCTATTCAGATGGGAAAATCTAAGTCCATTTCTTTTCTTCTTGTCTTCTGTCTCTCCAGATGTGCTTCGGACTGGCTGTGGTTTCTCCTCCTCATCCTCCTTCTGATGGTCAATGGCAGACGAAAACCGCTCCCTTCTCCTTTCCTGTCATCTTTTGATCTCCGAGAGATGGCTCTGATCCACAGCTAAACAACAGGACATCCCTCTCTGATCTCCTCCCTCTCTGACCATCTTTTCATCACCCTCCCTCACCATGGCCTGCTTGCTGGTAGCAGTGTTCCTCCTGGTTCTCCAGACATATGCTGCCCCACCAGATTTTGTTCAGAGTTTGGATTTAGGACCTGGACTCACAGCTAATGACACTCTGTCTCCACCCCTGGGGACTAGTAAATGTGCCCCCCACAGCATCATCATTGGGGTCCGTAAAGGCGGCACACGAGCCCTGCTGGAAATGCTAGACATCCACCCTGAGGTCGCTGCCGCTGCCACAGAGGTGCACTTTTTCGACTGGGATGAGAACTACGCTAAGGGATTTGACTGGTACCGTGAGCTGATGCCATATTCCTACCCACATCAGATCACAGTGGAGAAGACACCAGGCTACTTCACCTCTGCCTTGGCGCCAAAGCGCATCCGTGCCATGAACTCCTCCATCAAGCTGCTGCTGATCTTGCGGGACCCAACTGAACGGGTCATCTCAGACTACACCCAGGTCTACTTCAACCGCCTGGAGAACCACAAGCCAGTGCAGGCCATTGAGAACCTGCTGGTGCGCAGCGGAGCCCTCAATACCCGCTATAAGGCCATCCAGCGGAGCCTCTATGACATGCACATGAGCAACTGGTTGCGCTATTTCCCCCTAGAGCAGATCCACATCGTGGATGGGGATACTTTGATCCGGGACCCGTTGCCTGAGCTACAGAAGGTGGAGCGTTTTCTCAACCTGCCCCCCAGGATAATGTCCTCCAACTTCTACTTCAACCAGACCAAGGGGTTCTACTGCATCCGGAGTGAAGGGCGAGAGCGCTGCCTGCATGAGTCCAAAGGGCGTCCCCACCCTGCCGTCAACGGTACCGTGCTGCAGCAGCTACGCTCCTACCTCCGGGAGCACAACCATAACTTCTACCGGCTGGTGAAGCGCTCCTTTGACTGGCAGTAAGGCAGTTCACCCCTCTACTTATGAGGACTAGTTCCCCCTGGCCCACATATGACTGTTCAAGGACTGACTGACCAGTGTTATAGGGGGACAAGCACTTTACGAACTCTGACACCCAAACACCCCTGTCAATCGCCTTTTACTCTGCTCTGGTGTCAGCAGAGCAGTTCCACATTTACGAAGCAAAAACTTACAAACGAACATGGAAAAATCCCCAAGATTGAAGTCATTCTCTGTACTGTACCTGCCAAAAGTGAAGCGATGCGGATTGTGGAAAAACTCATTTGTGAACCTGATTTTAACTTTTGTTTGATATTACTGTACTTGATAATAAATTGTTTTGCTTTAAAAATGTAACGCTGGAATGGGATCTTTTTCTCCCTCGGTTCTTTGTGCTGCTCTCCAGCTCCTAACCTGAGTTATTTCGAGAGCATGCTAAGGTAGACTGAGGCATTAGGCTAAGAGTTTGATTCGCTGCGGTGGAAGAAGGACATTAATGCAGGGAAATGGTTTCCCTCGAGCGCCGCTTTAGTAGTACAGAAATCACTAATGGATTTGGACGTTGAAGGTAGTGCCTGCAGCAAAAGGGGCCGAATCACAAGAGTCAGCAAGCTGAAGTCAAAAGAGCTCTTCCTGTATTTTACCACTGTTCAGTGTTCAACGGTTTGATTAGGCTGTAGAAGAAGCCAGTAAATCATATGCTTATTGTAGCAGTTCTCACAGGAGTTGTGCTGTATGTAAGATGCCGTTTCACAAGTGTGATTATTCAACATAAACAGCAGAGAAACACATTACTATTTTCATCATGATTATCTCTGGTTATTATGGATGGATACTTTGTTTTCTTAGAACCTTTCTGTCAGATCACTTGCCATTCCATGCCACAGAGAATCGGCACATTTCAGATTGTCACAGGTCATGTTTCCTCATTGATTAGGCTTTAAACAGCAGCCAAGGCTGCCTGTCTGGAGAGACCACTGGTGCTTATGTGATCTCCCTTCTGTCTGGTGGCTCTGTCAGATGCTAAAAGAGTGCTCCCGTTCTCCAGGGGGGGACAGACATCAATGCTGCCGGTTTTATCCCTTGCCAGTAGTAGGGGTGTGTTGCTCTGTCCACACTAAAATATGAAGTTCGATACAAGCAATGTTTTCCCACTCCGTCTTACCGTATCCTATTTACTGATACTGTATTATGTTTTATTGATGTCTCATAGTAGTTTATTCAACCATACTTTTGTTCTACGGCTCCATCCAGCACAGGCTACTCTATAAACTCAGCGGTAGCACTTTACTTTAATTATAGTGTCATAACATCTAATAAGGTCATAACCATGTCATAAGAGCTGGCATAACTTGTCATAACACTGTCATGACACCTACATTTAGACCTGTTACATGTATTGAGTTATTTTATGGCTAGTTATGACACCTACATAAGGGTGTCAAAACCCACCACTCAAGGCAAACCATTAGCCATATTATTACCATTGCAGTTGCACACACATTGGTGTCAGAATTGTACCTACCCAATGCTCTGTTGCTGATGATTGGGGTGAATGCAGGAGAAGTATTTGGGAGCAGGACAAGACACCCTCTTTGTGACTGACGATGACTGACACAATAGTCCAAGGGCCACCTACCAAAACTGTTGTTCCATGACCCAAAAAACGGAACTGCAAAATTGAAACAACATTATGTAGATAATGTTATGAACATTAACACTGTCTGATTCCAAACTTGTAAAAGTTGCACATTTGTAAAAATCTTTAATCAAAGTCATGATATTACGCATCGAAATAACAGCGCATTTGAGGTAGTTTGACCTTGGTTACTTCTGTTGTACGATTTGTGCGTTTTGATTTTCGAAACTACCTAAAAATGCGCTGTAATTTCGATGGTTAAATATAAACGTTCCAACGTTGCACGTCGGTTACTTTTTGTTGTCCACTGACGTACAGAACACAAAACGATTTGTGCGTTTTGATTTTCGTCCTTGCCTTTTCATCGGTCCTTCGTTGATCCAGATGAGCCCCTCAACGAGGAAATATGTTTGAACCATTTGCAGTGGTTTTCTCAGTTAATAGAAGATGTTTTGGCAGATGTAATTAGCCTATAGGGCCATCCTTGCTTTTGCCTGCTTGCCAAACTAAAGACAGCACAACTTTGCTAGCCAACACATCGCTCAAAACATTCCCGACAGCTACAGAAAGCGCTGTTCTGGCATCTGAGACAAATCTATTTAGCATGTTTCAATAGCTTCTTATCGTGTATTATTTTAGGATTCGTCCGGTACATACAGTGGGCTCCAAGTATTTGGACAGTGAAAATGTTTTGTTGTTTTGGCGCTGTACTACATCACTTTGGATTTGAAATTACACAATGATTATGAGGTTAATCTTACACGTGAATCTTCACGTCTGTTGGATGCATTTGCTCTTTTGGTTGTTTCAGGTTATTGTGTGCCTAATAGAAACTCATGGTAAATAATGGAGTGTGTCATTTGAGTCACTTTTTTTTTCTAAAGACGAATCCAGTATGTTTCTAAACTTCTATATTAATTTGGATGCTATCATGATTACGTATAGTCCCGAATTAATCGTGAATAATGATGAGAAAGGTAGACGCACAAATATCATACCCCCAAGACATGTTAACTTCTCACCATTACAATGACGGGAGGTTAGCATTCTTGGGGTGTATGATATTTGTGCGTCTAACTTCCTCTCATCATTATTCACAGTTTATTCAGGAGTATCCGTAGTCATGGTAAAAATCCACATTAAACGTAGAAGTATTTAGAAACATATTCTACTCAATAAGAATAGAATGTCATTTCAAATCCAAAGTGCTGGTGTATAGAGCCAAAACAACAAATATATCACTGTCACTCACTCACTCATATGTTGCTTTCTGCACGCATAGAGAATGGAATCTGTGTAAAAAATTGTAACCAAGATGTAACCTAGCAACCTCAATGTTGCTAGGGGAATTACCCAAAATGCGGTATGATTTAGAAATGTTACCTTTGATTTATAATATTTAATTAATGTGCAAATTTGACAAGTTTTAAATCAGTGTTCATGTTCATAAAATTATCTACATAAATGATGTTAACTTTGTGGATCGGTTTCCTGAAACACCTTTTCGGAAGCCTTTTTTAGTGGGTGGTGTTCATGTGGGTTTTGACCATAGAGATCCTATTAAATTTTTTAATTTAACCTTTACTTCACTAGGCAAGTAAGTTAAGAACAAATTCATAATTACAACGACGGCCTAGGAACAGTGGGTTAACAACCTTGTTCAGGGGCAGAACGACAGATTTTTAACTTGTCAGCTCAAGGATTCGATCTAGCAACCTTTCGGTTACTGGCCCAACGCACTAACCACTAGGCTACCTCCCAAACTTTGTCATCAACAAACCCTCAAAGTTCCAGAATGAAGTGAAAAATGTCAGCCACATTGGTCGAAGAGAAATCCAAACAAGTCGAATTGGAATGAATGGCAGTAGAGGCAGAATCCTGATTTGACTTATGCAGGAAAATAAAAGGCATGTGATGTATCAGAAATGGTGTAATATAATTATTGTCAACCTAAAATATTGTCATATAATTCTAAATATAGTTTATAGAGGTTTTATACACGTTCTGTATAAATGGCCTCTAAAATATGTGTAAACAGACCATAAATATCAAAGTGTTTTCTTGTACAGCTGTAGGTGCTATTATATGATACGATATTAGAACTTGTTGCATTTACAACTTGTTTAAGTCCTGTCAATCATCAACTGATTTCAGCCAGTGTATGGCTGTGGATTGACTGCATTGTTTGAGTGGAATGTTGGCATATTGGCAGTTCACTTGAAAAATGTATGGAGCTGGCTGGCTTGCTAGCTGGCTGGCTAACAAACATACAGTGAAGATAAATTCTTCAAATTCATTATTTTACACGCTCTTATCACAGCACGGGCAAACCATGGTTGACCAACTCCCTGACAAAAATGGCTGATCTTTATCCCATAAGAAGGTTCATGTCCATTCTAGTATTCTAATTCCTAATTCTATGGTTGTGCACTCTTATGTAGGTGCCATAACAGTCATAAAATAATGCAAATGTCACAATTCTGAATGTGTCATGATAGTGTTATGACAATATTGACAAGTTATGTCAGCTGTTATGACTGTGTTATAAGGTGTTATGACGCATACTCTTTTGTTTTAGAGGAGATGGTAGTGTTACTAAAGTAATTTATTACAGTAATGAGCCTTAGCTATTTAACTCAACTGATTTTCTACAAAAACAAATAACACAATACAAAATCTATCGTAGCTCGTTAGCGAGCAAAATAAAGAGATTTGGAAAAGTGGTCTTACCTCGCAGTAGTGTTTGCATCCAACGTTTGCAGCATGCTCATACTACATATATCAAGGTTGAGGTAAGACCACTTTTCCAAACATCAATAACAACGCATGGATCATGTTTAGTACTTCATCCAACAATAATCGGTAAGATTGAAAGCTAAAACAACTCGTACATAACCTGTAACTTTGATCGCATACATTTTACCGTTGTCTTTTGACTGCATGTGCCTCTCTCTCCATGCACCTCAGAACATGGCAACGAATACCATATATTTTTTTCTGTCATTACATAGCCCAGGCAGAATTTGCCAAATTCTAGCAACGGACGCTAATCTAATCCCATTGTGATGCAGGGGTGGACACATTTTGGCAAGTGGACACTATTTAGCGTGACAGGCCCAGGGCTGTTAATACCCTTTGTTTTGTATTCACTAGGGGACATATAGGTCATTCTAGAATAACATGAGGCGATGTGTCTGGACATGCTCTTTCGAGGGTTCTACCTTTATAAGTATGTGCAGGTTAAGAGGCTGTGACAGGGATGTGACCATTGCCAAGTCCTGCCCCATCCTGTGTGTGTCATGTGTCTGGTCACCTGCCAGAAAATCCCCATCCTTCCTTACAGGTATGTGCTGTCCAGGTCACAGAGCCATCTCAGCCGTGTGTACATGCTTCCAGACCATCCAGCACCGGCGCAGCACCCCCATTTCTGACTGTAGACACACACTCGCTGTGTCACGCTTAGGGAATACACTGGTTCCAGAGTGTGAAGATCACTTTTAACAGACCATTTTTTTTGTGATGTCTCACAGCAAAATGCTACTGTACGAGGTATGTAGCCGTTCAATACTAAGGTCCAGATATAGAACGTGTCTGTTTTTTTGGAAGGGATTTAACACCTAAACAAATCTTAAACATGAAACTATATATACATGTTTAATCTAGTATTCTTTATTCTAACTTTTTAAATGTACTTCTTTTGTTCTAAATTTTTTACCTGTTGCAAATGTTTGACATGAAAAGGCACAAAAGTTATTGATGCAAATTAATTAGCACTGGATGTTTAAAACAAATCTATACCTTCCACTGTCCACCGCCAGTGTAATTAGAGGTTCCTGAATTGTGATGTATGTATAGTACTTACCATTGAATCAACGGCAAGGTAGTGTTCACTGCTAGCTAAGCTGTTTGCACACCAACCACCACAATGTAAATGCATGATACAAGTCTAATAGTGCCGTGTCCTTCATGTGAATTAATGACCTCCATGTCAATCAAATCAAATCTTATTTGTCACATGTGCCAAGTGTAGACTTTACAGTGAAATGCCTACTTACAAGCCCTTAACTCTTCTTGAACTGCACTGTTGCTTAAGAAAAGATTTACCAAGTAGATTAAAATAAAAAGTGACACAATAGGAATAACAATAACGAGGCATAATAATAACGAGGCATAATAATACCGAGGCTATATACAGGGGGCACCGGTACCAAGTCAGTGTGCGGGGGTACAGGTTAGGTGAGGTAAAGTGTACATGTAGGTGGGGGTGATAGATTGTATAGATTATAAACAGTGAGTACCAGCAGTGTACAAAATGATGGGGGGGTCGATGTAAAATGTACGGTGGCGATTTTATTAATTGTTCAGCAGTCTTATGGCTTGTAGACGCTGAGGAGCCTTTTGGTCCTAGACATGGCGCTCCGGTACTGCTTGCCGTGCGGTAGCAGAGAAAACAGTCTATAACTTGGGTGACTGGGGTCTCTGACAATTTTATGGGCTTTCCTCTGACACCGCCTATTATATAGGTCCTGGATGGCAGGAAGCTTGTTCCCAGTGATTTACTGGGCCATCCGCACCTCCCTCTGTAGCACCTTACGGTCAGATGCCGAGCAGTTGCCATATCAGGCGGTGATGCAACCTGTCAGGCTGCTCTCGATGGTGCAGTTGTAGAACCTTTTAAGGATCTGGGGACCCATGCCAAATCCTGTGTCTCCTGAGAGGGAAAAGGTTTTGTCGTGCCCTCTTCACGACTGTCTTGGTATGTTTGGACCATGATAGTTCGTTGGAGATGTGGACACCAAGGAACTTGAAACTCTCGACCCGCTCCACTACAGCTCCGTCGATGTTACTAAACTCAGCAAAAAAAGAAACGTCCCATCCTCACTGTTAACTGCGTTTATTTTCAGCAAACTTAACATGTGGAAATATTTATGAACATACGATTCAACAACAAACATAAACTGAACAAGTTCCACAGACGTGACTAACAGAAATGGAATAATGTGTCCCTGAACAAAGGAGGGGAGGTCAAAAGTAACAGTCAGTATCTGGTGTGGCCACCAGCTGCATTAAGTACTGCAGTGCATCTCCTCTTCATGGACTGCACCAAATTTGTAGGTTCTTGCTGTGAGATGTTACCCCACTCTTCCACCAAGGCACCTGCAAGTTCCTGGACATTTCTGGGGAGAATGGCCCTGGCCCTAGCCTTCACCCTCCGATCCAACAGGTCCCAGACGTGCTCAATGGGATTGAGATCCGGGCTCTTCGCTGGCCATGGCAGAATATTAACATTTTTGTCTTGCAGGAAATAATGCACAGAACGAGTAGTATGGCAGAACGAGCCAGTCTGGACTACACCAAAAAAAACTGCTGGTCCTGACATTACCAAAATAAATATGTCCAAAATACGTTGGCGTCGTTCAGTGCGTGCTTACTGGGGTGTTGCCTACCATGTCTGCCTGAATTCCCATCCATGTTAGGCCCACTGTTTGTAAAACAGGCTGTTGCTTTGGTGGATCGTAGCAGCAATGTGTCTCTCCAACAGCACCCTTGTAAGGCACGCTGGGAATGGACAAGCGAAATACATTACATGAGCATTCGTGAAGTCGGGCACTGATCTGGGCTATTAGGCCTGGCTCAAAGTCGGCGTTCCAATTCATCCCAAAGCTGTTCGATGGGGTTGAGGTCAGGGCTCTGTGCAGGCCAGTCAAGTTCTTCCACACTGATCTGAACAAACCATTTCTGTATGGACCTTGCTTTGTCCACGGGGGTATTGTCATGCTGAAACAGGAAAGGGCCTTCCCCAAACTGTTGCCACAAAGTTGGAAGCACAGAATCATCTAGAATGTCATTGTATGCTGTAGCGTTTTTTTCCCTTCATTGGAAATAACGGGCCTAGCCCAAACCATGAAAAACAGGCACAGAAACATTATTCCTCCTCCAAATTTTACAGTTGGCACAATGCATTCAGCCAGGTAGCGTTTTCCTGGCATCTGCCAAACCCCGATTTGTCAGTTGGACTGCCAGATAGTGAAACATGATTCATCACTCCAGAGAATGTGTTTCCACTGCTCCAGAGTCCAATGGTGGCGAGCTTTACACCACTCCAGCCAACGCTTGGCATTGCGCATGGTGATCTTAGGCTTGCGTGCGACTACTTGGCCATGGAAACCCATTTAATTGAAGCTCCCGACGAACAGTTATTGTGCTGAAGTTGCTTCCAGAGGCAGTATGGAACTCAGGAGTGAGCTTTGTAACCAAGGACAGATGATTTTAATGCGCTACGCACTTCAGCACACACCGGTCCAATTCTGTGAGGTTGTGTGGCCTACCACTTTGTGGCTAAGCTGTTGTTGCCTCTAGAAGTTTCCACTTCACAATAACAGCACTCGCAGTTCACCGGGGCAGCTCTAGCAGGGCAGAAATTTGCAACTGACTTATTGGAAAGGTGGCATCCTATGACCGTGCCACGTTGAAAGTCACTCAGCTCTTCACTAAGGCCATTCTACTGCCAATGTTTGTCTATGGAGATTTCATGGCTGTGTGCCTCTAATTGTATACACCTGTCAACAACGAGTGTGGCTGAAATAGATGAATCCACTCATTTGAAGGGGTGTCCACATACCTTTTGTGTGTGTATATACTGTATTTTTTGCGGCCGTGCCTTTGACGAGGTGGGCACTGCTTATTACAGGACGGCATCAGCGCTCACCTTAAGCTCATATGTCACTGGTTGAGAGAAATTCTCATTGTTTTTGGGTAGAATTGTGAGGTTTTTTATGTTGTTGGAGGTGCATCTTGGTCATTTTCGCTAAGAAAATGCCACCCTCTTCAATGTTGTCCAACATGAGCTCATGGGCTCTTGCTCAGTTGTGCACCAGGGCCTCCCACTCTTCCTATTCTGGTTATAGCCAGTTTGCGCTGTTGTGTGAAGGGAGTAGTACACAGCGTTGTACAAGATCTTCAGTTTCTTGGAAATTTCTCGCATGGAATACCTTCATTTCTCAGAACAAGAATAGACTGACGAGTTTCAGAAGAAAGTACTTTGTTTCTGGCCATTTTGAGCCTGCAATCAAACTCAAAGGCTTATACTCCAGATACTCAACTAGTCTAAATAAGGCCAGTTTTATTGCTTCTTTAATCAGGACAACAGTTTTCAGCTGTGCTAACAACCTTTTTGCAATGTTCTAATGATCAATTAGCCTTTAAAAGTGATAAACTTGGATTGGTTAACACATTGTGCCATTGGAACACAGGAGTTAGCCTGTCAACTATGTGTCTGTCTATCCCTGTTCTCTCCTCTCTGCAAAGACCATACAAACGCTCCACACCGCGTGGCCGTGGCCACCCTAATCTGGTGGTCCCAGCGCGCACGACCCACATGGAGTTCCAGGTCTCCGGTAGCCTCTGGAACTGCCGATCTGCGGCCAACAAGGCAGAGTTCATCTCAGCCTATGCCTCCCTCCAGTCCCTCGACTTCTTGGCACTGACGGAAACATGGATCACCACAGATAACACTGCTACTCCTACTGCTCTCTCTTCGTCCGCTCACGTGTTCTCGCACACCCCGAGAGCTTCTGGTCAGCGGGGTGGTGGCACCAGGATCCTCATCTCTCCCAAGTGGTCATTCTCTCTTTCTCCCCTTACCCATCTGTCTATCGCCTCCTTTGAATTTCATGCTGTCACAGTTACCAGCCCTTTCAAGCTTCACATCCTTATCATTTATCGCCCTCCAGGTCCCCTCGGAGAGTTCATCAATGAGCTTGATGCCTTGATAAGCTCCTTTCCTGAGGACGGCTCACCTCTCACAGTTCTGGGCGACTTTAACCTTCCCACGTCTACCTTTGACTCATTCCTCTCTGCCTCCTTCTTTCCACTCCTCTCCACTTTGACCTCACCCTCTCACCTTCCCCCTACTCACAAGGCAGGCAATACGCTCGACCTCATCTTTACTAGATGCTGTTCTTCCACTAACCTCATTGCAACTCCCTCCAAGTCTCCGACCACTACCTTGTATCCTTTTCCCTCTCGCTCTCATCCAACACTTCCCACACTGCCCCTACTCGGATGGTATCGCGCCGTCCCAACCTTCGCTCTCTCTCCCCCCGCTACTCTCTCCTCTTCCATCCTATCATCTCTTCCCTCTGCTCAAACCTTCTCCAACCTATCTCCTGATTCTGCCTCCTCAACCCTCCTCTCCTCCCTTTCTGCATCCTTTGACTCTCTATGTCCCCTATCCTCCAGGCCGGCTCGGTCCTCCCTCCCGCTCCGTGGCTCGACGACTCATTGCGAGCTCACAGAACAGGGCTCCGGGCAGCCGAGTGGAAATGGAGGAAAACTCGCCTCCCTACGGACCTGGCATCCTTTCACTACCTCCTCTCTACATTTTCCTCCTCTGTCTCTGCTGCTAAAGCCACTTTCTACCACTCTAAATTCCAAGCATCTGCCTCTAACCCTAGGAAGCTCTTTGCCACCTTCTCCTCCCTCCTGAATCCTCCTCCCCTCCTCCCTCTCCGCAGATGACTTCGTCAACCATTTTGAAAAGAAGGTCGACGACATCCGATCCTCGTTTGCTAAGTCAAACGACACCGCTGGTTCTGCTCACACTGCCCTACCCTGTGCTCTGACCTCTTTCTCCCCTCTCTCTCCAGATGAAATCTCGCGTCTTGTGACGGCCGGCCGCCCAACAACCTGCCCGCTTGACCCTATCCCCTCCTCTCTTCTCCAGACCATTTCCGGAGACCTTCTCTCTTACCTCACCTCGCTCATCAACTCATCCCTGACCGCTGTCTACGTCCCTTCCGTCTTCAAGAGAGCGAGAGTTGCACCCCTTCTGAAAAAACCTACACTCGATCCCTCCGATGTCAACAACTACAGACCAGTATCCCTTCTTTCTTTTCTCTCCAAAACTCTTGAACGTGCCGTCCTTGGCCAGCTCTCCCACTATCTCTCTCAGAATGACCTTCTTGATCCAAATCAGTCAGGTTTCAAGACTAGTCATTCAACTGAGACTGCTCTTCTCTGTATCACGGAGGCGCTCCGCACTGCTAAAGCTAACTCTCTCTCCTCTGCTCTCATCCTTCTAGACCTATCGGCTGCCTTCGATACTGTGAACCATCAGATCCTCCTCTCCACCCTCTCCGAGTTGGGCATCTCCGGCGCGGCCAACGCTTGATTGCGTCCTACCTGACAGGTCGCTCCTACCAGGTGGCGTGGCGAGAATCTGTCTCCTCACCACGCGCTCTCACCACTGGTGTCCCCCAGGGCTCTGTTCTAGGCCCTCTCCTATTCTCGCTATACATCAAGTCACTTGGCTCTGTCATAACCGCACATGGTCTCTCCTATCATTGCTATGCAGACGACACACAATTCATCTTCTCCTTTCCCCCTTCTGATGACCAGGTGGCGAATCGCATCTCTGCATGTCTGGCAGACATATCAGTGTGGATGACGGATCACCACCTCAAGCTGAACCTCGGCAAGACGGAGCTGCTCTTCCTCCCGGGGAAGGACTGCCCGTTCCATGATCTCGCCATCACGGTTGACAACTCCATTGTGTCCTCCTCCCAGAGCGCTAAGAACCTTGGCGTGATCCTGGACAACACCCTGTCGTTCTCAACTAACATCAAGGAGGTGGCCCGTTCCTGTAGGTTCATGCTCTACAACATCCGCAGAGTACGACCCTGCCTCACACAGGAAGCGGCGCAGGTCCTAATCCAGGCACTTGTCATCTCCCGTCTGGATTACTGCAACTCGCTGTTGGCTGGGCTCCCTGCCTGTGCCATTAAACCCCTACAACTCATCCAGAACGCCGCAGCCCGTCTGGTGTTCAACCTTCCCAAGTTCTCTCACGTCACCCCGCTCCTCCGCTCTCTCCACTGGCTTCCAGTTGAAGCTCGCATCCGCTTCAAGACCATGGTGCTTGCCTACGGAGCTGTGAGGGGAACGGCACCTCAGTACCTCCAGGCTCTGATCAGGCCCTACACCCAAACAAGGGCACTGCGTTCATCCACCTCTGGCCTGCTCGCCTCCCTACCACTGAGGAAGTACAGTTCCCGCTCAGCCCAGTCAAAACTGTTCGCTGCTCTGGCCCCCAATGGTGGAACAAACTCCCTCACGACGCCAGGACAGCGGAGTCAATCACCACCTTCCGGAGACACCTGAAACCCCACCTCTTTAAGGAATACCTAGGATAGGATAAAGTAATCCTTCTCACCCCCCCCTCCCCTTAAAAGATTTAGATGCACTATTGTAAAGTGGCTGTTCCACTGGATGTCATAAGGTGAATGCACCAATTTGTAAGTCACTCTGGATAAGAGCGTCTGCTAAATGATTTAAATGTAAATGTAATGTAAATGAGTTGATAATGGGCCTCTGTACGCCAATGTAGATATTCCAGCTACAACAGTCATTTACTACATTAACAATGTCTACACTGTATTTCTGATCAATTTGATGTTATTTTAATGGACAAAAAATGTGCTTTTCTTTAAAAAAAAACAAGGATATTTCCCAGTGACCCCGAACTTTTGAATGGTAGTGTATGTAAGTAAAGCGAACACCGGACAAAGGCCATGCAACCTCAGTTGCAAAGGAAATGGAGGTGTGAAAGGGAATCAGCTCAGAAGCCAGGGACCTGTAAGACAGGCATAAACTTTGGGAGCAACATCTGCATTAGGATATAACCAGAGCAAACTCCAATCAGGAAGGGTGTACTGATAGCGTGTGGAGATCTGGTTGAGAGAATGCCAAGAGTGTGCATATGTGTTATTTCATAGTTGTTAATGTCTTCACTATTATTCTACAATGTAGAAAATAGTAAAAATAAAGAAAAACATTTGAGTATGTCAACTTTTGACTGGTACTGTCCAATTCAAAGTATGTGAAACGGAGGGCACTTCTCGAATGTGTACTCGTTTTGTTCATATTTTGAAAGCTTCAACGGAAAGTATGCAAACAAATATGATGCAACCACATTTAAAAAATCATAGGCACCCATTATTTGAGCTGAAGAGAGAAAAAACACTCCGACTTCGAAATGTTTCCTATTCACATCTGTTGCCTGACTGCAATATTTTGTTCTGATACATTAATAAAAATATGCTGTTTATTTTGGCATGTTTACCTGCCTGCTATAGATCGCAAGCCCATAATAAGTCAATAGGGCTAACTGGCTAGCTGCAAGTACTGTTAGCTAGCCAGACAGCCACAAAGATTTGTAAGAAGAACGAAGAATTGACATCTATCTTGCGTAATATCAGTTTTAGGTCATTTTTGCATGTTAAATTGTCTGGTTAGCTACAATGTTACGATTCACATTTAGCTAGCTGATAGTTATGAAGTCAAACGGTTGCTTTGTGTATATCTTGCTTTGTTGTCCTGGCTGGAAGACGGTTCAGTGAATGAGTAAGTCCATAGTAAGTCAATAGGGCTAACTGGCTAGCTAGCCACAAAGAATTGGTAGCTATCCCATGAAAATTTACATCTACCTTACATAAAATTTAGTTCTCATTTTTGCCTGTTTAACTAACTGGCCAGCTAGATTATTAGAATTCACATATCTAGCTGATAATTCTGAAGTAAAATGTTTGCTTTGTGTATATCTTGGAAGAAGGATCTGTGAATGGGAAGGTGAAGCATGAGGTAATACAGTAGGGAGAGGTGAGTGCTTCTCAAATGTATTGTTTTATGAATTTGTATTTATTATGGATCCCCATTAGCTGCTGCCAAGGCAGCAGTTTCTCTCCCTCGGGTCCAACAAAATTAAGACAGTTATCAAATTTAGAAACATTACAATACATTCATAACACATTAAGTGTGTGCCCTAAGGCCCTTACTCTACTACCACATATCTACAATACAAAATCAATTTGTATGTGTGTGTATAGTGCGTATTTTTGTGCGTTTGTATGCATGTGTCTGTGCATACTCTATGTTTGTGTTGCTTCACAGTCCCCGCTGTTCCATAAGGTGTATTTTAATGTTTTTTTTCCATCTAATTTTACTGCTTGCATGAGTTACGTATGTGGAATAGAGTTCCATGTAGTCATGGCTCTATGTAGTACTGTGCGCCTCCCATTGTCTGTTCTGGACTTGGGGACTGTGAAGAGACTGCTTGTGGCATGTCTTGTGGGGTATGCATGGGTGTCTAAACTGTGTGCTAGTAGTTCAAACAGACAGCTCGGGAACATTCAACATGTCAATACCTCTCACAAATACAAGTAGTGATGAAGTCAGACTCTCCTTTACTTTGAGTCAGGAGAGATTGACATGCATATTATTAATGTTAGCTCTCTGTACATCCAAGAGCCAGCCGTGCTGGCCTGTTCTGAGCCAATTGCAATTTTTCTTAGTCCCTCTTTGTGGCACCTGACTAAACGACTTAACAGTAATCCAGGTGCAACAAAACTAGGGCCTGTAGGACCTGCCTTGTTGATAGTGCTGTTAAGAAGGCAAAACAGTGCTTTATTATGGACAGACTTCTCCCAATCTTAGCTACTGTTGAATCAATATGTTTTGACCATGACAGTTTACAATCCAGGGTTGCTCCAAGCAGTTTAGTCACCTCAACTGGCTCAATTTCCACATTCAGTTTAATGAAGGATTTGTCTCAAATACAATGTTTTTAGTTCTTGTAATATTTAGGACTAACTTATTTCTTGCCACCCATTCTGTAACTAACTGCAGCTGTTGGTTAAGTTTTGCAGTCAATTCAGTCGCTGTAGTTGCTGATGTGTATAGTGATGAGTCATCCGCATACATACACAGTGGCTTTACTCAAAGCCAGTGAGATGTCGTTAGTAAAGATTGAAAAAAGTAAAGGCCCTGGCCAGCTGCCCTGGGGAATTCCTGATTCTACCTGGATTATGTTGGATAGGCTTTCATTAAAGAACACCCTCTGTGTTTTGTTTGACTGGTAACTCTTTATCCACAATATAGCAGCAGGTGTAAAGCCATAACACATACATAACACATACATACGTCCAGCAGCAAACTGATCGATAATGTCAAATGCTACACTGAAGTCTAACAAAACAGCCCCAGCAATATTTGTATCATTCATTTCTCTCAGCCAATCATCAGTCATTTGTGTAAGTGCTGTGCTTGTTGAATGTCCTTCCCTATCAGCGTGCTGAAAGTCTGTTGTCAATTTGATTACCGTAAAATAGCATTGTCAAACACAATTTTTTCAAAGTTTTCTAAGGGTTGTTAACAGTCTGATTGGTCGGCTATTTGAGCCAGTAAAGGGGGCTTTACTATTCTTAGGTATGGTAATGAATTTTGCTTTCCTCCAGGCTTGAGGGCACACACTTTCTAGTATGCTTAAATTGAAGATATGGAAAATAGGAGTGGAAATATTGTCCCCTATTATTCTCAGTAATTTTCCATCCAAGTTCCCAGACCCCGGTGGCTTGTCATTGTCGATAGACAACAATATTTTTCTTCCACACTCACTTTACAGAATTCAAAATCCCAAAGCTTGTCTTTCATAATTTGGTCAGATAGACTTGGATGTGTAGGGTCAGCGTTTGTTGCTGGCATGTCATGCCTAAATTCGCTAATATTGCAAACTACTTTAATATTTTTATTTATTGGCAAGATCAGTGGGTTTTGTGATGAATGAACCCTCTTATTAATTGAATGATGGAGCGGAGTTTGCATTTTTTCCCAAATTTCCATTTAAGGTGCTCGAAAGGTTTTTTAAAAAATCATTCTTTGTTTCATAGTGTTGTTTCTTCCTCTTTTTTTCAGTTTAGTCACATGATTTCTCAATTTGCATTATGTTTGCCAATCGGTTGTGCAGCCAGACTTATTTGCTATTTATTTTGCCTCATCCCTATCAACCATAAAAATTAAATTCCTCATCAATCCATGGGGATTTAACCTTTTTTATAGTCATTTTCTAAATGGGTGCATGCGTATTAGTAACTGAGATAAGCAATTCTGTAAATGTGTCAAGAGCAGCGTCTGGTTGCTTCTCTTTACACACCACGGACCAACAAATTATTCTTTGCATCGACAATATAGGAATCATTCTCCACACACTCGTCCTGACAAGAACGTGCTCAAGACTCTACTCCCAACACTCTACTCAGCAAACTGGATGCAGTCTATCACAGTGCCATCCGTTTTGTCACTAAAGCACCTTATACCACCCACCATTGCGACTTGTATGCTCTAGTCGGCTGACCCTCACTACATATTCGTCGCCAGACCCACTGGCTCCAGGTCATCTACAAGTCCATGCTAGGTAAAGCTCCGCCTTATCTCAGTTCACTGGTCACGATGGCAACTCCCATCCGTAGCACGCGCTCCAGCAGGTGTATCTCACTGATCATCCCTAAAGCCAACACCTCATTTGGCCGCCTTTCGTTCCAGTACTCTGCTGCCTGTGACTGGAACAAATTGCAAAAATCGCTGAAGTTGGAGACTTTTATCTCCCTCACCAACTTCAAACATCAGCTATCCGAGCAGCTAACCGATCGCTGCAGCTGTACATAGTCTATAGGTAAATAGCCCACCCATTTTCACCTACCTCATTCCCATATTGTTTTTATACTGTTTTTTTATTTATTTACTTTTCTGCTCTTTTGCACACCAATATCTCTACCTGTACATGACCATCTGATCATTTATCACTCCAGTGTTAATCTGCAAAATTGTATTATTCGCCTACCTGCTCATGCACTTTGCACACATTGTATATAGACT
Source organism: Oncorhynchus keta (assembly GCF_023373465.1). Taxonomy (NCBI): domain Eukaryota; kingdom Metazoa; phylum Chordata; class Actinopteri; order Salmoniformes; family Salmonidae; genus Oncorhynchus; species Oncorhynchus keta. Next base: position 48,109,871 of record NC_068422.1, on the reverse strand, counting down.
GCCCATTTTTTCTACTGTGTTATTGACTTGTTAATTGTTTACTCCAAGTGTAACTCTGTGTTGTCTGTTCACACTGCTATGCTTTATCTTGGCCAGGTCGCAGTTGCAAATGATAACTTGTTCTCAACTAGCCTACCTGGTTAAATAAAGGTGAAATAAAAATAAAAAAAATAAAAAAGAGAATGTGGCCGGAGAATGCACTCGGGGCATGAGAGTGTGGAGCACGGTAGTGTGCATATTGAGAAACACCCTCTTTTTTTGAGCTGGTAGGGGAAGTAAGTTCTAGGGGAATGATGGGATGAGGGGTAGGGAAGAGCAAGGGTCCTATGAATCAAGTATCTCAGAGTAGGAGTGCTGATTTAGGATCAGAATTACAATTAATACGGTTACATGGACAAGGGGGACCTGGTCCTATTTCAGCACTTCTACTCTGAGACACTCCCCAGTTCTACCTCCCTTTCTGTCAATATATATTTTTCTATCTCTTTCTTACTCTCCCTTTTTCTTTAGGTTCTCCGGCTGAAGCCTGTGAGGGTTAGGTTGCGATTTTCATCCTTAAGACATTTAGTTAGGTCACTGTCTGGATATTACACCGTCTTGGGTGTAAACAGGGTCAGATGTGGTCGGCTTTCTGTTTATATCTGATTCTGTATGGTTGTTTTTCCAATTACTAAGCTTTTCCAGAAACTTGGACCCCTGCTTCTTGTACGAATGCATGAAGATATATGTTCAAAAGGAAACATCAATGCTTTTTGGATGATATGATAACGTTTTTGGCTCCATGTAGTCTTTTATTTTTAAAGTGAACTGTCAGTGTTTTTCCTAGGCTGGTCACTTATCCACTGGACTAGTTGGCATGGCACTACGTTTTGAGACAGGAAATTGGCAAGTGAACAAAAAGGTTATACTCTCACAGAAAGGGAGGGAAATAAAAGGTGTTACACAGGCATAAAGAACACTAATACTGACACCTGGCTGTAGACTCCATGGACGCTCCTGTTAGAAGCCATGGGAGTCTACAGCCATGTATCAGGGTTAAAATGACGAGGGTGTCCTAGCATTAACCTAGCAATGATCAGCGCAGAATAGTTCAGTACAGAAGACTACTGTATTACACAACCATTAAAGCACATGAGACAAACATCTAGATGTTCATGGCCTTACATCATACAAACAAACCCCCACTAGTTTGGTCTCATACACATCAATCGTACCCTGACATGTTTTCTACCAACAATGAATCTCAGTGTGGGTTTCACTGTCAACACAACCCAGCATTGATTGACCTCATTGGTCATCTAAAAGATGAACATGTTGAACTTGATGGGAGGAAAGGAACTCAGTTTGCTTTTATAACTGGGCCAGTAGCCATCAAAGCCACCCGTTGTTGTTCCTATGACAAAATAACAGTTTCAATGTCCAGTCATTTAGCAGACACTCTTATCCAGAGTGACTTACATTAGCGGGTTGAAAATCCTCGAGTTAGACCTACAAGTAAAAGGGATTCGGGGGATACTTTTTTACTTTGCTGGACTAAGTATCTATTCCTATGGAGTGAGGCATTAATTATGCAGTAGTAGATGCAATTACAGTCAGGACAGGAGGGCCCTCTAACTTTTTTTATTTATATTTTTTATTTCACCTTTTATTAAACCAGGTAGGCCAGTTGACAACAAGTTCTCATTTACAACCGTGACCTTTTGGTATTGGACTAGAAATCAAGGGAGTTCTGAGCTGGCTTCATTATTAGAATGGAGTCACTTGATTAAGTTGAAACATTCTCATGCGATAGGTATGATTTCCTTTTTTCCACTGCATTTCAGATTACTACCCTGCTGCTCTCAGATCTCCACTCATGCATAGCTTTTTCATGTACTATTTTGTACTGTTTCCCCGTGGAAATCAAAACCACAACCATAGCATTGCAAGCACCATGCTCCACCAACTGACCCACACAGAACCAAAATAAATTGCCCAAAATGTGTCCAGTGACATGAGTGTTGTCAAAACAAACTGATTTGCCCTGTTGTTTTGTCAGACCATGGAGAAGGAGGCTGTCATTTTATGTTACTAAACATAGTACACACACACACACACACACACACACACACACTTTGAGAATATTACAAAAGATCATTTTCTGCATTGGCTCATCAGAATGAAAAGTAACAAAATTAAAGGGCAAAATTAAAATTAAAAAGAGAATTAGGTGGACATTGAGCTGCCCTTACTTCTGTCAAATGTATGACCATAGAGACACATACACTCATCAAAAAACAAACGTCCTCTCACTGTCAACTGCGTTTATTTTCAGCAAACTTAACATGTGTAAATATTTGTTTGAACATAAGTGGCCACCAGCTACATTAAGTACTGCAGTGCATCTCCTCCTCATGGACTGCATCAGATTTGACAGTTCTTGCTGTGAGATGTTACCCCACTCTTCCACCAAGGCAAGTTCCCAAACATTTCTGGGGGGAATGGCCCGAGCACTCACCCTCCAATCCAACTGGTCCCAGACGTGCTCATTGGGAGTGAGATCCGGGCTCTTCGCTGGCCATGGCAGAACACTGACATTCCTGTCTTACATTTACATTTAAGTCATTTAGCAGACGCTCTTATCCAGAGCGACTTACAAATTGGTGCAAACACCTATGACAACCAGTGGAACAGCCACTTGCATCTAAATCTTGTTGGGGGAGAAGGGGGGTGAGAAGGATTACTTACCCTTACTTACCCTATCCTAGGTATTCCTTGAAGAGGTGGGGTTTCAGGTGTCTCCGGAAGGTGGTGATTGACTCCGCTGTCCTGGCGTCGTGAGGGAGTTTGTTCCACCATTGGGGGCCAGAGCAGCGAACAGTTTTGACTGGGCTGAGCGGGAACTGTACTTCCTCAGTGGTAGGGAGGCGAGCAGGCCAGAGGTGGATGAACGCAGTGCCCTTGTTTGGGTGTAGGGCCTGATCAGAGCCTGGAGGTACTGAGGTGCCGTTCCCCTCACAGCTCCGTGGCGAGCACCATGGTCTTGTAGCGGATGCGAGCTTCAACTGGAAGCCAGTGGAGAGAGCGGAGGAGCGGGGTGACGTGAGAGAACTTGGGAAGGTTGAACACCAGACGGGCTGCGGCGTTCTGGATGAGTTGTAGGGGTTTAATGGCACAGGCAGGGAGCCCAGCCAACAGCGAGTTGCAGTAATCAAGACGGGAGATGACAAGTGCCTGGATTAGGACCTGCGCCGCTTCCTGTGTGAGGCAGGGTCGTACTCTGCGGATGTTGTAGAGCATGAACCTACAGGAACGGGACACCGCCTTGATGTTAGTTGAGAACGTCAGGGTGTTGTCCAGGATCACGCCAAGGTTCTTAGCGCTCTGGGAGGAGGACACAATGGAGTTGTCAACCGTGATGGCGAGATCATGGAACGGGCAGTCCTTCCCGGGAGGAAGAGGAGCTCCGTCTTGCTGAGGTTCAGCTTGAGGTGGTGATCCGTCATCCACACTGATATGTCTGCCAGACATGCAGAGATGCGATTTGCCACCTGGTCATCAGAAGGGGGAAAGGAGAAGATTAATTGTGTGTCGTCTGCATAGCAATGATAGGAGAGACCATGTGAGGTTATGACAGAGCCAAGTGACTTGGTGTATAGCGAGAATAAGAGAGGGCCTAGAACAGAGCCCTGGGGGACACCAGTGGTGAGAGCGCGTGGTGAGGAGACAGATTCTCGCCACGCCACCTGGTAGGAGCGACCTGTCAGGTAGGACGCAATCCAAGCGTGGGCCGCGCCGGAGATGCCCAACTCGGAGAGGGTGGAGAGGAGGATCTGATGGTTCACAGTATCGAAGGCAGCCGATAGGTCTAGAAGGATGAGAGCAGAGGAGAGAGAGTTAGCTTTAGCAGTGCGGAGCGCCTCCGTGATACAGAGAAGAGCAGTCTCAGTTGAATGACTAGTCTTGAAACCTGACTGATTTGGATCAAGAAGGTCATTCTGAGAGAGATAGCGGTAGAGCTGGCCAAGGACGGCACGCTCAAGAGTTTTGGAGAGAAAAGAGAGAAGGGATACTGGTCTGTAGTTGTTGACATCGGAGGGATCGAGTGTAGGTTTTTTCAGAAGGGGTGCAACTCTCGCTCTCTTGAAGACGGGAGGGACGTAGCCAGCGGTCAGGGATGAGTTGATGAGCGAGGTGAGGTCTTGCAGGAAATCATGCACAGAACGAGCAGTATGGCTGGTGGCATTGTCATGCTGGAGGGTCATTTCAGGATGAGCCTGCAGGAAGGGTACCACATGAGGGAGGAGGATGTCTTCCCTGTAATGCACAGCGTTGATTGCCTGCGATGACAAGCTCAGTCCGATGATGCTGTGAAACACCGCCCCAGACCATGACAGACCCTCCACCTCCAAATCGATCCCGCTCCAGAGTACAGGCCTCGGTGTAACGCTCATTCCTTCGAAGATAAACGCGAATCCAACTATCACCCATGGTGAGACAAAAACGCGATTCGTCAGTAAAGACCACTTTTTTCCAGTCCTGTCTGGTCCAGCAATGGTAGGTTTCTTCACATAGGCAAAGTTGTTCCGGACCTGCCTTTACAACAGGCCTACAAGCCCTCAGTCCAACCTCTCTTGGCCTATTGCGGACAGTCTGAGCACTGATTGAGGGATTCTGCGTTCCTGGTTTAACTCGGACAGTTGTTGTTGCCATCGAGTACCTGTCCCGCAGGTGTGATGTACCGATTCTGTGCAGGTGTTGTTACACGTGGTCTGCCACTACGAGTACGATCAGCTGTCCGTCGTGTCTCCCTGTAGCGCTGTCTTAGGCGTCTCACAGTACGGACATTGCAATTCGTTGCCCTGGCCACATCTGCAGTTCCCATGCCTCCTTGCAGCATGCCTAAGGCACGTTCATGCAGATGAGCAGGGACCCTGGGCATCTTTCTTTTGGTGCTTTTCAGAGTCAGTAGAAAGGCCTCTTTAGTGTCCTACATTTTCATAATTGTGACCTTAATTGCCTACCGTCTGTAAGCTGCTAGTGTCTTAACAACTGTTTCACAGGTACATACATGGCAAACAGTGTTTAAAGCCTTTAGAAAGAAGATCTGTGAAGTTATTTGAATTTTACGAATTATCTTTGAAAGATAGGGTCCTGAAAAACGGACGTTTTCTTTTTTTGCTGAGGTTATTTCCCTTATATTACACAGATCCACAAAGAATTTGAAAAAAAAATCATTTTTATAAACTTCCATATCTATTGTGTGAAATACCACAGTGTGCTATCGCTTCAGCAATATTTGTAACCTGCTGCCACAAAAAAAGGGCAACCAGTGAAGCACTGTCCTTTATTTTACCTAAACACTAAACTAACAACTCAAAGTTATCTATCCAAATGTAGATGTATTGATAAACCACTTCTCCAGTCTTTTTGGCCCTATAACAAAGAATAAACAGCAAACACATATGCATGATCAAATACAATTCTTAGAATTAAATATTACATTGAATGAACTACATGACAAAATACTAACCCTCCAACCCAAGAAGGCCTGTGGTATCCTAAATTAAATGATAAAATATACAGACCATAAATTCCAATTGGCTATACTTACACTCTTTAACATCGTCCTTAGCTCTGGCATTTCCCAATATTTGTAATCAAGGACTTCTTTGACCCCAATAACTACCGTGGGATATGGGTCAACGGCATCCTTGGGAAGATCGTCTGCATTATCATTAAAAGCAGACGCGTACATTTCCTCAGTGAAAACAATGTACTGAGCAAATGTCAATTGGGCTTTTTACTAAATTACTGTACGACAGACCTGCACACCCTAATTGACAAAGGCAAAGTCTTCCCATGCTTTGTTGATTAAAAAAAAGTTTTGGACTCAATTTGGCATGAGGGTCTGCTATACTTATTGATGGAAAGTGGTGTTGGGGGGGGGACATACAACATTATAAAATCCATGTACACAAACAAGTGTGCGGTTGAAATTGGCAGAAAAAAACACATTTCTTTCCACTTGGCTGTGGTGAGACAGGAACAGAGTTTAAGCCCCACCCTCTTCAACATATACAGTACCAGTCAAAGAAAAACCCTGCAATGAGTAGGTGTGTCAAATTTTGACAGGTACAGTATATCAACGAATTGGCAAAGGCACTACAACAGTCTACAGAGCCCGGGCCTCACCCTACTAGAATCTGAAGTCAAATGTCTACTTTTTCCCGCTGATCTGGTGCTTCTGTCTCCAGCCAAAGAGGGATTACAGCAGCACCTAGATCTTCTGCACATATTCTGTCAGACCTGGGCCCTGATTAAGTCAATCTCAGTTAGACAAATAATGGTGTTCCAAAAAAGGTCCAGTGGCCAGGACCACAAATACAAATTTAATCTAGACACTGTTGCCCTAGAGCACACACAAAATGATACATAAACATCAGCACCACAGGTTCCACAAAGCTAAACGATCTGAGAGACAAGCCAAGAAGGGCCTTTATATGCCATAGAAAGGAACATAACATTCAAGGATCTGGCTAAAAGTACTTGAATCTGTTGTAGAACCCATGGCCCGATATGGTTGTGAGGTCTGGGGTTCGCTCACCAACCTGGAATACACAAAATGGGACAAACACCAAATTGAGACTCTGCAAGCCGATCTCTGCAAATGTATGTTCTGTGTACAACGTAAAACACCAAATAATGCATGCAGAGCAGAATTGGGCGATACCCGTTAATTATCCAAATCCAGAAAAGAGACGTTCATTTCTACAACCACCTAAAAGGAAGTGAGTCCCAATCCTTCCATAACAAAGCCATCACCTACAGAGAGATGAACTTGGAGAAGACTCCCCTAAGCAAGCTGGTCCTGGTGCTCTGTTCACAAACACAAAGAGACTCCACAGAGCCCCAGGATAGCAACACAATTAGACCCAACCAAATCATGAGAAAGCCAAAAGATAATTACTGGACACATTGGAAGAAATTAACAAAAAAACTAAGCAAACTAGAATGCTATTTGGCCCTAAACACTATGACTAACTGAAAATTTAAGGAAAGCTTTGACTATGTACAGACTCAGTAAGCATAGCCTTGCTATTGAGAAAGGCTGCTGTAGGCAGACCTGGCTCTAAAGAGAAGACTGACTGTGCACACTGCCCACAAAATGAGGTGGAAACTGAGCTGCATTTACTAACCTCCTGCCAAATGTATGACCATATTAGAGACAAAATATTTCCCTCCGATTACACAGACCCACAAAGAATTTGGGAAAACAATTCCAATTTTGATAAACTCCCACATCATTTGGGTGAAATATCAGTGTGCAATCATAGCAGCAAGATTTGTGACCGGTTGCCACAAGAAAAGGGCAAACCATGAAGAACAAACACCATTGTAATTACAACCCATATTCATGTTTATTTATTTTCCCTTTTCCGCGTTAACAAGAGCGAGCGAGAATACGATACCCGCTAATGATCAAAATCCAGAAAAGAGAGCTCAGACAGAAAAACAGCTCACTGCCTGACTTTACTGTTTATTGCTGAGCTGTGGTTAAACAGGCTGTTCCCCTTCTTTATGAGCTGAGGAGGAGAGAATTTAGCTTATCACACCCCTATCCAGGGCCCTATCCCATCTGACAGCCAGGGAGTTTGAAGTTAGCCTCTGTTTTACTCTCCTCTGATTAATAGATCTGCTTGGCAGGCTGCTGACTTCTCAACCTGATCCAGCCAGGTTGAGAAGTTACACACGCACACACATATGTGCACGTCTGCGTGTACACATGCATGCACGCTCACAAAAACACGCACATGCATGCACGCACACACAGACAAATAGTATTATCTGTGGTCCTATTTTAGGATGTGCTGGTTGAAGACTGCATTTTTTCCAACAAAGGGAACTGATGGAATAAGTAAGATATGGCAGCTGTCCTTACCAGCACCTCATACTATTACTGTGTGTGTGTGTGTGTGTGTGTGTGTGTGTGTGTGTGTGTGTGATGAGGGTACCTCTGTTTGATGTGTCTCTGTGACAGCCCTAGTAACACCTGGCCTCCCCAGCAGGAGGCCTTGTATGTAATAATGAGAGGATGTGTCAGAGAGAGGAAGCCTCCAACGGAGGGTGTTAATTCCACCAAGCCTTCCACCTACACTGGGAATGCCCTCCCACCTACAGTACACTGGATATGATATACGAGATCAACTAAACAGACAGGCACACATTTGTTGGTTTTCATGAACAAAGCAAGAAGTCATTCCAGTTGCAGGTTTTGGTAGACATATGTGACCGTATACAAATGTAAGCAAGGTTTGAAATGATTATGTTTTAGTCTGATGTTAAATCGTTTTGGGGTGAATTTGCAGTCGACTAATTATTTGTAATTATGTTTCGCCCCCCTGACAATCCGCTCAAGACAAAATTAGCACGCGGCTCAATTTACTAGATTATCCCTGTAGTAGAGCAATAACACACACATGCCTGAAACTGTAGCCTGTGGATCAAACTTGGTAATTTGACAGCTCATTAACAACATTGGAAAGGGAGAAAGCATCTGAAATCAAAGTAATGTTTTTTGACAGGTTTTCAGATGCCTTACAGGTGGTGGACACAGTGAAGGACTAAACATTATCCCCATGTATACCTGGTTCTAACATGCATCCTGATTTTGTCCACAATCTAATTGTGCCCAAATATGTGGACAGGTGTAGACAATTAAATTCAAATCTTTTTCCATCAGTTTTTTGACAAATCAGATCAGCTCTTTTGCCAATGATTGGGCAAAAAACCTGAATTGGGCTGCCTGTGTAAATGCAGCCGTTGTTTTGGGATATCTTAAGTGTAGATGGATTTGGACAGTGAAACCATTTTATCCCGTCCTAAAAAATCATTGACAGGTAGCACTACTGACTTATGGCATCAATATGTGTCTTAGAATATCTGTCAAAAATCACAATGTGGACAAGATCAAGACACAGTACATATGTTAGTGCCAGGTATAAACGAGGCTATTGAGAGACGAAAAGAGAACATCACACTGAGGCCGGCCTCGAGAGGTTGCTCTGTGCAGGGTCATCCTGACCTATGCTTTGACTAGCCTTGATTGGTTATGCAAGTTCACAAGTTGCTGCCAGTTGTGTATTTTCAAGGATATGGGACTGAATTTCTCAATCCAAAAGCAGATTTGAAGGGCAGCGCCGCAGAAAGCGGAGGGAATCATGTTATGAACTGAACTGCAAGAGTGATCTCTCTTATTTTGTGAAACAGCCCTGATAATGTTATGTACCCCCACACACACACACACACACACACTTGGGAATGGTATCACCACCCATCTGGGCCTGCCTACCTCTATGCACCACCAGTATCAGAGTCCCAGGATGCCCTGTTCCCTGGAGACCACCCAGCCGCACCACCTTATCTCTGCCACCTCCAGGTTCCCACCAATGAAGGAAGCATTTTCATTTCTACAGTCCTCGCCATGTGTATTTGGACTAATGAAGTTAACATTACAATTTGATTCTATGCTCCAACATTTTCAGAGAGAGAGAGAGAGAGAGAGAAAAAAAGTCAAAACAGCCAGCGACCTTCACATCTCCCCTCTTCAACCCCAGCGCAGGAGGGAAGAGAGAGGGATACACTCCGAGAGATAAATATTTCCAACAACCACTTGATTGTTCTGTTGTCTTAATTCGCATACATTTAGTGCACTGAACACCTCTGAAACGGAACACATTTAAATAATGTACTACTAAAATGACGTTGGAGAGGGAAATGAGCACTCAAAGGACAGGGGTGTTTGCAATATGATGTCACTTAGTCAAAGGCTCACAGGCGGAAAGAGCAAGCTTAACTGTAGGATTTGTGAACACTCAATATTTCATTAATCAGTGTTCTAGCTTTAATTGTAGCATTACAGTGCTAGTAGCAGAGATCAACCCATTTCGTCTCGTTGAACAGGAAGGAACATGGCGAATCTGATGTAATAGGATACCTTCACAAACTATCTATCGTTCAGTTAGATCGTACGCCAATGTAGCATGTTGAACCATGAGAGGTCTACCAGCGGTGGCACTGTTTCAGGTATTGGGCCAGCCTTTATAAGGGAAGTGGAAGTAAGCCTTTTTATATGGGAGCCTCCTGTGGTGCCATGTGCCAGAATTGTTTGTTGAATGCATGTGTCTTCTTGAAAGTAGGCTTACAATTGCTCATCCCAAATAAAAGCATTTTTTGGTATGTTTGTGTTCTCATTCATTTCGTAGGCCTGTGTTGGGAACCTTATGGATTAGCATTAGCGTCAAGGCTGTATCACATCCGGCTGTGATTGGGAGTTCCATAGGGCGGTGCACAATTGGCCCAGCGTCGTCCAGGTTTGGCCCGGGTAGACCGCCATTGTAAATAGGAATTTGTTCTTAACTGACTTGCCGAGTTAAATACAAATGTATAAGCATTTTGGAGCTTCCCTTTGCTCGTGTGTTAACCAAGGGATGGTGTACACCGGCGAATGTCTATCATTTTACACCAAGTAGTCACATGTTCACACTTCACTACACTCATGACAAAGTTGTTCCCGTCTCTCACCCTATAGCACAGGAGGCTCTTGTTCAATCGCAAAAAGGCATGTTGGATTATATCTCCTCAACAATACGTCTACTGTGTGAAGCAAAGACTGTCGTGTCATTTAAAAAAATATATTATTTCTCACTGCACAGGAAGAACGATGCTATTGAGTTCTTCCAGAAATCTGGTAACAAGTTTTGATTGGATAATACATTAGATAAAAGACTAAAACCTCACATGTACTTTATGGTCAACATGTGACTTTTATACAGCAATCACCGCTATCAATCACAGAATAAAGATGTTGACTATTCAAATTGTCTCCACATTTTATTTATTGCTGTAAAACGTCAGAAATATTCCATGCGGAACAGTACAATTGAGATGTTATTCAAGTCAATACAGAATAATTCGGTGTGCTCCTGTTTCCATCTGAGAGTCTTTTGTTTTGGATGGGGACCGATTGATGTGCCACAGGGGTGCCAAGCCACTCCTCAGCATTGTTGAACAGTGGGAGGAGATAGACAGTGTACCGAGCCTTGTGCTCCAGGTGAAACTTGGGGACCCACTGCCTTTTGAAGAATTAATTTGCCCGGGAGGGAGGCGGCTAAATTTAAATGTCTGACTGGTGACTGACAAGTGTTGTCTGTCTGAACCACCTTTGGGCAGGAAGTATGAGAAAGGCAAGCCACCGAGCTGCTTTCACAACATCCTCCACCAAATTGAACACAGTTGGACCGGTAGGCTACAGACAGGGAATTGGTTTAGTCTGGTAGTGGTGGTGAGGACAAAGGTCGAGTGAATGAGCCAGAAACCAAACTTGACCATGACATATCTAAATGAGGGCCTGCAAATATTTTGCTTTCAGGCAAGGCCTTTGGTTAAATTAATATTACATGTAAATGTGTCTTACAGGCTTGGGTAACAATGTTTTGTTAACTAAAGAAAGAGACGAACAGAGGAGGAGAAGGAAAAAGGAATAGGGGTATTGTGGGTGAGAAGTAGTAACATTAACTCAGCCAGGGAGAAAGAATGTCTTGTCTGCAATGTTAGCAAGGGGAGTATACAGTATCACAGTGTTGCTGATATCATGAACACAGCCAGGGGTTAGACATTGCCTTATTTTGACTTCAACATGAAGTGAACTAATGTGGCTCAGTTGGTAAGAGCATGGCCTAGCAAGGTTGTCGGTTCAATTCCCACGGGGATCACAAAACAAAATTAAAAATGTACTTTCCTGGAAGTAGCTTTGGATAAAAGCTTCTGCTAAGCAGCATAAGTTCAATGAACTACAATGAGGCCAACAGAGAAGGGACATGAAAAAGGACAATTATTTATAAGAAAGCAGCTACATTATTAATATATTAAGTCAGTGACCCATTCATCAGACTCTATAATGAGTTTAAGAACGGTTCACTCGAAAGGCCGAGCTATGAGAACACTGTGCTATAACCCATTACCACCCCTCATTTACTTAATTTCATGAGGTCATGAGTTTCAGCTTAATCACAGAAGCTTAGCCTAAAGTTAGAGGTTGAAATGTTCTCCTATTGATCTTTCACCTGAGTACAATTTCTCTCTCTCTGAACAAGACTTCAAGAAGAACAATGTTTGACTCGGGCATCCTAGGCTCTGTCCACTCAACTTTTCCCTCTAAGCGTTACTGCAGGTGTCTCCTTGCCCCCCACCACCACATTCTGGCCATCATCAGCTGTCAGACAGGGAAGGAAGCAGAGGGAGAAGTTAAAACACACACAACCTGGTGAAGAGAGGAAGGAAGAGGGGAAGACACTCTGACAGGGATACAGGAGATAGAGGTGTGCTATAGAAGAGAGCTGCAACACTCTGAGATTATAAACCAATAAACTCTTACAAACATTGTGGTATATCTCCAATATCACAGATGAATTGTATTCTTCAGTCGAGATGGCCTTGGGCTTGCCTGAGTCATTGTTTGCGATATCATTTGCTGTTAGGAATTAAAGGAGAAATAGTTCACATTGGAATTGGAAAAGGTAAACAGTGTAAAAACTCAATGCAACCAAGAAAACATATACAGTGAACGTGTCAAAGTGTCAGCCATAAACCAAATTATTTGTAAAGCCCAAAGTCAACATAAGTTGAAGAAATGGCAGATATATTGTCTGTGGTCCAGTCAAAAGATGTGTACCAGGCAGAAAAACACTTTTCTAATCATCGTTCATTTGAGCACAGCAAACACTTTGAAAGGGCTATTCAAATGCAGAGAAACGTGTTTACGCTGTGTAGCAAGTAAGGTAATGTCTCCAACCTAATGATCTCAAACTGTTACTTCCTTCAAAATATGCCTCTGAATTGCGGCAAATAGTTAATGATATATGGCAGGTCTATTTCGATAAACAAGCAGCTTTTGTTGCACGCTTCTGAGACGGGAGACAGTTTCTATTACAGTTTTTTTTTTTACAATCGCTAGGACCCATTTCTCAAAACTTAGGTCACTTTTTCAAAACTCTTCAAACTGGTCTCCTAACCAACTTTCAGCTTGGCACAGCAGTTAATTTCACATCCAAAATGCACTAAAACTACCAAAACACTTCATACATGTTTCAAATCAACACACTCTTCCATAACACTAGCAAAGGTTGTCACCCAACAGGCACACTTTGTCACTCATAAAACAATGACCTAAAAAACACTAACACTACACAATATTTTCTTTCGTCAAATGTCTTTACAAAACAAGAATGAAACCTCTCTACTGTTTAGAATTCACTGCAGTATATGTTACAGGAATGAATCAGACATGATGCAATATGCTTCAATATGTTTTATGTAATTTTTTGGCATTGAGGGATTCCAAAATACAATAATTTGTATATACACCTTCTACCGATACAGATACAGTAGCAATGCTAGTCAACCCTGTCTTCTGCATTTGGCCACAAGTTCTCATCCACACCACACGTCATCTTGGGCAATACACCTAGGAAATAAACTTTTGGCGTGCCTGGTCCATCCCTGGCAATCTTTTGCAGATATGTCCAGGCATCCAGCATTCATTGTGCCCAGGAGGGACATTTGATCATGTGGATGGTGGCCATAAACCTTTCACCTCCATGAGGAAAAGTGACACCATCCTGGGATGAGCTGCATACCATTCTGTGACTGCACGGGAGTGGTGAAATGCCACATTGTCCCATACAATTACAAACGTTGGCCGATTTCGCCTCACAGCAACCCTTTCCTCACCTGGCACAACCCTTCCACAGAGGTCATCTAGGAATGAAATGAGACACTCGGTGGCCCAATTAGCGGTTTGTGTAACAGCAATCCATCAGAGGATATTACTGCACACATTGTGATGTTGGCACCCTTCTGGTCCGGGACATCCACTGTGGCTCTTTTCCCAGTCACATTTCTTCCTCGCCACCATGTTTTGGCCAAGTTGAAACCACCCTCATCCACAAAGATGAATATGTGGGGTGTTTGCCTGGCTTCAATCTCCGCGACTCTCTAAAATAAATCCACAAGGCAACATGAGTTAGGCTATTATGGTAATTTACATTATACCTAAAAACATGTGTCTCTGCCCTGTTTGGTTTTGTTCCAAACCACTTCTGTATTTTATAAAAGTCTTACCTGGACATATTGGTTCCTGAGCTGCTTGACTCGTTCAGAGTTCCTGTCAAAGGGGACAGTGTACAACTGCTTCATTCTGACCTGATTGTGTTTCAGGACTTTAGAAATAGTTATGCTTACATTGTGAATATTTCCAAATGTAATGTTGTCTGCCATCACTCTGTCCCGAATCTCTGTGAGTTTTATGCCACTGTTTCTGATGACCATATCAACGATTGCAGTTTCCTGCACAGCAGTGAAAATCCTACCTCTCCGGCCTGTGGGAGGTAACCGTTGGGTCCTAAGCCTAAATGCAAAAACAATGACACACAAGTGTGTTTGGAGGCTTGTGCAGTTCAGTCAGATACCCTTGCAAAATCTTACCTGTTGTTTTGCTGGAATATTCTCACAAGATGCCACTGTTGAGCTTTACAGATTTGGATTGCGCTCTCAGACCAGCCTCTCTCATTGATAGACCGTGATTTATTACATGATCAATTATAGTAGCCCTAATATCACCTGAGACTACAGCTCTTGATCTTCCTCCCAGTCTTCTTCCACCACGGATACGTACTCCTCTCCCTCTCCCACTCCCAGCCACTCTTCTCCCCCTGTCAGCCACTTCTCTATCTCTGGCTGAGTCCATGTTTACATTACAGTACAGCATTATTCCTAAGATATCCCCTTTTGTACAGATGGTAATGAAATTGAAAGACTAACACCTGGGTAGGTTTTCAGCTACAATGGGAATCAGCCGTGGTTGGTCTATTTGTTTTGGTAGTATTTCATTTTTTAGATTTGGATATATTTCAATACAATTTACTGTAGAAATAGAGCAGATTGCTGTCTTATTCAATGTTGTGTTATGTTAGGTTTTGAACTTAAGTTGAACAGTTTTGAAAATAGTATGTAAACATGTACAAATTAGCATGTAGGTACATAGAGTTTTGGTGGTGGTTGTGTCTGAGTGAGAGAAGAATTCATGAAATTTGGAAGATGGAGTCATGAATGTATTTTGTGCAAAGCAATGAAAAAGGATCCACAGTTTAGCTCAGATAGACTGTCCTTCTGTAGCTCAGTTGGTAGAGCATGGCGCTTGTAACGCCAGGGTAGTGGGTTTGATCCCCGGGACCACCCATACGTAGAATGTATGCACACATGACTGTAAGTCGCTTTGGATAAAAGCGTCTGCTAAATGGCATATATTATTATCATATATTACTGCTGTTGTGCTCGCTGTTGTGCTCGCTGTTGTGCTCGCTGTGTGAAGAGTTTTAAAAAAGTGACATAAGTATTGAGAAATGGGTCCTAGCGATAAAAAAAAAAAAAAAACTGGAATGCTGCAGTTTTTCCAGAGAATTTAACACTCAGCATAAGAGCAATGCTGTTATCCAGGGCTTGAAACTGCTGCCCCCAGTGGTGATTGTGGAAAGCTGTGTCAAAGGTTGAACATTGCGGATGGTGGAGATTGAGTTCAGCCAAGTGGTTTTCACAACATGGTATATGTGTCTTATCATGGGTCTTATTAAGTTCCTGAGTAGACTGACACATTCATATCTGACACGTTCAGATACAATGTAGGTGTATTATTCTATATGGGGATATTTTCCCAGCTTGTCATGATACACACAAATGTCCACCGTGAAATCAAATAAATCGACGCATCACTACAATAGGCCTTAATATATTGACTTCCAAGTCATGATATGCCCATAACTGTTTAAACCCTGTTCTTAGGCTGACAGAGTTAATTCTAAAGAGTTCCCCACACTGCGATTCAGAAGCTAAACTTGGACATACTTTACTGGACTGGTTAGGCAAGTGTATGGTCATGTAAGGATATGGCCATGAATGACAGGACTTCCTTTACTTACTCCTATGATACATGACCACCTCCCTTAGTGGAAAATCAGAAGAGGAGTGTGGTTTCACACAGTTTAATTTCTAGCTGGTAAGAGGGTTTGTACTGGCCTCTGGCCTTGGCGTGCCAAAACATCCCACTTTTACAGTGTGTGCGTGAGAGCCTCAGTGCGTGTGCGATGCATGTGTGTACATTTGTCTGTGTGTGTCTGTGTACGCTTGTGTGTACTAAGTTGGTGCGTGAATGTCTCACTTCAGCACACCCTGAGAGTCCTTGTCTGAAGACCTTGAGGAGGCTAAAGCATGGGGCCCCTCCTGGGAGAGAGAGAGAAAGAGACCCTGAACCGATAAGAAACTTTTCCGCGGTAGGAACTAGGTGTTCTAACTTTTTCCCTCTTTCCTCGCTGTGCTGTTGACATCTGAGAAGAAGATGGCAGCTTATTATGTAGCAAGTTCACCGTACGCTACAATAGTGAGCAATGACAGCCAATCAACCTTAGCCAAGACACTGAGGCTTTGTCATGCTTGTTGCTGGTTACTTTAATGTTTTTTTTAGTTTTTTTTTTAGAGGGTTGCACAGGCCCCTGCAAGTGCATGTTATGCCATGGCCTGAAACCAAGGAGGTGGGCTGAGTGCTGACAGAGAACGAAAAAACAGATACTCTGTCTTTCTCAAACATCTTCAAGGTCTCTGGGGAGGAATAAATGCCCCTCAGTAGGTGATGGCTTTAGGGAGACAACTCTGGAGCTGTACAGGGTAAGTCCGTTTTTTTTTTTTATAGGATCTTCACCTGATACATTTTATAGAACTAAAACCTCAAAGAGGCTCACGCAGAATATAAAGTCTCTTTAATGTTTTTCACATTTTCTGTTTAGCAAATCATTTGTTCAGTAAGAATTTGTCAATTGCAGTTATTGTCTTAGCCAAATGATTGAAGTCCTGAAAAGATTGTTTTGTGTATTCTAAAGTAGAAGTTACTTGTGCAAAATCAGCTGTACATGATAAAATAGGAATCACTTGTTTTTATGTCTTTCTTTAAATACCATTGTGTAAGGTTTAATATTCAAAGTGTTCATTCTGTGAGGTTGTCTGTGTCTCTCCCTTCCAGGTCCACAGAGCAGTGGACTCCAGAGGGGTATCTGCACTCGCTGTTCCTTTTTCCTATGCATATACCGCTTTGAGATGTAGCTTTAAAGAGGCATAGGGCATGGGAAAATGGGGCTGCAGAGGTATTTCACCGACCAAACTACCCCTGGTTGTTCAACTACCACAGCCCTGAGTTCTCCCTGTTTCCCCATTTTGGACCTCAATCTAGGAGGACCTCAACAAGACCACACCCTGAACTCAGTGGAGAGACCATACCTCGTAAAGGAGAGACTGGATTTTACAATGTCCTGATGGCTCCTTTGTTTATGATGATAATGCATAATGCATGACGATAATGTACATTTCGTAGCTGTCCAAGCTGTTGCTGTATTGCTGACTTTTGATATTGATTCATGGTTTGCAGTGTTTGTTGTCCACCTAGTGGGTGGAATTGTCTGTTTGTTGTTGTTCAGTAACAAAAGTGTGTAAACATTTTTTTTTTAAATAAATAATGATCTTCAAATGTTTGTCTTACTTTCTATTATAGGACAAATGTATCCCTTAAACTGAATGACCATGAATAGTTGGTGATGATAACATCTTTAAAAGATTTACATTGAAGTTACATTTACATTACATTTAAGTCATTTAGCAGACGCTCTTATCCAGAGCGACTTAAAAATTGGTGCATTCACCTTATGACATCCAGTTATTCTATGACTTCAAATGAAATACCACCAGACGACCTTGTATTTAAAGCATGCAGGAATTACGATATGAGGTTTTTAAGAGAACATTTCACCGAACAACATTTCAAAGAATTGGCAACCCTTTTAAGGTCAAGGGCTTGGCAAAAGATGGTTTAGATCCCAGTAAAGTCCCCCAATTAGCTTAGCTATGGAAAGGTTACACTTGAATAATTAAACATTTTTCCTAAAATCTTATGATATTTTAGGAAGCATTTCCACATAAAGAGGTAATGGTAAAGAGACACGTTTGAAATAGTGTGGTTCTGATCTTATCAGTCACATTTCCCACAAAACAGGAATTTCAGTGATTTGCCAAAATGATGTGAAGTTCTAAAAACTATGCGAGGCCCTAAGAACTATGCATGGGTTCTAAGAATCTTGCCTTTTGATTCGGATAATTCCGATGGAACTACTTGATTGTACTTAAAGAATGTCTCCTGTATCAGAGCATCTGTAGCCTAGGATAAGATGGAAGAGTGAATGATGGGAAAATGACAAAAGTGCACATTATGCAGCAAAGAGCCATTGGGCCTTTTATTTTGCCCCTCCTCAGTCCTGTCAGCTCCACTCTGTCTGCAGCCACTCAGCCACAGAGCTCTTAGCAGGGCAGTTAGCAGATCCTCACCTGATTGCCACTCACATGCCGTCCACATGTATGAAGGCATGCATTAGGCATGTTTGAATAACAACTGGGAGACTTTACTGGGCTCTAAACCATCTTTTGCAAAGCCCTTGACCTTAAAAGGCTTGCCATTCCTCGAAATCTCAAATAATATGTCAATGTTAAAAACCTTAAGGTCATTTCTGCATACTTTAAGTACAAGGTGGTATGGTGGTATTTTAACTACAATGTATTGTCTGATACTCTGATACTACTAAAATTGTGGTCAACATGTCCCTGCTTGGAGGGGTGGAGGGCAGTTTGTCGTATCTGTCATTTACTTCACTATATTGTAACATGTGTGCAGGGTTGGGGAGTAATGGATTACGTGTAAGGGATTATTTATTCTGCAATACTTTGTGTCGGGGGGGGCTAGAGTCAGTCTGTTATATCTGGAGTATTTCTCCAGTCTTATCTGGTGTCCTGTGTGAATTTAAGTATGCTTCCTCTACTTTTCTCTCTCTTTCTCTTTCTGATTCTTTCTCTTGGAGGACCTGAGCCCTAGGACCATGCCTCGGGACTACCTGGCCTGATGACTCCTTGCCGTCCCCAGTCCACCTGGTCATGCTGCTGCTCCTGTTTCAACTGCTCTGCCTGCGGCTATGGAACCCTGACCTGTTCACTGGACGTGCTACCTTGTCCCGGACCTGCTGTTTTGGATTCTCTCTCTACCACAGCTGCTGTCTCTAGCTCTGAATGATCGGCTATGAAAAGCCAACTGACATTTACTCCTGACGTGCTGACATGTTGCACCCTCTACAACCACTGTGATTATTATTATTTGACCCTGCTGGCATCTATTTTGAACGTTTGAACATCTTGGCCATGTTCTGTTATAATCTCTACCTAGCACAGCCAGAAGAGGACTGGCCACCCCTCAGAGCCTAGTTCCTCTCTAGGTTTCTTCCTTGGTTCCGGCCTTTCTAGGGAGTAATTCCTAGCCAACGTGCTTCTACATCTGCATTGCTTGCGGTTTTAGGCTGGGTTTCTGTACAGCTTTATAAATAAATAAAGCTTTATAAATACATTTGTTTGATTGATTGATAGAAAAATACGGTAACTGTATCCTTTACGTTACCAGCATAATGTCGTAATCAGATTACAGATACTTTAGAAAAACTAGATTATTTCGAGGATTACTTTTAACTTCAGAAAGGATGTTTGGGGGAAAAAATCCAGAAGTTTAGATTAGTTTCACCTGAGCGAGTCTTACCAACAGTCAGAGACCACTATGATGACACACCAAATGTGTTTGATGGATCACGGGAAGAGAGCAGGAATAGACTTTTGTAAGGTACAGTCCAAGCTATGTCTTCCAATGGTGCGACTGTTGTCGGCCTCCAAAGATTATCCAACTTGAATTAACGCTTGGAGGCGAGGATGACAGCAGTGGTGTGGTCTACGTCGATACGGAAATCACTTATTATTGATGTCTACATAGCACATTGATGTGAATCACACTGCTGCTCTCTCATTTAGCTATTTGCTCTTTACGGATTGTGGTTGTTGTGGACGGCTATTCACAAATCTTAATGTGTATTTGAACCCAATGATGGTTGAATTCAAGTAGTTTAAGCTGCCTATACATCATTGTTTTTGAAACCAGTGGACAGCCAGTGAAAAATGCGCTCTTGCAACAGCTGCATAGTGCGGATCCCAGCATATGGAATAAAAGTGGGGATTTTATTGCTCAATCTAATTAATGCTGATAAAATAAAAAAAATCCATAAGCCTAATGGACAATGCTCAAACTCACACACTTTTTATAGACTTAAAAGGGGCAATCTGCAATTATAAGTCCATTATTGGATTTATATATATATATATACACACACACACAGTTGAAGTCGGAAGTTTACATACACCTTAGCCAAATAAATGTAAACTCGGTTTTTCACAATTCCTGACATTTAATCCTAGTAAATTTTCCTTGTTTTAGGTCAGTTAAAATCACCACTTTATTTTAAGAATGTGAAATGTCAGAATAATAGTAGAGTATGTTTTATTTCAGCTATTATTTCTTTCATCACATTCCCAGTGGGTCAGAAGTTTACATACACTCAATTAGTATTTGGTAGCATCTGGTAGCATAAATTGTTTAGCTGAGGTCAAAAACAGACGTACACCCATCGCGACGTCCCCCATAGGCTAACTTGCTAGCCCTGGTCTACTAACTGCTAGCTTGCCTGCCCCGGTCTGCTAACTGCTAGCCCCTGCTAACTGCTTGCTTGCTAACCTGGTCTGCTAACTGCTAGCTTGTTTAGCCCCGTCCTACTAACTGTTAGCATCGGCCTGCTAACTGTCTGAATCGGCGTGTTCCCAGTCAGCCCAACCACTCACTGGACCCATATGTTCACTTGGCTACGCATGCCTCTCTCTAATATCAATATGCCTCGTCCATTACTGTCCTGGTTAGTGATTACGGTCTTATTTCACCGTAGAGCCTCTAGCCCTGCTCAATATGCCTTAACCAACCATGTTATCCCACCTCCTACATATGCGATGACATCACCTGGTTTAAAAACTTCTTAAGTTATAGGGGGCAGCATTTTCACTTTCGGATAAATAGCGTGCCCAATATCAACTTCCTGCTACTCATGCCAAGAATATAAGATATGTATATTTGGATAGAAAACACTCTGCAGTTTCTAAAACTGTTTGAATCATGTTTGTGAGTATAAAAGAACCTATGTAGCAGGCGAAACCCCGAGGACTAACTGTTCAGATTTTTTTTTTGAGGTCTCTGTCTGTTCTCATTGGGAAACAATATTTCTTAGGCACTTGTTTGCAGTTCCTACCGCTTCCACTGGATGTCACCAGTCTTTGGAATTTGGTTGAGGTTATTCCTTTGTGCAATGAAGAAGTACGGCCATCTAGGAACTGGGTAATACTGTTGAGAGTTGCGCAAGACTTGAAAAGTAGCATTGGTTTGTTGTCTTCCTGTATTGAACACAGATAGACCCGTCTTCAATGTGATCGATTATTAACACTTAAAAATACCTAAAGTTGTATTACAAAAGTAGTTTGAAATGTTTTGGCAAAGTTTACAGGCAACTTTTGAGATATTTTGTAGTGACGTTGCGCAAATTGGAAGCTGCTTTTTCCTGGATCAAACGAGACAAATAAATGGACATTTTGGATATATATGGACAGAATTAATCGAAGAACCAATTGTGATGTTTATGGGACATATTGGAGTGCCAACAAAAGAAGCTCGTCAAAGGTAAGGCATGTTTTATATTTTATTTCTGCGTTTTGTGTAGCGCCTGCAGGGTTGAAATATGCTACTCTTTGTTTACTGTTGTGCTATCATCATACAATCGCTTCTTATGCTTTCGCCGAAAAGCCTTTTTAAAACCTGACATGTTGGCTGGATTCACAACGACTGCAGCTTTAATTTAGTCTTTAATCTTACATGTGTGATTTAATGAAAGTTTGATTTTTATATCATTTTATTTGAATTTGCCGCACTGCATTTTCCCTGGCTTTTGGCCAAGTGGGACGCTAGCGTCCCCTATCCTAGAGAGGTGAAACGTCTCTAGAGACTATATCCCTCTCATCATTACTCAAGCCAAGATAGAACTGCCAAAGGGGGCGGTGTTGCAATCTACTGCAAAGAAAGCCTACAGAGTTCTGTATTACTATTCAAGTCTGTACCCAAACAATTCAAGCTTCTACTTCTAAAAATGTACCTTTACAGAAACAAGTCTCTTACCGTTGCTGCTTGCTGTAGACCTCCCTCTGCCCCCAGCTCTGCCCTCGATACCATATGTGAATTGTTTGCCCCCCCATATATCTTCTGAGCTCATGCTACTAGGTGACCTAAACTGGGACATGCTTTAACATCCCGGCCATCCTACAATCCAAGTTTGATGCCCTCAATCTCACACAAACGATCAATGAACCTACCAGGTACAAATCCATATCCGTAAACACGGGCACCCTCATAGATGTCATCCTAACTAACTCGCCCTCCAAATACACCTCTGCTGTTTTCAATCAAGATCTCAGCGATCACTGCCTCATTGCCTGCATCCGTAATGGGTCTGCGACCAAACGACCACCCCTCATCACTGTCAAACGCTCCCTAAAACACTTCTGCGAGCAGGCCTTTCTAATTGACCTGGCCGGGAGTATCCTGGAATGACATTGACCTCATCCCGTCAGTAGTTGATGCCTGGCTATTCTTTAAAAGTACATTCCTCACCATCATAAATAAGCATGCCCCATTCAAAAAAATTGAACTAGGAATAGATATAGTCCTTGGTTCACTCCAGACCTGTCTGCCCTTGACCTGCACTAAAACATCCTGTGGTGTTCTGCATTAGCATCGAATAGCCCCCGTGATATGCAACTTTTCAGGGAAGTTACAAACAAATATACACAGGCAGTTAGCTTTCCTAAGGCTAGCTTTTTCAAACAGAAATTTGCATCCTGTAGTACTAACTCAAAAACGTTCTGGGACACTGTAAAGTCCATGGAGAATCCTCCACCCAGCTGCCCACTGCTCTGAGGCTAGGAAACACTGTCACCAACGATAAATACATTATAATTGAGAATTTCAATAAAGCATTTCTCTATGGCTGGCCATGCTTTCCACCTGGCTACCCCTACCCCGGTCAACTGCCCAGCACCCTCCACAGCAACCCACCAAAGCCCCCACCATTTCTCCTCCCAAATCCAGATAGCTGATGTTCTGAAAGAGCTGCAAAATCTGGACCCCTACAAATCAGCCGGGCTAGATAATCTGGACCCTCTCTTTCTAAAATGATCTTCCGAAATTGTTGCAACCCCTATTACTAGCCTGTTCAACCTCTCTCTGAGATTCCCAAAGATTGGACAGCTGCCGCGGTCATCCCCCTCTTCAAATGGGGTTACACTCTAGACCCAAACTGCTACAGACCTATCCTACTCTGTCTTTCTAAGGTTTTCGAAAGCCATGTTAACAAACAGATTACCGACCATTTCGAATCCCACCGTACCTTCTCCGCTATGAAATCTGGTTTCAGAGCTGGTCATGGGTGCACCTCAAACACGCTCAAGGTCCTAAACGACATCATAACCGCCAACGATAACAGACATTACTGTGCAGCTGTATTCATCAACCTGGCCAAGGCTTTCGACTGTGTCAATCACCTTGGTCTCTCAAATGATTGCCTCGCCTGGTTTACCAACTACTTCTCAGACAGAGTTCAGTGTGTCAAATCGGAGGGCCTGTTGTCCGGACCTCTGGCTGTCTCTATGGGACTGCCACAGGGTTAAAACCTTGGGCCGACTCTCTTCTCTGTATCCATCAATGATGTTGCTCTTGCTGCTGGTGATTCTCTGGTACACCTCTACGCAGACGACACCATTCTGTATACTTCTGGCCCGTCTTTGGACACTGTGTTAACTAACCTCCAGACGAGCTTCAATGCCATTCAACTCTCCTTCCGTGGCCTCCAACTGCTCTTAAAGTCAGGGAAAACTAAATGCATGCTATTCAATCGAACACTGCCCGCACCTGCTCGCCCGTCCACATCACTACTCTGGACGGCTCTGACTTAGAATACATGGAGAACTACAAATACCTAGGTGTCTGGTTAGAATGTAAACTCTCCTTCCAGACTCACATTAAGCATCTCCAATCCAAGATTAAATCTAGAACTGACCATCCTACCGATCCTCGACTTTGGTGATGTCATCTATAAAATAGCCTCCAACACTCTACTCAACAAACTGGATGCAGTCTATCACAGTGCCATCCGTTTTGTTACCAAAGCCCCATAAACTACCCACCATTGCGACCTGTATGCTCTCGTTGGTTGGCCCTCGCTTCATACTCGTCGCCAAACCCACTGGCTACAGGTTATCTTCAAGTCTCTGCTCGGTAAGCCCCGCCTTATCTTAGCTCACTGGTCACCATAGCAGCACCCACTCGTAGCACGCGCTCCAGCAGGTATACCACACTGGTCACCCCCAAAGCCAATTCCTCCTTTGGTCATCTTTCCTTCCAGTTCTCTGCTGCCAATGACTGGAACGAACTGCAAAAATCTAGCCAGTCTCCAGATCTCCAGATCTCAACCCCATAGATAATCTTTGGAGGGAGTTGCCCAGCAACAGCCCCAAAACATCA
Organism: Oncorhynchus keta; assembly: GCF_023373465.1. Lineage (NCBI taxonomy): Eukaryota > Metazoa > Chordata > Actinopteri > Salmoniformes > Salmonidae > Oncorhynchus > Oncorhynchus keta. The sequence continues at coordinate 48,085,261 of NC_068422.1, read as the reverse complement.
CTGCTCTAGAGGAGATCTGCATGGAGGAATGGGCCAAAATACCAGCAACAGTGTGTGAAAACCTTGTGAGGACTTACAGAAAACGTTTGACCCCTGTCATTGCCAACAAAGGGTATATAACAAAGTATTGAGACAAACTTTTGTTATTTACCAAATACTTATTTTCCACCATAATTTGCAAATAAATTCATAAAAAATCCTACAATGTGATTTTCTGGATTTTTTTTCTAATTTTGTCTGTCATAGTTGAAGTGTACCTATGATGAAAATTACAGGCCTCTCTCATATTTTTAAGTAGGAGAACTTGCACAATTGGTGGCTGACTAAATACTTTTTGCCCCATTGTATATTCTGTTCAGATAAGACTAAAATTGAGGTTTTTGGCCATCAAGGAAAACACTATTTCTGGCGCAACCCAACACCTCTCATGTTTTTCATCAGCAGGGACTGGGAAACTGGTCAGAATTGACGGAATGATGGATGGCACTAAATACAGGGACATTCTTGAGGGAAACCTGTTTCAGTCTTCCAGAGATTTGAGACTGGGACAGAGGTGCACCTTCCAGCAGGACAATGACCCAAAGCATACTGCTAAAGCAACACTCAAGTGGTTTAAGGGGAGACATTTAAATGTCTTGGAATGGCCTAGTTAAAGCCCAGACCTCAATCCAATTGAGAATCTGTGGTATGACTTAAAGAGTGCTGTACACCAGCAGAATCCATCCAACTTCTAGGAGCTGGGTCAGTTTTGCCATGAAGAATGGGCATAAATCCCAGTGGCTATAGAGACATACCCCAAGAGACTTTGCAAAAAGTGGCTGTACAAAGTATTGACTTTGGAGGGGTGAAATATTTTACATCTTCAAAGTGGTAGGCATTTTGTGTAAATCAAATGATACGAACCCCCCAAAAATCTATTTTAATTCCAGGTTGTAAAGGCAACAAAATAGAAAAAATGCCAAGGGTGTGAATACTTTTGCAAGCCACTGTACACTTGGTATTACTTTCTTAGCTACAGTATCCATATCTCACTGGCATCCTACATAATTTATGAAGCAGCATAAGACATTTTTGGACTCACGTTGTTGTAATGTGCTTGAACAGTAAAGTGGCGCGACGGTCCTTCGTGGGCAAATTTTGTCATCAAAGAATGAACGTTCAAAACCTATTTTCTCAGTCGTAGCTCGTTTTTCCCGAGTTCCCAGTTGTCTTGAACTCACAATTAGCCACTGATTCCTTCCTTGTTGTCTAATGTTTATGGCCGATGAGCACCGAAACGTTTTATCTTTCATTTCTATTCATATGACAAGGACTGAAAATGATTTTCCAGTAGATTGTCGACTTGATTCATGGTGTCGACTGCTACCTAAGATATTGAAATTGTAATGTTGACATGTCCAGTCCAATCAAAGCTACTGTAGATATAACGTGATTTGATGTTATTCTGTGGCCAATGACCTTGAGCCTTCTTGGATGGGCACTTCTAATTTAACTCTTTGAGCTCTAACCTTAGACAATGGGGTGACAGAACACAGCCAATCATGACAAAAAACTGACCCAATCATGACAAAAAGCCCCACCACAGAAAGCACTGAGCGAGGCTGAAAAACCTGCCTTACTGAAGAAAGCAAAAAAAAGAGACCATGTTTGTATGTATTTGTATGTGTTATTAATAAGTATATATTTTTTGTATAATCTTTACCTACAATTGTGGGGCTCAAAATAGGTGGGGCCCTGAATGACGGGTCGCCACTGGGCCTATAGCAAATGCAGCATATAGCATTCATTTTTCACATGTAAATAGCACTTTTCATGCCATTCCATGAGCGCAGCATTTATTTTTAAACTCGAATCAATGAGCCTAATTAGTCATTCATGACAACAAAATCATAAACAACAAAGTAGGGCTGGCTAATAAACCCTTAGTTTAGGGGTTATGCTCAGGTAAAACAATTTGGCTAATCTATACTTCCATATTTCCAAGTCCTATTCTTGAAGATCAAGGGGTATAACATGTATTGGGATGTCGGGAATTCTGGTTTTTAATGTGAATATATAATTGAATCGTATTATTATATTTAGTAGAAAGCGATGAGTTAGAAGAAGCCTACATAACCAGCCCATAAAGTAAAATTGTACATCCATATATGGCCAGCTATGTGAACTTTAACATTGATTTATCCTGCAATAGATGTCGGTCAATTGATAACATACATTTTTGTCTTCTAATTCCTCTTAAGGGTAAAGTAATCTAAAAGTAACTGAATGTAATCAGATTATGTTACTGAGTTTGGGTAAACTGAAAGTTAGGTTACTGATTACAATTTTGGACAGGTAACTAGTACTGTAACAAATTACATATAGAAAGTAACCTACCCAACCCTGCATGTGTGCGTAACTCAATTTTATCTAAACAATTTTATCAGAGCTAACAATACAAATACAGTCACTTTTATTTTAACATAAAGGCCTACACATTCCATTTGGCCTATACAATACCATCATATTTTATGGCTGAGAATGAATGTCAATCAAAGTTACTTTCAGTAACTAGCTATTCCTTGAGTGCCGCAACACCACTCTCATCTGCAGATCACAATTGCCATTTTAGTCATGTACAAAAATAGTTAGTCTGTCGACAGACGAGGGAAAAGGAACAAAAGATTGACTCATTGGTTGTTATCTGTGCCAGTCCAAACGAATGCAAGAGGCTGAACTATAGAAAACTGTTTAGGAGATTTTTTTGCAGAGCCCAATACCAGTCTTGTCTTTAATGGCCCAATATCCAACAGCAATAGGTGTCAGTATCCCTCAGATCCATCAATGGTTTATGCAAAAAAATATAATTTAGGCCTATTTTTTGGAAACATGAAACTCAACGTGTCTTTGTTTAACTGAGTGCACAGTCAGGGACTCAATACCAGAGCTGTGATTTTGCAGGACTGCCCACTTGTCCATACCATCATATGGAGACTACAATATGCACAGTGCATTCGGAAAGTATTCTACCACTTACTTTTTTCCACATTTCACTACATTACAGCCATATTCCAGAATATATATTTTTAAATCCTCATCAATCTACACATAATACCCCATAATGTCAAAGCAAAACAGATTTTTAGAAATGTTTGCACAGTTATTAAAAAAAAAATAACTTAAATATATTATTTACACAAGTACTCAGATCCTTTGTTGTGAGACTCGAAATTGAGCTCAGGTGCATCCCGTTTCCATTGATCATCCTTAAGATGTTTCTACAACTGGATTGGAGTCCACCTGTGGTAAATTCCATTGATGGGACATGATTTGGAAAGGCACACACCTGTCTATACAAGGTCCCACAGTTGACAGTGCATGTCAGTTCAAAAACCAAGCCATGAGGTCGAAGGAATTGTCGGTAGAGCTCCGAGACAGGATTGTGTCGAGGCACAGATCTGGGGAAGGGTGCCAAAAAATCTCTGCAGCATTGAAGGTCTCCAAGAGCACTGTGGCCTCCATCATTCTTAAATGGAAGAAGTTTGGAACCACCAAGACACTTCCCAGAAGTATGCACCTGGCCAAATTTACGAATCAGGTGAGAAGGCCTTGGTCACTCTGACAGAGCACCATAATTCCTCTGTGGAGATAGAAGAATCTTCCAGAAGGACAACCATCTACGCAGCACTCCACCAATCAGACCTTTATGGTAGAGTGGCCAGACGGAAGCCACTGCAAGTAAAAGGAATAAGACTGCTCGCTTGTAGTTTGCCAAAGGGCACCTAAATAACTCTCAGACCATGAGAAACAAGATTGTTTGTTCTGATGAAACCAAGATTGAACTCCTTGGCCTGAATGCCAATCGTCACGTCTGGAGGAAACCTGGCACCATACCTACAGTGAGGCATGGTGGTGGCAGCATCATGCTGTGGGGATGTTTTTCAGTGCCAGGGACTGGGAGACTAGTAAGGATCGAGTGAATGATGAACGGAGCAAAGTAACAGAGATCCTTCATGAAAACCTGCTCCAGAACACTCAGGATCTCAGACCGGGGAAAAGGTTCAGGACAACGACACTAACCACACAGCCAAGACAATGCAGGCTCAGGACAAGTATCAATGTCCTTGAGTGGCGCAGCCATAGTCAGACTTGAACCCAATCGAACATCTCTGGAGAGACCTGAAAATAGCTGTGCAACAACGCTCCCCATCCAACCTGACAAAGCTTGAGTGGAACTGCAGAGAAGAATGGGATAAACTCCCCAAATACAGGTGTGCCAAGCTTGTAGCGTTATACCCAATAAGACTCAAAGCTGTAATCGCTGCCAAACGTGCTTCAAAGTACTGAGTAAAGGGTATGAATACTTATACTCTATGGGATTGGTGTCCCTAACCTGGGACAGTTGTTGCTCAATATGTGATAATGAGACTAGAATGATATTGTAAACAACAGCCAACTTTACGGGAAATAGAAATTTATTTTATGGGCAGAAAGCATAAATCCTTGCAAATCTAACTGCAGTGTCTAATTTACATTAGCTATTACAGCAAAGGAATACCAAGCTATTGTATGAGGATGAACAACAAATCACTTTTATTATGGAAACTGGTTTGATATATTCACCTCTGAAGGTAAATAATGTACTTGAATATGTAATTCAGTAATCTTGCTCTGAGGGTATCAAGGCACAAGGCGAGACCCAAATGCAGAAACAGGAGGCAGATGGTTGAAGTCTTACAATGTTTATTAATCCAAAGGGGTAGGCAAGAGAATGGTCGTGAACAGGCAAAAAAAGGTCAAACCCAGATAAGAGTCCAGGAGGTACAGAGTGGCAGACAAGCTCATGGTCAAGGCAGGCAGAATGGTCAGGCAGGCGGGTACAAAGTCCAGAAACAGGCAAGGGTCAAAAACAGGAGGACAAGAAAAAGGAGAATGCAAAAAGCAGGAGAAAGGGAAAAACGCTGGTTGACTTGGAAGACGAACTGGCACAGAGAGGCAGGAAACACGGGGATAAAAAACACTGGGGGAAATAAGCGACACCTGGAGGTGGTGGAGACAATCACAAGGACAGGTGATACAGACCAGGGCATGACAGAGGGTCCCAGAGATAAAATGTAGTGTAGTTCTGTTTTTTTAAAAATCCATTTGTATATTCAAATGTAGGAACTGTGTTCTACAGTTTGACCCCACTGCTGTCTCTGGCTCCACACCCACCCCGCACGGCCATCTAGATGTGTGAAGGTTAGTGTATTTTCTGTGGAGAATCTAATGAAGCTGTCTCTTCAAGACAGCCCAGATGAATGCAAGATGGCATCGGAGAACAAGGTTGACATTTTGCCTATTCCTAACCACTTCTGTGTTTTTCTTTTGTTAGTTTCTTTGCGTTGTTTGTAACTTTTTAACTTATTTTGTACATAATGTTGCTGCTACCGAGACGGATGAACGAAAATAACTTCTGAACATGAGGCCGAGGAACAACTACACAAGGCATTCGAGACCTTGTTATGCCATGTCTGCCATTTAGTCTTCCTTCTTCGATGTCCACTTGTTCCGTTGAAGTGTAAAAACTTTGAGATAGCCATTCCACTGAGAATTTCGCCATGGTGTGCGGCGTGCGCTCCAGTTAGCTCGCAGGTGGTCTGTTGTAGGCCTCTAGACTCGGGACTTCGCTCTATATAGGAGACACCCCACTGTATTTGCATAAGTAAAGGGGCCTCAACGGAACGACACAAACTTAGTCGGTGTATTTTGAAATGAATAGATGTTGCAGTTGTGTTTTTTTTCACATGTTCAATAGCCTCGTTGATATGTCCCGGCGCCACCACATCAAACTCCGTCGTGCAGGTATGGCCTCTTAGTTGCCAATCCGATAATTACATTATTTGTGTATGTCAATCATTTATTGAAGAGTATGACTTCATTATAGGTCTATACGAGATTAGAGTCGACTGGGGCTATATGTGATTATAATACATTGTTTCATTTGGAAAAGTAAATAAAATACGTCAATATCATTTTTTGCGACTTATTGATAGGCTACATTCATCTTGTTTTTATAGGGAAGGTATACCCATGCCATGCAAATATCACCTAAAAATGCATTGATTCATGTGACATACCCTAATGCTGCCATATTGACTTTTTTTCTATACGTTAAATTCTCTGTTGCGACTGATATTCTATGGGACCAGGCCACTGTAACTATAATTTGTGAGACCATTGTTCCAGATGTAGACAGAAGCGCTCAGCGGTTTTCTCGCCAACGTGAAGCTGATGAAGACCAATTGACAAAGTCTGACAAAGGGGGTGTGATTGCTAGCAGCACGCCTAAACGGAAAGTGAGAGAACCACATTTGATCTCTGTTTACTTGTGAACTTGAATAGGCATTTGCTATAAGCCCCTGGCACATTGTGAAACTGGTGACCATGTTCCATAGCAGGTTTTAATGCAGTTCCTAAATTTAATTAATCGCCGGTCTCACCAGGAGACCAAAATCACTATAATGTTTCATAATTGCTTGATATAGCCTACTGTATTTGCCCTCCACATTTTAGCTATATGTCAGTATTTACCTGTATGGGTGGTTTTGTGATCCTAGCTCCTTAAAATGAACACACTTTAATTGATCCGTTCATGGTCAACTAGACAATGACCGGTTTTCACATTCATTTATATAGACAAAGGTGTCCTATCAATTCCCCATTTCAAGGCACAGGGGCTCAGCAATCATATCACATAATCAAAGTGTGTCCCCGGGCTGAACATAAAACCCGAGATCTGGCTCTGCAGCACACAAAACCCCAGACTCTATGGATCCGGTCCCTATGGCTCATGTGGTAGGTGTAAACTCATCAATGACCAGCTTAATTAGAACTAATTGTTGAGCATGATCTTCCCGTTGGCTAACCTTTGAAGTACCGCATTGGAGACAAACAGACACGCACATTAAAGCGCAGTATGGTGCCACTGCTGTGGTGGATGAGAGGGAGGAGACGTGCACGCACCCACATCCAGTAGAGTTTCTGGGGGTCTGTCTGCGCATGTGTCAGGAAGTCACAAATGTAGCATATATAATTGGGTGCTTACATCACTAGGCTATTGCATTGGATTGCGAATGATTGCTCACGATATAGGTATAGAATGTAAAACATATTGTAACGATCCTCGCTATATTTGTCACTTTAATTAACAATGTTTACATATCTTGCATTACACATCTCATATGTATATACTGTATTATAGGCTATTCTCGGTATCCTAGCCACTTAATATTTACATATCTGGCGTTAATCATCGCATAAACTCAGCAAAACTCATCTCATAAACCTCTCACTGTCAACTGTGTTTATTGTCAGCAAATTTAACATGTAAATATTTGGGGGGTCAAAATCAAAAGTAACAGTCAGTATCTGGTGTGGCTACCATCTGCATTAAGTACTGCAGTGCATCTTCTCCTCATGGACTGCACCAGATTTGCCAGTTCTTGCCGTGAGATGCTACCCCACTCTTCCACCAAGGCACCTGCAAGTTCCCGGACATCTCTGGGGGAATGGCCCTAGCCCTCACCCTCCGATCCAAGGGGTCCCAGACGTGCTCAATGGGATTGAGATCTGGGCTCTTTGCTGGCCATGGCAGAACACTGACATTCCTATCATGCAAGAAATCATGCACAGAATGAGCAGGATGAGCCTGCAGGAAGGGTACCACATGAGGGAGGAGTATGTCTTCCCTGTAACGCACAGTGTTGAGATTGCCTGCAATGACAACAAGATCAGTCCGATGATGCTGTGACACCGCCCCAGACCATTTATTTCCCTGGCCACATCTGCAGTCCTCATGCCTCCTTGCAGCATGCCTAAGGCACGTTCACGCAGATGAGCAGGGACCCTGGGCATCTTTATTTTAGTGTTTTTCAGAGTCAGTAGAAAGGTCTCTTGAGTGTGCTAAGTTTTCATAACTGTGACCTTAATTGCCTACCATCTGTAAGCTGTTAGTGTCTTAACGACGTTCCACAGGTGCATGTTCATTAGATGTTTATGGTTTGTGGAACAAGCATGGGAAACAGTGTTTAAACCATTTACAATGTAGTTATTTGGATGTTTACAAATTATTTTTGAACGATAGGGTCCTGAAAAAGGGATGTTTCTTTTTTTGCTGAGTTTATGTATATACTGTTTTCTATACTATTCTACGGTATCTCATTCACTTAATACTGTTGACATACCTCACATTACTATTCTACTGTATCTTAGTCTTGTGTGTATTGGGTATATGTTGTGTAATTTTTTAGATAGTACTTCTAGATATTGCTGCACTGTCGGAAATTTGATTTGATTTGATGAGCCACGTTACAATGTCACAAGTGGGATTTTTTTACTTCAGTTTTATTAATTCAGGGAAACCCATTGAGACCAGGGTCTAATTTAAAATGGTGCCATGAAGACAACAATGCAAACATAATCTAAACGATCAATACAAATAAAATAAACTGCAAATTACAGATTCAACCATACAGATTCAAACACCACAAATACAATTATTTACATTAAATTCCAAACATTTGCGATTCTCATTCATTGAATTCAACATTTGAGTACTAAACTGCCCTAAAGGCACCAGCGAGTCAAGATGTAGTGAGTTTTATAGGCTATTCCAAAAATGGGGGGCACTAAAACTGAAGGCCGATTACCTAGATCGCTATGTACAGTACTAGTGGAAACTCGAGGTGTCTCATGTTTAAGAAAATGAAAAGTGAAGTGAGGTTGGTCGGAAGCTTGCAAAGCTCTGCTTTGGTGCGTAATAGGGCTTTGCAGGTGCTTTGCAGGCATGGTTCCCTTGAGCGCACTTAATACGTTTAATTAATTCAACAGCTGAAAACCCTCCCACTTGCTGGCTAACAGATTATCTCGTGGAGTTTTCATTCAGTAGAGGTTTCAGTACATTTATTTTAAGCCATCCTTTTAAACATGGTCCACCTTTTAATTAGAATTTTGTCCACAGACTCACTTGAATACATTGAGATAAGGTGGTTCAGAATGTAGGGATCAATGATATAAAGACATCTAAATATATGCATATTCGTCTCCGTTTCAGCACCAACTGGTAGATTTAAAAATACTTGGATCTTGTATATTATTATTTAGGCACACTTATGTATTGAATCATAAGGAACAAATGGTTTGAAGAGTCTTTACACAATAAATATATTGAGGAATCAAAACTACAGTTGTCACATTCAAGTTCCATGCATGAACTATTGGAACATGGAAAAATAGTGTACAATAAGGTTTGAACAATTGTCCTATAAATCTACCCGAATCATTTCTAATCATCAGTTGAATGACAACGGTCCAGTCATCATGAAACGTGCTACATATGGTCTGAGTTCCATGATTCAAATAAGGCGACAAATTATTGCACAGCGTTAGCCTAATACGATCCACTAATGCTAGCAACCCTCAGGAATAACGACACAGACTTGACAGAGGAAAGAAAGGTTAACGGAATGGAATGATGCCGAATGTAAGCTACAAATGGAAGAATACTAACACTAAAGTGACATCTATAAATGTGTGTGGGTACTACTGACGGTGGTTCCCGATAATGGTTAATACTGAACATTTATACAAATGGTAAAAAGGCCCGGCGTATCATTTAAAACGTTCTAAAGCACAAACATCAATTTGGCAGGTTCAGCTCTAAAGAAGCCTATAGCTTGGGTCTCCAATTTTCATCAACGCAAATGATCAGGGTAGACAATTAATATTCGGGAATAATGGCACAACTATTTATAGCCTACTTCACTGTGTAAAATGGGCAGCAATTACATATCACGTTGATATATGATTTTCAGTTTGCGTCCATATGGCTGGTTTCACATTCCTCACCAGGGATCATAAGGAAAAAGTATCTACAACCATTGCTATGTGTATTTATAAACGCCTTCCCCAAATGGATTACTAATTTACCTAGCTCTTATCAATAGTTCTTATCAACATATCATTTACAGTTCATGAAGAATGCTATTATTTCTATCATAAAAAATAAAGTAGATGCTTTTCCCACTTAGAATAGGCACGTCTGCTCGACCTTATTCATGGTTCCTCCATGTCTAAATGTGGTGGAGTTATGAGGGAATTAAGTCAATGTCACATGACTGGGAGTACAGACATGCAACAGATACCTTAAAACAAAGGTAGGGGCGTGGATCAGAAAACCCGTCAGTATCTGGTATGACCAAATCAAATCAAATCAAATCGATTTATATAGCCCTTCGTACATCAGCTGATATCTCAAAGTGCTGTACAGAAACCCAGCCTAAAACCCCAAACAGCAAGCAATGCAGGTGTAGAAGCACGGTGGCTAGGAAAAACTCCCTAGAAAGGCCAAAACCTAGGAAGAAACCTAAAGAGGAACCAGGCTATGTGGGGTGGCCAGTCCTCTTCGGGCTGTGCCGGGTGGAGATTATAACAGAACATGGCCAAGATGTTCAAATGTTAATAAATGACCAGCATGGTCAAATAATAATAATCACCGTAGTTGTCGAGGGTGCAACAGGTTAGCACCTCAGGAGTAAATGTCAGTTGGCTTTTCATAGCCAATCATTGAGAGTGTCTCTCTCTACCTGCTGTCTCTTGAGAGTTGAAAACAGCAGGTCTGGGACAGGTAGCACGTCCGGTGAACAGGTCAGGGTTCCATAGCCCCAGGCAGAACAGTTGAAACTGGAGCAGCGGCACGGCCAGAGAGCAATCTTTTCACAACATTGACATTAGCAAACTGCTCTCCCACACGACGCCATACATGCTGTCTGCCACCTGCCCGGTACAGTTGAAACCCGGGATACATCTGTGAAGAGCACACTTCTACAGCATGCTAGTGACCATCCAAGGTGAGCATTTGCCCACTGAAGTCGGTTACAATGCCAAACTATATTTAGGTTAAGACCCTGTTGAGCATGCAGCTTTCCTTGAAAAGGTTTCTGCGGAAATGTTTCAGTTGTGCAAACCCATAGTTTCATCAACTGTCCAGGTGGCTGGTTTCGGACGATCCAGTAGGTGAAGAAGCCCGATGTGGTGTGGTTACACATGGTCTGCGGTTGTGAGGCCGCTTGGATGTACCGCCAAATTCTCTAAAATGACGGCGGCTTATGGTAAAAAAATTAACATTCAATTGTCTGGAAACAGCTCTGGTGGACATTCCTGCAGTCAGCATGCCAATTGCACACTCCTTCAAAATTTGAGACATCTGTGGCATTGTGTTGTGTGGCAAAACTACACATTTTAGAGGGGCCTTTTATTCTCCCCGACACAATGTGCACCTGTGTAATGATCATGACTGTTTTAATCAGCTTCTTTATATGCCACACCTGTCAGGTGGATGGATTATCTCGGCAAATGAGAAATGATCACTAACAGGGATGTAAACACATTTGTGCACAAAATTTGAGAGAAATTACATTTTTCTGTGTATGGAGCATTTCTGGGATCTTTTATTTCAGCCCATGAAACATGGGACTAACACTTTACAAGTTGCATTGATATATTTGTTTAGTGTATTTCTACTACTTTACATTGTATTTTAGTTCAACTGTATTGTACACGCAGCATATGTATTTATATACTGGATTGTTGACATAGCTCACTCTAATCGCTCTTGCACTGGCTCTATGCACACTCACTAGACTCTACCCACACACTCACACATACTACACTGTCACTCCAACACACACTACATACGCTCAAACACACAATACACACTCACACATGCATATCGACGCCACACACACACACACAAACACACACACTTTTCACATATGCTGCTGCTACTTGTTTATTATTATATCCTGATTGCCTAGTCATTTTTACCCCTACCAACATGTACATACAGTATTACCGCAATTACCTGAACTGCCTCCTACCCCTGAAATATCGACTTGGTACTGGTACTCATTGTACATAGCCTCGTTACTGTTATAGTATGCCGATGTACATACTGACAAGCAATAGGTTACATCTAAACCACACCATTTGTGTGCATAAGCTAATTGTTCAGCTGGAAGTTGTTATGCAGTGTTGTAACATTAAATACGATTAAGACTAAATAGAAAAGGTTGTGATATAAGATATACTTGAATGATAAAATTGACTTTAATCTCTGCACATCTTTAAAGAAATGATTTACAAAAATCCCACCCAAGATATACAAAAAAACTGGATTGCATTTTGGATTTGTAAGTGTTTGAGTCGAAAGTTCAGTCTGTAGTGTATATAGTATTTAGTAGAAATGTGCGTTGGACATCATTGGGTGGGGATGCTGATGATAAGAAACCATCTGTTGCTGGGGGAACTGTTGCACCATGTGCGGGTACATCGCGTGGTTGGCAGCGGTGTATGATAGGTGCCTTCCATCGAAGCCGTGGTACTGAAAGGGGCGTATGGGCTGGAATATCATCGGTGACTGGGCGGGAGCGAGGTACTCAGCGCACAAGTCTTGGAGTTCCCGTTTCAGTTTCATCCTCCTGTTCTGAAACCAAGTTCTCATCTGAAACACGAAACACAAGTTAACACAAGATAAAAACCATTAGAACCAAACCAGCACTAGTATAATCAAATTAAATAGTCCTGCAGCACAATGTATAATGTGCATAAATTACATTTTGTAATGAGTTTTGTATTCTAGTCTTACCTGAGTTTCAGAGAGGTTTATCATACCCCCAGGAGTACTCACTGTTTTCAGAAACTGTGGAAAAAATATCAGTCAATAAAATGCTATTCAATTAAAAAAAAACACGATTTAAATGTGTTGCAACACCACGTTTCAACATGTAATATTAATTTAATTGTTAAAGTATAGTAGCCTACATTTAACTTACGATTTGGGGAAGGGCAGCTTGACGGATGCAGAGGTGAGCTCAATCTTGGATTCCAGATTTGTGGGTTTCTCAGTGGAATTTGTGAATTCAAACTTGTGATCTTTGACTTTGGCTGGAGGTAGACCTTGTTATAAGAGGTTGGCGGTCGAAGCTGGACCATGCAAGGGACATGGGGTTTGAAGTGGGTTTAGCATAGTATCCACAGGTCCAGTGTCCACAGGTCCTTATTTCTTGATGGTGTCGTGATGGCTCTTCGCCAACCAGTCTACAGTGAAGTAATTGAATATGTTTGCTTCCATGAGCTCAGCAAACTATCCGAGGATGGTCAGAGAATATTGTGAGATGGCCCGCCTTATATAGACCTGGCCCTCTCCGAGATTAGCATTTGCAAAAGCACGCTAACGCCTGATCGATTCACAATGATTAGGTCCTAATGGGTCCTTATTGAAGTCTTCACATACTGTGAGTGTGTGAAAGCCTGGCGCCACCAAGTATGTGAGAACCAGTAGAGCTCATCTCATTGGTCGAAGACGTCAGTTCAACGACTAGTTTTGATTTATATTTGGTTGTGTAGTCAACTAATGTGAAATCAACTAGTAAAACAACGTTGATTCAACCTGTTTTTGCCCAGATGGGTTGCATTTGTCCACCCCCAGCTGAAAATATACAGAAACGTCACATTAAGAGTCCACCTCTGCTTCAGAGTTCTTAGGTTATGATATGTTGAGGCATATGACTTGATGTTTAAATTGTAGCCTATTCCATAACGAAGAAGATCACACTGAAAACAGCAGACCAATTAAAGTCACTTTCTAATGAAGATAACAGGCTTTGCCACAGACCTACTAAAACAGAAACATAAATATGACTAAACATGTCAAATCATGCTGCAGCATGTCAGTGTCTATATCTGTACACTCTTATATCTCTACACCTAAAAAAAAGTGCCATCTCGAACCTAAAACGGTTCTTAGGCTGTGCCAATAGGAGAACCCTTTGAAGAAACCTCTATTGGTTTAAGGTAGAACCATTTTGTTTCCAGGAAGAAGAAAAAACGTTGTATTCCATATACAACCCTTTTCACAGAGGGTTCTACCTGGAAACAAAAAGGGTTCTAACTTTGAACCAAATAGGGTTCTCTTATGGGGACAGCCAAATAACCCTTTTGGACCCATTTATTCTAAGTGTACCTTGTGATAATTGGCCTAAACTTAATTTCCAGGCAATGACTGTCTGTAGCCTCTATTTACCTCTGATTTAGGATTGGAAGGGAATACTATTTTATTGTAGTTGACCGTCCTGATATAATAATCAACATTGCCAAGCTTGTATAACCCCATCGTATGGAGTCTGATCATCTGCATGATGCCTTTCTAAATGTCAGCCCTTTCCCCGACATTAAAATCAAATGTAAAATAAAGGCAAGTACCACACCTCTCTGATACCCCGGTGAGCACTGGCGCCACTGGCCCAACAACCAGCATTTGGCGCAGTGGGTTGAAACATAACAAATCAAAGGTATTACAGTAGCAACACCATTGTTTGCCAGTTGAAATGTAAATCGTGGAGCGCAAGCTGTAAATAAGTCTGAGAAACGGCTATAATTGCCACATGTTTGGTTATGCATACTACTGAGTAAAGCATCCCCAAATAGGCCTATCCAAAATGGCATGTTCTGGAGAAAAAAAAAATCAAGAAAGGGGACGTTGAAGAAAGTTGGTCAACCCAAATGACACAACCAGGCCAATGTTGCCGGGCGTCCTTTCTCTGTACGTGAAACCTTTCAAGTGTTTCAGCCTGTTCAGATGGAATTCCCGCAGCAGCTGTCGGACAATAACCCTAAAAGGATCGCTTAGCTATGACAATGCAGATAAGGATATATTGAACGTCTCCTCTGTCGATGATCTGACTGTTCCTGTGAATGCTTGGGTTCTCAGCCTCCCAATTACGGCCCTATATTTATAATGCTGTATTTCTATAAATGCATACAACAACATAAGAGCAACACTTCCACAATACATCATTTTAATAGATTGAGTTTGCAACACATTTTGAGCATGGTAGGCCACATCCTTGTCCTTGGTTGATTATTGATATAACATCGTGAAAACAAATTTACGTCAGAAAATATATGAACATATGTGGAAAAATACAACAAATAGCCATAATCATACGAACATATTTAACATTGACATCTTATTAAGTTACATTGATTGCCATTAAAATGATGTATTTAACCTATATGGTAATTAGGTAAGTGCAGTAGTTACAAATGCACAATGACAAGGATTTAAAAAAATTAAAGTAATCTTTGATGTTTCAGACAATTAATTTCAATTTGTTTACAAATCACACAAACGTCATCTTTACAAGCGTGCCTATTCAGCAGTTTGTAGCTTATACTGTAGTTTCATTCCAACATGAACACAGTTCGTTTTTAGAAAAACTATAGCAACTATTCAGGCATTTGTATTCATTTAGTCCAGGGATGGACAACTTTGATGGGGGTGGGGGCCACAAATAATCTGAACTCGTGGCTTGAGCACCAACATCCATACCCACTCATGTAGTCAGAGCTGTCTTTAGCCGTCTTCTACACGTTTTGCTATAGGGTGGAGAGAAATGTTTGCAGTTCTTAATATATTTGAGTTAGAGTGAATACAAAAATCAATAGCTGGCCACTTAACTAATTTACCAATCACATTTTTGGGGGGCTGACATGGGTTAATTGAGTGACTGTCAGTGACTGAGAAAAACTGCTGATGCACAACCAATTTTTGAATTTGAACTTATCTATTCTACTATTCTAACTCTCAACAGTAAGCAGAGACCCCGACTGAGTTCCAATATAGTATTCCAGGGTTTTTCTTGTTTTTTAAAATTATTTTCTACATTGTAGAATAATAGTGAAGACATAAAAACTATGAAAGATCACATATGGAATCATGTAGTAACCAAAAAAGTATTAAGCAAATCAAAATATAAGACTTTTCAAAGTAGCCAACCTTTGCCTTGATATCAGCTTTGCACATTATTGGCATTCTCTCAAGAAGCTTCATGAGGTAGTCACCTGGAATGCATTCCAATTAACAAGGTGTGCCTTGTTAAAAGGCAATTTGTGGAATTTCTTTCCTTCTTAATGCGTTTGAACCAATCAGTTGTGTTGTGACAAGGTACGGGTGGTATATAGAAGATAGGCCTATTTGGTAACAGCTCAAATAAGCAAAGAGAAACGGCAGTCCGTCATTGCTTAAAGACATGAAGATCAGTCAATCAGGAAAATTTCAACAACTTTTAAAGTTTATTCAAGTGCAGTCACAAAAACCATCAAACACTATGAGGAAACTAGCTCTCATGAGGAACGCCACAGGAAAGGAAGACCCAGAGTTACCTCTGCTGCAGACGATGAGTTACCAGTCACAGAAATTGCAGCCCAAATAAATGCTTCACAGAGTTCAAGTAACAGACACATCTCAACATCAACTGTTCAGAGGAGACTGTGTGAATCAGGCCTTCATGGTTGAATTGCTGCAAAGACACCAATACTAAAGGACACCAATGAGAAGAAGAGACTTGCTTGGGCCAAGAAACACGAGCAATGGACATTAGACCGGTGGAAATCTGTTGTTTGGTCAGATGAGTCCAAATTTTATATTTTTGGTTCCAACCTCTGTGTCTTTGTGGGATGCAGAGTAGGTGAACGGACAATCTCTGCATGTGTGGTTCCTACCGTGAAGCATGGAAGAGGAGGTGTGATGGTGACACTGTTAGTGATTTATTTAGAATTCAAGGCACACTTAACCAGCATGGCTACCACAGCATTCTGCAGCGATATGCCATCCAATCTGGTATGTGCTTAGTGGGACTTTCATTTGTTTTTCAACAGGACAATGACCCAAAACACACCTCCAGGCTGTGTAAGTGCTATTTGACCAAGAAGGAGAGTGATGGAGTGCTGCGTCAGATAACCTGGCCTCCACAATCACCCAAACTCAACCCAATTGAGATGGTTTGGGTTGAGTTGGACTGCAGAGTGAAGGAAAAGCAGTCAACAAGAGCTCAGCATATGTGGGAACTCCTTCAAGACTGTTGGAAAAGAGTTCCAGGTAAAGCTGTCATCAAGGCAAAGGGTGGCTTCTTTGAAGAATCTAAAATCTAAAATATATTTTGATGTGTTTAACACTTTTTTGGTTACTGCTTGATTCTATGTGTTATTTCATAGTTTTGATGTCTTCACTGTTATTCTACAATGTAGATAATAGTAAAAATAAAGAAAAACCCTTGAATGAGTTGGTGTGTCCAAATGATTGACTGGTACTGTATATATACTTAGAAATTGATCCCGAAACTACAAAAGGGGTGCGGCACGCGACCCGCCAGTTAGCCCATCCCTGAATTAGCCGTAATAGCATATTATCATGAGTTTGATCCATTTTTAATATCTTGAAATACTGTAATTATCATGTCAAGTAGCTATTGGCAATGCCAATAAATGGTCATTTAGACCATTTAGATGGTGCTCCGGAGAGTTGAAAATGGTAATCACCTATCTGTGGTTATATCAAAATATCTCACTTTTCAAATCTAATTGAGCTATAATACACGACGCTCAGTGAATTAAAGACATGTCATCTCATTATGAAACATTATCATTATTATGATGTCTTAGAGACTAGCAATCAAAATGGTGTACATGAGAGAGAAATGTGATCCATATGCCTCCACCAGTGCTAGATAAAGATGTGAAATATTCAAAATCATTCAGTCTGTTGTTGACATTTTTCACAAGTAAAAAAGCACATCTGTTCTTCCCCTAGAAAAAGTCCATTACTGTTTTCTCCTCTTCTCACTCTAATAACAAAAGAAACAATTATATTTTTCAGATGACTTTGTACTCTACTTTGGAGATAATCAAGGAGTTAGAGGTGTGCAGTGCGTTGTCAGGCTATGGGGTGCAATGTGGGGGATTGAGCTGGACTGCTCACTGTATAAAATCAGAGTGAAGTCAAAATGAACCACCTTGGATGCCTTCATGTGGCTCTGTCATTGTGTTCAAATAAGACCGTCCTCATGATGTCTAATCAAAGTTATTACCAATAAATAGAGACACCCACCCAGTCTCTGCTACCAAGGTAACTCAGTGGGGTATGGGGGTGTTTGGGGTCTGTTGACTAGTTGTCTGACCAGGGCCCAATTTCATAAAGCATTATGAGTACTGATCTAGGACCAGGTCCCCTTTGTCCATATCATCGTATTCATTATGATCTAAAAGGCCAATCTGATCCTAGATCAGGCAAGGCTGTAGCTCATTGGAAGGTGGCCTTCACCCTCTTTAGTGTGTCCTGGATCCTGCGGGTGTGTCGCTCAGTGAGGGTGTGGTGAAAGTTGGCGTCGTTGTCTGCAGCCAGCAGGGGGATGTCACAGCCACTGAAGTGGGCGATGCGTAGTCTTAGGTAGGCCTGCAGCTCCAGGTCAGGAGTGAAGGAGTACACTGTCTCCTGGAACGCATGCACCTGACTCACCACCTTCGCTATGGTCCTGGCGAGTGAGGAAGGAGAGAGCAGGAGAGAGATAAAGATATAAGGGGGGGGCAGATAGAGCGGTAAAGAAGGGAGACAAGAAAGTACATAAAATTAGGACAAAAGCAGAGATTGAAGTTGCAGCCACCATGGTGGTGGAGGACAAGACAGAGAGAGTGAAAATGAGAAATAGGAGTTTGCTATTGTTAATCTGCGGCAGGAACATACTCATAATTTGGCACCACGTTACTAAACACTTGCATCATATACAGTACAATAAGTGACCTGATTTCCATAATAGTGGGGGAACCTAGGGTCTGTCATAACCAGCTGTGACGCTGCCTCTCACCGTGACCCTTTATGACCCCCAGCATCTGTCAACATCAATGCATCTCAGAACACCTGGCGTGCCACATCTCCACACCATCTGGCTGTGTGCTAGCTTTGGTAGAGGAACCCAAATCCTACACGACTGCCATGGAATGAGCAGCTGTGTCATTACAGTCCACCACAACTTTCTATGAACCCAGCATCTGGCTGCCATATTTGAGTGGGTAGAAGGACACATGGAATCTCATTTGGTGGCAACTTGGCCCACTTCATTACATCAAGGGAGAAAGTTAATATCAAGTTTACAACATTAAAGAATGAGTGTCAGGTTGATATCCATGTCATTGCAAAAGGCGACCAGAGTAGATTCATTAAATCTCAATTGCAGATAAGTGCAAATGAATGCTATAGGCCAGTAGTTGGATGAGTGTATAAGCCTAGTGTAGGCTATAAGATTTTCCAGACCCAAATCACACTGCATCTCAGAGTAGGAGTGCTGATCTAGGATCAGGTTCTCTCTGTCCATATAATTGACTTTGGTTAATTGAAAAGAGCTATATACACTTCATGACCAAAAGTATGTGGACACTTGCTCGTTCAACATCTCATTGCAAAATCATGGGCATTAATATGGAGTTGGTCCCCCCTTTGCTGCTATATCAGCCTCCACTCTTCTGGGTAGGCTTTCTACTAGATGTTGGAGCATTTCTGTGGGGACTTGCTTCCATTCAGCCACAAGAGCATTAGGGCTCCCGAGTGACGCAGCGGTCTAAGGCACTGCGTCTCAGTGCTAGAGGCGTCACTACAGACCCTGGTTTGATTCCAGGCTGTATCACAACCAGCTGCAAAATTGGCACAGTGTCATTGTAAATAAGGGACGGCAGGTAGCCTAGTGGTTAGAGTGTTAGACTAGTAACCGAAAGGTTGCAAGATCAAATCCCCGAGCTGACAAGGTAAAAATCTGCTGTTCTGCCCCTGAACAACGCATCTAACCCACTGTTCCTAGGCTGTCATTGAAAATAAAATAACAATTCTTAACTGACTTGCCTAGTTAAATTAAATAAAAAAATACGAATTTGTTCTTAACTGACTTACCTAGATAAATAAAAGTGAGGTTGGGCACTGATTGGGCGATAAGGGCTGGCTCGCAGTCGGTGTTCCAATTCATCCCAACAGTGTTCAATGGGGTTGAGGTCAGGGCTCTGTGTAGGCCAGTTAAGTTCTTCCACACTGATCTTGACAAACCATTTCTGTATGTATCTTGCTTTGTGCACTGCTGAAACAGGAAAGGGCCATAACCAAACTGTTGCCACAAATTTGGAAGCTCAGAATTGTCTAGAATTGCTGTAGAGTTAAGATTGTCCTTTACTGGAACTCAGGGGCCAAGCCCAAATCATGAAAAACACCCCCAGACCAATTTTTCCTCCTCCACCGAACTTTAGAGTTGGCACTATGCATTGTGGCAGCGAACATTCTCTTGACATCCGCCAAACCCAGATTTGTCCGGTGGACTGCCAGATGGTGAAGCGTGATTCACCACTCCAGAGAACGTGTTCCCACCGCTCCAGAGTCCAATGGCGGCGAGCTTTACACCACTCCAGCCGAAGTCTTGTGTGTGGCTCCTCGGCCACGGAAAACCACTTCATGAAGCATCCGACGAACAATTCTTGTGCTGACGTTGCTTCCAGAGGCAGTTTGGAATTCGGTAGTGAGTGTTGCAACCGAGGACAGACTATTTTTACTCTCTACGCGCTTCAACACTCGGTGGTCCCGTTCTGTACGCGTGTGTAGCCTACCACTTCGCGGCTGAGCCATTGTTGCTCCTATACGTTTCCACTTACAGTTGACCCGGGACAGTCAGTACAGAAATCTTACGAACTGACTGACTTGTTGGAAAGGTGGCATCCTATGACGGTGCCACATTGAAAGTCACTGAGCTCATCACTAAGGCCATTCTACTGCCAATGTTTGTCATAGGGTGTGGCTGAAATAGCCAAATCCACTAATTTGAAGGGTTGTCCACATACTTTTGTATATATAGTGTAAGTGACATTTTTTTATATTAGTCATTATGATCTAAAAGGCTACATTTATCCTAGATTACCACTCCTACTCTGAGATGGTTTGTGAATACAGGCTCAGGAATTTATGTGCTGGTTTCCGCGGACTCTGAATAAGCCTAGTCCTGGACTTAAACCACGTACAATTCTCCACTCAAATTCTCCATAGAATATCCCTTTGACTCCAGGACTAGAATTAATCTCTTTACAGACAACTGGCCCTGAGATGTTGCATTACGCTCATTCACCTAAGTTTTGGCCACTTATAGGCACCGCTGGTCAGAGTGAAGGCTCCTATCTCCAGCTGCTGGATGTGCATGGCCAGGATGTGGGCAGCAGGGAGGGTGGGTCTCCTCCTCACATGATCTCCTCCCATCAGACACAGGTTATCACTCTTCAGAAAGACCTGACAAAGAGGGAGGGAGAGGTGAGAGATTAAAAAAAGAGGGATAGAAAGAGAAAGTGGGGGAGAGATAGAGAGATGTCTTACTCTTCCCTTGATTTATAACATCTTGAAAGTTTCTTCAAAAAACAAGCTATGAAGTTTGGCAAATTACTTTTCCTCATCTTTGCAAGGTCGGCATGTGTGTTCTTTGAGAATATTTTGCATCAAGTTTGGTTCTACAGTTGAAGTCGGAAGTTTACATACACCTTAGCCAAATACATTTAAACTCAGTTTTTCAAAATTCCTGACATTTAATCCGAGTAGAAATGCCCTGTTCTAGGTCAGTTAGGATCACCTCTTTATTTTAAGAATGTGAATTGTCAGAATTATAGTAGAGAGAATTACTTATTTTATTTCATTCATCACATTCCCAGTGGGTCAGAAGTTTACATACACTCAATTAGTATCTGGTAGCATTGCCTTTAAATTGTTAAATTTCAGTCAAATGTTTCAGGTAGCCTTCCACAAGCTTCCCACAATAAGTTGGGTAGATTTTGGCCCATTCCTCCTGACAGAGATGGTGTAACTGAGTCAGGTTTGTAGGCCTCCTTGCTCGCACATGCTTTTTCAGTTCTGCCCACACATTTTCTATAGGATTGAGGTCAGGATTTTGTGATGGCCACTCCAATATCTTGAATTTGTTGTCCTTAAGCCATTTTGCCACAACTTTGGAAGTATGCTTGGGGTCATTGTCTATTTGGAAGACCCTTTTGCGACCAAGCTTTAACATCCTGACTGATGTCTTCAGATGTTGCTTCAATATATCCACATAATTGATCTTCCTCATGATGCCATCTATTTTGTGAAGTGCACCAGTCCCTCCTGCAACAAAGCACCCCCACAACATGATGCTGCCACCCCGTGCTTCACGGTTGGGATGGTGTTCTTCGGCTCGCAAGCCTCTCCCTTTTTCCTCCAAACATAACGATGGTCATTATGGCCAAACAGCTCTATTGTTGTTTCATCAGACCATAGGACATTTCTCTAAAAAGTACGATCTTTGTCCCCATGTGCAGTTGCAAACCGTAGTCTGGCTTTTTTATGGCGGTTTTGGAGCAGTGGCTTCTTCCTTGCTGAGTAGCCTTTCAGGTTATGTTGATATATTACTCATTTCACTGTGGATATAGATACTTTTGTACCTGTTTCCTCCAGCATCTTCACAAGGTCCTTTGCTGTTGTTCTGGGACTGATTTGCACTTTTCACACCAAAGTATGTCTCTACGAGACAGAACGTATCTCCTTTCTGTGTGGTATGACGGCTGCGTGGTCCCATGGTGTTTATTCTTGCGTACTATTGTTTGTACAGATGAACGTGGTACCTTCAGGCGTTTGGAAATTGCTCCCAATGACGAACTAGACTTGTGGAGGTCGACAATTTATTTTTCTGAGGTCTTGGCTGATTTCTTTTGATTTTCCCATGATGTCAAGCAAAGAGGCCCAGTTTGAAGGTTGGTAGGCCTTGAAATACATCCACAGGTACACCTCCAATTGACTGAAACAATGTCAAATATGCTCTCAGATTCTTCTAAAGCAATGACATTTTCTGGAATTTTCCAAGCTGTTTAAAGGCACAGTCAACTTAGTGTATGTAAACTTCTGACCCACTCTAATTGTGATACAGTGAGATATAAGTGAAATAATCCATCGGTAAACAATTGTTGGAAAAATGACTTGTGTCATGCACAAAGTAGATGTCCTAACTGACTTGCCAAAACTATAGTTTGTTAATTAACAAGACATTTGTGGAGTGGTTGAAAATCGAGTTTTAATGACTCCAACCTCAGTGTGTGTAAACTTCTGACTTCAACTATATATAGCCTCCAGCTGTTCTCAAAAGAGAATACGGTGTGTTGCCTGGCAGCATAATTTAAAATAGCATATAACAAAATGCTGGCCAGCTGTGAGTGTGTCACAGAATTTCACACACAGATGTGCTGCTTGAAGGTGTTTTTCTTTTGGCATATTTTCCTGAAGCCCCACACGTGTCTCTGGTACAGAAGGCACTCGCACTCGCACTCACTCACTCACTCGCACACACACACACACACACACACACACACACACACACACACACACACACACACACACACACACACACACACACACACACACACACACACACACACACACACACACACACACACACACACACACACACACACACACACACGCACACGCACACACACACGCCCTACCTGCACGGCTCGCAGCTCCTCTAGGACCTCACACACCTTGGTAGACAGATGTTTCCAAGCCTATCAGCAAGAGAGGAGGTGTTTAATTTAGCAAGAACCACTACATCTGTCTCACGCTTACGGAAGCTTTACTCCCGTTAAGAGTTTTTTTGTAGCAATTTGGTCCAACTTTCACAAGCATGTGGTACATTTTCACAGCTCTTAGTACACAACTCAAAACAGATAATCAAAAATGCAGATGTTTCAAAACTCTAAGCACATTTTTAACCCTTGTGTGGTGTTCATGTTTTTGTTATTCATGCAATGTTTGCGGGTCTGATGGACCCACAACATTATTGGGTTTTTAAAACAATACAGCCATAACAATGTATGTAAAAATACCAAACATATTTTTGCGTGGATTCCGCGAGTGCTAGCTGGCTGTACTACAGACACCTGTCGTCATCCTGGGAAAGACTCATTGTTATCTTTTCGTAAAACAACTGGATGCAGTAAAGAGCCAAACTGGATACTAAAGGAGATCCTGAGGGAAATCGACGAGTACCAACAGCTTTAGGCTGTGGAGGAACAACATATTTCATCATGGAAAGATCCGACTACCTCACAAAATAACTTTAAACCAACAAAAAAAAGAAAAACAAACTAATCTACAGACACGGACGATTTACTTACCGTTGAAGTAGAGGCTAGTGCTCTGGCTGGAATACATGCAACACTAGAAAAGTTGTGTGAGGAGGTAGCAGGGCTGAGGGGGAGTTTGGAGTTTAGCCAGAGTGAAATTCTCACGCTCCAAGGAGAGAACAAGGCACTCACAGCCAAGGTTAAAAAACACGATTCCAACATGGATTGTCTACTCGGGGGAAAACAGGGTGATGAAGGAGTTGCTGCTAAACATAGAAAGTCGTAGCATGGGTGAAAATCTATTTTTTTCTAGGATTCCTGAAGACGCGTCCAATAATCCAGAGGGCGCGATCAGAGAATTTATGCCATCTGCCTTGAAACCTCCTATAGAGACTGTAAACAAGGTGGCTTTCCACCGAGTACACAGACTTAGAGCCCAGAGCGACAAGACCAAGGGTCCCCAACTGATCATCACAAAATTTGAACACTACCAACAAAAGTAGCTGATCAAAAGCAGGGTAACAGAGATAAAAGGGACCAAATTCGGTCTCAATGACCAATTTCCAAGGGAGATAAACAAACGTTGTAAGAGACTGTATCCGGTACAGAGGCAACAGAGGGAGAGGGGTAAGCGTGCCTTTCTCATTGTGGACAAATTCTTTATAGAT
The DNA here is from genome assembly GCF_023373465.1 of Oncorhynchus keta. NCBI lineage: Eukaryota > Metazoa > Chordata > Actinopteri > Salmoniformes > Salmonidae > Oncorhynchus > Oncorhynchus keta. The sequence goes on along the minus strand of NC_068422.1, from coordinate 48,060,572 downwards.
GGACAGCTATTCCGAGACAGCTCCATAACACCATGGCTGTACTAAATTCTACAGGGACTTCAGGTTAAGAAAGTATGGGAACTGTAAAAATATCTGAACACTATGAAGTGGATATGAACACACACATACTCAATTACATGCTCGCTTACACATGGATTTATACATACACACACACCTAATCTCGCTCTATTCTCTCATTCTCTCTCCCTCTCTTCTCTTCCTCTATTGTCGAGAAATTTTTTATAATTTTATATGTTTCTTGTTTGTCTATATTTTTTATGCATTTGTCTACAAGTTTATATATGTTTACAACAAGCAAGGGGAAGATATCAGAATAGGGGCATTGGAAAATAATAACATATTGTACGGAATACATTTGTACTGTGGTAAAGCCGTCTCTAAAGTAATGCAAGGCCTCTTTCATGATCATGTGAAACATCAATTGCTATGGAAATGCTGGGATGTGATTTTTCAATAATGTAATTATGGTGCAACCTTGACGGTGATACGATATGGATACAATTATCATCATGAATATTTAGCCTATACGCACTACATGTTACACACATAGACACTCAACCATGCAAATTGGCAGAGTTATTATTTATTTGGACAGCACACATTACTCTTATACAGACATCGTACAAACTCTCACTAAATCACATCCAGTATCATAGACATCAACCTAATCAGATTTCCTACACACATAATACCTTGTCTCAATTTGCTAACATCTGTGGCACTGGCTCACAGGCAAACAGGCAAGGGAATAAAACAAATATTGCTAGACCCTATTTGTTGAATTCTAAATGACCGTCATACTACCTCTGATGGCAGTAACTTTACAAGCACTAATTATGGTCAATTTAGGCTGAGAATAGTATCTAGTTAAGGCAAGGGGTGAAATAAGTATAGCCAGTTATAATTGTAACGGATTAGAAGGTTATAACAAAAGACGATCAGTCTTTACGTGGCTAAAAGAAAAGGAATATAACATACACTTGTATACAGGAAACTCACTCTACATCCTTAGATGAAGTTGTGTGGAAAAAGGAATGGGGTGGTGAAATAATTTTCTATCATGGACAAAGGAACTCAAAAGGTATGATGATATTAATTAACAAAAATGTCGATCTGAATGTGCAAATAGTCAGGAATGATTCGCAAGGAAGGTGGATCTTTTTGAATATGAAAGTGGACGGAAGAGAGATTAGGCTCATTAATCTATATGGTCCAAATCAGGATGAACCACACTTCTTTAAAAATATATACACCAATTTATTAAACTTACAGGCAACAAATGATCAAATCATTATGGTAGGAGACTATAACACAGTGTTAGGTACCTCAATGGACCGTAAAGGTAATCACTCTACAAACTATCATCACTGCGCCCTTAAGGAAATCACAAATATTATGGACACATTAGAAATAGTGGATATTTGGAGACTAAAAAACCCCAACCTAGTGAGATATAAAATGGAGGAGACTTAATCAAGCTAGTCGTCTTGACTACATTCTTGTCTCTTTCATCAAAGGTTTAAAACGTTTTAATAGGAGACAGAATGCGATCGGATCATCATCTAATTGGCATTCACATAACTCTTATAGAATTTCCACATGGACTGGGATATTGGAAATTTAATCGAAGTTTAGTGGAGAACAACTTATTTTTAACAAAGACAAAATCAATTATAACTGAATTTTTCCAGTATAATATACAGTTGAAGTCAGAAGTTTACATACGACTTAGCCAAATACATTTAAACAAAATTTTCACAATTCTTGACATTTAATCCTAGTAAAAATTCCATGTCTTAGGTCAGTTCGGATCACCACTTTATTTTAAGAATGTGAAATATCAGAATAATAGTAAAGAGAATTGATTTCAGCTTTTATTTCTTTCATCACATTCCCAGTGGGTCAGAAGTTTACCTACACTCAATTAGTATTTGGTAGCATTGCCTTTAAATTGTTTAACTTGGGTAAAACGTTTCAGGTAGCCTTCCACACGCTGGTGTAACCGAGTCAGGTTTGTAGGCCTCCTTGCTCGCACATGCTTTTTCAGTTCTGCCCACACATTTTCTATAGGATTGAGGTCAGGGCTTTGTAATGGCCACTCCAATACCTTGACATTGTTGTCCTTAAGCCATTTTGCTACAACTTTGGAAATATGCTTGGGGTCATTGTCAATTTGGAAGACCCATTTGCGACCAAGCTTTAACTTCCTGACTGAATGTGAATGAATGTCTTGAAATGTTGCTTAAATATATCCACATTTTCCATCCTCATGCTGCCATCTATTTTGTGAAGTGCACCAGTCCCTCCTCGAGCAAAGCACCCCCACAACATGATGCTGCCACCCCCGTGCTTCCCGGTTGGAATGGTGTTCTCCGGCTTGCAAGCATCACCCTTTTTCCTCCAAACATAACGATGGTCATTATAGCCAAAAAGTTATATTTTTGTTTTGTCAGACCAGAGGACATTTCTCCAAAAAGTATAATCTTTGTCCCCATGTGCAGTTGCAAACCGTAGTCTGGCTTTTTTTATGGTGGTTTTGGAGCAGTGGCTTCTTTCTTGCTGAGTAGCCTTTCAGGTTATGTTGATATAGGACTCAATTTACTGTGGATATAGAGACTTTTGTTTCGTCCAGCATCTTCACAAGGTCCTTTGTTGTTGTTCTGGGATTGATTTGCACTTTTCACACCAAAATATGTTAATCTCTAGGAGACAGAATGCATACCCTTTCTTAGCGGTATGACGGCTGCGTGGTCCCATGGTGTTTATACTTGCGTACTATTGTTTGTACAGATGAACGTGGTACATTCAGGTGTTTGGAAATTGATCCCAATGATGAACCAAAATTGTGGAGGTTGACAATTTTTCTGAGGTCTTGGCTGATTTCTTTTGATTTCCCCATGATGTCAAGCAAAGAGGCACTGAGTGAAGGGATTCACAGTTTTCTTCCTCCTCTTCCTCTGAAGAGGTGAAACAAGGATCGGACCAATACGCAGCGTGGTAAGTGTCCATGGTTTTAATAGGAAAACTCAAACATGAACACAACTACAAAACAAGGAACATGAAAACCCGAAACAGTCCCGTGTCGCACAAACACTGACACAGGAAACAATCACCAACAAAATACCCAAAAGAATATGGCTGCCTAAATATGGTTCGTATTCAGAGACAAGAATAAACACCTGCCTCTGATTGAGAACCAATCTAGGCAACCATAGACTTACCTAGACACCTAAACTGAACACAACCCCACAAATCTACAAAAACCCCTAGACAAGCCAAAACACATAAATCACCCATATCACACCCTGGCCTAACCAAAATAATAAAGAAAACTAAGATAACTAAGGCCAGGGCGTGACAGGTAGGCCTTGAAATACATCCACAGGTACACCTCCAATTGACTCCAATTCTGTCAATTAGCCTCTCAGAAGCTTCTAAAGCCATGACATAATTTTCTGGAATTTTCCAAGCTGTTTAAAGGCAGAGTCAACTTAGTGTATGTAAACTTCGGACCCACTGGAATTGTGATACAGTGAATTAAGGCAAATAATCTGTCTGTAAACAATTGTTGAAAAAATTACCTGTGTCATGCACAAAGTAGATGTCCTAACCGACTTGCCAAAACTATAGTTTGTTCAAAAAAATATTTGTGGAGTTGTTGAAAAACTAGTTTTAGTGACTCCAACCTAAGTGTATGTAAACCACCGCAGTCAGAGGCTGGCACTAAGACAGCATTGAATGAGCTGTATCCGCCGTAAGCAAACAAGAAAATGCTCACCCAGAGGCGGTGCTCCAAGAAGCCAGAGACTTTAATGAGGGAAACTTCAATTCGTTGTACCACATTTCTATCAGCAAGTTAAATGTGCAACCAGAGGGAAAAAAAACCTCTGGACCAGCTTTACTCCACATACAGAGATGCATACAAAGCTCTCCCTCGCACTCCATTTAGCAAATCGGACCATAATTCTATCCTCCTGATTCCTGCTAACAAGCAAAAATTAAAGCAGGAAGCACCAGTGACTAGATCAATAAAAAGTGGTCAGATGAAGCAGATGCTAAGCTACAGGACTGTTTTGCTAGCACAGACATGAAATATGTTCCGGGATTCCTCCGATGGCATTGAGGAGCACACCACATCAGTCATTGGCTTCATCAATAAGTGCATCGATGACGTCCCCCCCACAGTGACCGCATGTACATACCCCAACCAGAAGCCATGTATTACAGGCAACATCTGCACTGAGCAAAAGGCTAGAGCTGCCGCTTTCAAGGAGCGGGACTCGAACCCGGAAGCTTATAAGAAATCCCGCTATGCCCTCCGACGACCATCAAATAGGCAAAGCATCAATACAGGACTACCACCAAATGGTACTACACCGGCTCTGATGCTCATCGGATGTGGCAGTGCTTGCAAACCATTACAGACTACAAAGGGAAGCACAGCCGAGAGCTGCCCATTGACACAAGCCTACCAGATGAGCTAAACTACTTCTATGCTCGCTTCGAGGCAAATAACACTGAAACATGCATGAGAGCACCAGCTGTTCCAGAAGACTGTGTGATCACGCTCACCGATGGCCGATGTGAGTAAGACGATTAAATAGGTCAACATTCACAAGGCCGCAGGGCCAGACTGATTACCAGGATGTGTACTATGAACATGCGTTGACCAACTGGCAAGTGTCTTCACTGACATTTTCAACCTCTCCCTGTCCGAGTCTGTAATACCAACATGTTTTAAGCAGACCCCCATAGTGCCTGTGCCCAAGAACACTAAGGTAACCTGCCTAAATGACTACCGACGCATAGCACTCATGTCTGTCGCCATGAAGTGCTTTGAAAGGCTGGTCATGGCTCACATCAACACCATTATCCCAGAAACCCTAGACCACTCCAATTTGCATACCGCCCCAACAGATCCACAGATGATGCTCTCTCTATTGCACTCCACACTGCCCTTTCCCACCTGGACAAAAGGAACACCTATTTGAGAATGCTATTCATTGACTACAGCTCAGCGTTCAACACTATAGTGCCCTCAAAGCTCATCAATAAGCTAAGGACGCTGGGACTAAACATCTCCCTCTGCAACTGGATCCTGGATTTCCTGACGGGCCGCCCCCAGGTGGTAAGGGTAGGTAACAACACATCCGCCACACTCATCCTCAACACAGGGCCCCCTCAGGGGTGCATGCTCAGTACCCTCCTGGACTCCCTGTTCACTCATTACTGCACGGCCAGGCATGATTCCAATACCATCATTAAGTTTCCCAATGACAAAACAGTGGAAGACCTGATCACCGACAACGACGAGACTTCCTATAGGGAGGAGGTCAGAGACCTGGCCGTGTGGTGCCAAGACAACAACCTCTTCCTCAACGTGATCAAGACAAAAGAGATGATTGTGGACTACAGGAAAAAGAGGACCAAGCACGCCCCCATTCTCATCAACAGGGCTGCGGAGGAGCAGGTTGAGAGCTTCAAGTTCCTTGGTGTCCACAGCACCAACAAACTAACATGGTCCAAGCACACCAAGATATTTGTGAAGTGGGCACGACAAAGCCTATTCCCCCTCAGGAGACTGAAAAGATTTGCCATGGGTCCTCAGATCCTCAAAAGGTTCTACAGCTGCACCATCGAGAGCATCCTGACGGGTTGCATCACTGTCTGGTATTGCAACTGCTCAGCCTCTGACCGCAAGGCACTACAGAGGTTGTGCGACTGGCCCAGTGCATCACTGGGGCCAAGCTTCCTGCCATCCAGGACTTCTATGCCAGGCGGTATCAGAGGAAGGCCCTAAAAATGGTCAAAGACTCCAGCCACCCGAGTCATAGAGTGTTCTCTCTGCTATCGCATGGCAAGCGGTACCAGAGCACCAAGTCTATGTCCAAGAGGCTTCTAAACAGCTTCTACCCCCAAGCCATAAGACTCCTGTACACCTAATCAAAGTAGTCATAGTCACTTTAAAAACTCTACCTACATGTACATATTACCTCAACAAACCAGTGCCCCCACACATTGACTCTGTACCGCTACCCCACTGTATATAGTCTCGCTATTGTTATTTTACTATCGCTCTTTAATAATTTTTTACTTTTATTTCTTATTCTTATCTGTATTTTTTAAAACTGCATTGTTGGTTAGGGCCTAATAAGTAAGCATTTCACCTTACTTGTATTCGGCGCATGTGACTAATAAAATTGTATTTAATATTGCCTCATGTGAAAACAGTGTAATATACTGTAATTTACAGTACTGTAGCATACTACATTCAAGGGGCAATTTTGAAACACGTATCTTACATTTTTTGCTATTGATTTAACTGGTTGTTAAAATTACTAAATTGAGAAGATATAATTTAAGTTGTGTTTTGGTGATTAAACCAATCTACTCATTATATTTCACAATGAACGCACAATGAATAGTTTTTAATGTAAGACTGGCATACTCCTTTAAAAGACCTTTGCTTGAAAAACGAGAAAATAGCAGCAATATTACTGTTTGTCCATTTTGAGACGCCGTAGCCAGTATATACTAATCTCAAGAAATAGATGACTCAATATATCTGTCATTAATTTGGACATTTTTGCAGAAGAGATCTTCGTCTCACAATTTTACTAAGATGTTTGGTGCAGTCTCTCATTGAATTAAAACAAATAATTTATTGAAGAATCCCTACTGTTGACCAATCTCTGACAAAGGGGCATAGACTTCGGCTCCAAACCTCTTGTGCCCGAACAGCCCAAAAACCCTTCACCGAAGTCCAAAAATAACAGAAATGTCACAATGTCACATAACATCACATAACATGTCACATAAACGAGCTATACCAAACTGTTTTGACTGAGAAGTATGCGAACGCCTTAACAAGTGTTACCAGTTTGGAGGTTTGTACTAATAGTTTAGAAAATTCACCACATACTTGTGAAAATAGTACCAAATATAAAAATATAAAATATAAAAAATATTATATAAAAAAAACTAAGTTCAGTAATGACAAGAACAGGGAGAGTATTATTAGAACATGGACAAACAACAAGAACACATCATTTCAGTTGTTACACTTTATGACAGTTCATAAGGTAAAGCACCCATTTTAGGTGCTGTTATGTCCTCCCCGACATTTGATTTGAACACAAATTCTGATGTTCATCTAACTCAGAAAGGAATCAAATATCCACTGGTTCCCATAACAGCACCAAAAGACATTTCACTTAAGGGCCTAAGAGTATGTTATTTATTTCATGGGTGCTCCCTACATGACTCTGGTCAAAAGTAGTATACTACAGTATATAGGAAATAGGGTGCCATTTCAGATGCAGGCATGCAGACTTACGGGTAATTGCCTGACAAAAACATTCTCCAGACCTCCAAGGACCTGCATGGCCGTGGCGAAGTCTCTCGATTCATAGCAGTGTTTGGCAATTAACAGAAACTTAGTGAGCAAAGCCACTTGTATCTGCAGCAAGAAAAGAAGAGGAGAGATTCTATGGTCAAGCATTCACACAAATCCTTGTAGAAATCAATTAAAACATCATAGAAGTGCATCTGATGGCTATCACGTAATTCGATTTAATGGACAATGACTGACATTGAAAATAAATGTAAATGAGTGTTTTCAAATCAAATCCAATTTTATTAGTCACATGGGCCGAATACGACCTTACAGTGAAATGCTTACTTACGAGCCCCTAAACAACAATGCAGTTTTAAAAAATACAGACAAGAATAAAAGATAACAAGTAACTAAAAAACAGCAGTAAAACAACAATAGCGAGACTATATACAGGGGGGGGTATCGGCCAGTTGAGGTAGTATGTAAATGTAGGTAGGGTTATTGAAGTGGGGGAGGCAATGCAAATAGTCTGGGTAGCCATTTGATTAGATGTTCAGGAGGCTTTATGGCTTGGGGGTAGAAGCTGTTGAGAAGCCTCTTGGACCTAGACTTGGTGCTCCGGTACCACTTGCAGTGCAATAGCAGAGAGAAAAGTATATGGCAAGGGTGGCTGAAGTCTTTGACAATTTTTAGGGCCTTCCTCTGATACCGCCTGGCATAGAGGTCCTGGATGGCAGGAAGCTTGGCCCCAGTGATGTACTGGGCCGTTCGCACAACCTACTGTAGCACCTTGCGGTCGGAGGCCAAGCAGTTGCCATACCAGGCAGAAATGCTCTCGATGGTGCAGCTGTAGAACCTTTTGAAGATCTGAGGGCCCATGGCAAATCTTTTCAGTCTCCTGAGGGGGAAAAGGTTTTGTCATGCCCTCTTCATGACTGTCTTGGTGTGCTTGGACCATGTTAGTTTGTTGGTGATGTGGACACCAAGGAACTTGAAGCTCCCAACTTGCTCCACTGCAGCCCTGTCGATGAGAATGGGGACGTGCTCTGTCCTCTTTTTTCCTGTAGTCCACAATCATCTCCTTTGTCTTGATCACGTTGAGGGAGAGGTTGTTGTCCTGGAACCACTCCGCCAGGTGTCTGACCTCCTCCCTATAGGCTGTCTCGTCGTTGTCGTTGATCAAGCCTACCACTGTTGTGTCATTGGCAAACTTAATGATGGTGTTGGAGCTGTGCCTGGCTGTGCAGTAATGAGTGAACAGGGAGTACAGGAGGGTACTGAGCATGCACCCCTGAGGGGGCCCTGTGTTGAGGATCAGCATGGCGGATGTGTTGTTACCTACCCTTACCACCTGGGGGCGGCCCGTCAGGAATCCAGGATCCAGATGCAGAGGCAGGTGTTTAGTCCCAGGGTCCTTAGCTTATTGATGAACTTTGAGGGCACTATGGTGTTGAACGCTGAGCTGTAGTCAATGAATAGCATTCTCACATAGGTGTTCCTTTTGTCCAGGTGGGAAAGGGCAGTGTGGAGTGCAATAGAGAGAGCATCATCTGTGGATCTGTTGGGGCGGTATGCAATTGGAGTGGGATAATGTTCTTGATGTTAGCCATGACCAGTCTTTCAAAGCACTTCATGGCTACAGACGGTAATCCGTCTGGCCCTGCGGCCTTGTGAATGTTGACCTATTTAAAGGTCTTACTCACATCGGCTGCGGCGAGAAAGATCACAGTCTTCTGAAACAGCTGGTGCTCTCATGCATGTTTCAGTGATATTTGCCTTAAAGCGAGCATAGAAGTAGTTTAGCTCGTCTGGTAGGCTCGTGTCACTGGGCAGCTCTCGGCTGTGCTTCCCTTTGTAGTCTGTAATGGTTTGCAAGCCCTGCCATATCCAACGAGCACCAGAACCGGTGTATTACGATTCGATCTTAGACAGGTATTTATGCTTTGCCTGTTTGATGATTCACAAACAAGGACATTTCTAAGTGACCCCAAACTTTTGAACGGAAGTGTACATACAGTCACTATGGGGACGACATCATCGATGCACTTATTGATTGAGCCAATTAATGATGTGGTGTACTCCTCAATGCCATCGGAGGAATCCCGGAACATATTCCATGTCTGTGCTAGAAAAACAGTCCTGTAGCTTAGCATCTGCTTCATTTGACCACTTTTTTTATTGATCTAGTCACTGGTGCTTCCTGCTTTAATTTTTCCTTGTGAGCAGGAATCAGGAGGATAGAATTATGGTCAGATTTGCCAAATGGAGGGCGAGGGAGAGCTTTGTATGCGTCTCTGTGTGTGGAGTAAAGGTGGTCCAGAGTTTTTTTCCTCTGGTTGCACATTTAACATGTTGATAGAAATGTGGTAAAACGATTTAAGTTTCCCTGCATTAAAATCCCCGGCTAGTAGGTTTGCCGCCTCTGGGTGAGCGTTTTCTTGTTTGCTTATGGCGGAATACAGCTCATTCAATGCTGTCTTAGTGCCAGCCTCTGACTGTCGTGTGTGTGTGTGTGTGTGTGTGTGTGTGTGTGTTGAATAAATGACATACATATAGATATAGAGATCAAACAGTAATGTCCAACAGAGTTGTATCCCCATTACTAGCAGATCTCACCTTTATCGAATCACAGATGACAATTTCAGCAGAAACCCAGTTGGAGACACTGTCAGCATATCTCAGTAGCTGTTGGAGGTAGCTGTCCTGTGGCATCTCCTCATTAACAAATAAACTGCTGCCCTCTACTGGAGTTATAGAGTGTGACACATGTCTGTGGGATAAGAGAGAGACAATCAGACTCGAGATTGGGCTGTGAATGAACGGTTGATTTTATGTCAGAGATTGTCAAGGATGCAATGGCTGACTGTCACATACGTCTCATAATCTAGCAAGTGATGCTTGTTTCAGATTATGCATTCTGGTATATGTCACTGAAATATTTAAACCAAAGGGAATATTTACTCACTTGGTGACACTTAAAGCTTTGTCCCCGACTCCTTGAGCTCTAGAGTTGAGGAAATTATTGGGGTGACAGCCATGAAACATTTCCTGCATTTAAAAAAAGAACAAGAGCTTATGTTTCACATTTATATATACAGTTGAAGTCAGAAGTTTACATACACTTAAATTGGAGTCATTAAAACTAGTTTTTCAACCACTCCACAAATGTATTGTTAACAAACTATAGTTTTTGACAAGTTGGTTAGGACATCTACTTTGTGCATGACACAAGTAATTTTTACAATTGTTTATAGACATATTATTTCACTTATAATTAACTGTATCACAATTCCAGTGGGTCAGAAGTTTACATACACTAAGTTGACTGTGCCTTTAAACAGCTTGGAAAATTCCAGAAAATTATGTCATGGCTTTAGAAGCTTCTGATAGGCTAGTTGACATCACTTGAGTCAATTGGAGGTGTACCTGTGGATGTATTTCAAGGCCTACCTTCAAACTCAGTGCCTCTTTGCTTGACATCATGGGAAAATCCAAAGAAATCAGAATATTTTATTTTGTTTTTTTAGACCTCCACAAGTCTGGTTCATCCTTGGGAGCAATTTCCAAACACCTGAAGGTACCACGTTCATCTGTACAAACAATAGTACGCAAGTATAAACACCATGGGACCACACAGAGTTCATACCGCTCAGGAAGGAGACGCGTTATGTCTCCTAAACTGCCCTCCCAAGCAAAAAGGCAGTAACTGCTCATGGATTGGAACTGAGAAAAATGTCTTCAAAGTTGTTTAATTGTCCAGCCAAATGAATTCTAGGGAGATTATTGGAGATGTACTGATCTGTTGCCTTACTATAATAACATTTCATTTATTCATGTTGACCCTGACATGAACTTTGACCCTTAAACGGCAGTTACTACCTTCTTCCTTAGCACGATGTTATATATTTTCCTGCAATTTTCATTTGTTAGTTTACTATACTTCTCATTTATGCTATTAATACAAGAGCAGTGTATTTAATGACAGTGTAACAGAGTTGAAACTGCATCCTTTGTGTGTCTCCACTAAGATACCAGTTGCATTTACATAGAGATGGAGGTTCTGCGTCAGTCACATTACATACTGTGTGTGACAAGTAGCCCATGTCTTGTTATAAGAATAAATGTGAAAAGCAGCACTGAAATGGTTTGAATTACATGAAATGATTACCTGTCTTGTAATATATAATGATGGAACATAATAGAAGTATGACGTGGGGTAATACAAAATATAAAAAATGACCATGAGATTGCTAATAAACATTTTTAAAACATATTTACATGTTCATATTCATAAGGGTACCAAAATGACATTCGGCTAAAATTGATAAAATGCTGAGTAGTTACATTTCATTTTTGAGTAAAACTTCTTCAGTGCTCTTCCATATCACTCCTCATCCTGAGCAAAGTTGTTCACAGCCAAGGCATTCCAGAACTGCCTTCGATTTGCAGGCATCAGAGGACACAGCTTGGTGATGATGTCCATCTTCTTGGACTCTTCTATCCTTCTATCATGTGTAAGTACTGTCGAGGGTGTCTCTAGAGTGACTTTCTTCATGATAAAGTCGAGCTCTGTGAAGTCCTTTTCTTCATGAAGACTTTTTAGAAGTGGCTCCTGGATCCACGCCTCAACTGGATCTCAGCCATCTCTGCCAGCTTTGGTGCTGCTGCCTTCTTCAGCTTGACGATGGAATGGCCAGCTTTCCATGCCAGGATGTTTTCCTTTTTCATCTCGACCACCTCCACCTTGCCTGCATTGGAAGTGGCGACCACATGGAGGAAGTCGTACACCACACCTCCAGGTGTCGAGCTTTCATTTCCTGTTCCACGCCATGGTGGAAACTGTCTGCACTCATGAAGGTGTGTCCTGGCTCAAAGAACTTGAGGGTGATGGCCTCCATCAAAGTTGAGTCAGCATTGACAACACTCACCAGTGATGTTAGGAGGCACCAGTTTTTGTTTTGAGAAGTGCAGTTATCCACCCACTGCATGCTTGACATCTCCATCCCTCTCCAGTGCTGTTACACAAGATGAAGTAATCTCCTCTGCCTTCCGACACGCTGTTCCTTCACGCCATACCACTGAGATAGTTTTCTTCTTCATTTGAGACTTCTTTCCAGTGGTGGTGAATGTCTCGCCATAGGCAACGATTCCTCTTGTGAACACTGCTGTTTTCACACCTTTCATGCGAGGGAGACTTTTTGCATATCAACGCTCCTCACAGACCAGTCCTCAGGCCAATCTTTCTGTGCATCAGCCTGGTAATGGCTTCTGCTCTGCCCTGCAGACTTCTTATGTTCCTCATATTTCCTACATTGCATGCAGTCAGGGTTGGGGATGGTGAATTCGGTTGCTGCATGGCTGTTGTCTTGGCAGGCTTGGGTTTCCATGGCCTCATTCTCCCTGTGCTCCATCTTCAGATGATGACCCTACACCAAACAGAGCTTGCACTCCTCCTCTCCAAGCTTCACAAAGCTGATGTTCGTAACCACAGCTGGCATCTTTGTACTTCTCCTTGTAGCCATTATGCATGAACCGAATATTGACGTCACTAGGGGGGTAGATTTGTTGATTTTATCTTGTGCAAACATTATCATAATAATTTTCACTGTCAGAACTCAGTTCATCTATTCATTTCATAACTGCTCCCAAAAAGGCTCTTAAATTTACAAATACAAAACAATTACATGGATGGACATGAACAGGAATAAAACCTAGCATTGACGTGGGTGTACTGTCCTAATACACCCTCACGTGGCAACTTTGATCCACATGGATACTAATCATCTAGACCACATGGATTGGTGGAAGTCATGCAAAACTGTTTATTCTGCATTCATGTCATGATGGCCCTGAAGCAGACACATTGAGCACACATTTGGCATGTCAAAGCTTGTACTAATGACATATGCCACCAACAAAGGTGGTGGATACAATTTGGTATTTCAACTTTCAGTCGGGACAGTCACGCAATACTGGAATATAAAAAAGAACCAGAAACCCTGAACATGTGAGTAGATATAGAATGAATGAGCTAGCAATGCGGTGTGTGCGCTCATCCGGAAAACGAGTGTGCGTGGCATTTGACAATTCAATATGGGGTGCATGTCCAACTGACCGTCAGCTGCTAAGAAGTCATGTGTGTGGTGTAACGTTATAGATTCAAATAACCCATGGAATGTCAGAATACAACTAGGGACTTTATTAATTTGTCTCTTATGGGACCATGTACCACAAATCTATTGCTTCATGCTAATGCTAGCTAGGTAGATTTTGACGTTTTGGTAGGGGCACGTCAGTTTTAGCTAGGTGGCTGTTACTGGCTAGAAATCGTGTGCATGGTGTACTGATTCAAAGAAACCATCAGATGAAATTTCAGAATATAATTCATTCTATGGCTAATAGATTGACGTTAGTATCAATTGCAGATCTCCTCTCATGAGAGCAGGTAGCATTGTTAGTCTATTCTCGCTAGCTAGTTAGATAGCTAATTAATTTTGATCTGAGATCTACTTGGCTAGCTAGTTCTTACCAGTGTCTGGATGTTGGCATTTCAGAGCAAGTTCAACCATCATTTTCCCCCGGGAATGCTGTTCCATGGTGTTGTATCCCTAGATTAGCATGGTATGTGTGTGTGTAGCTGTCAGTCAGTGTCATACAGGTTCGATTGCATCACTATCATAATAAAATGATATGAAACCAAGGTAAAACGCAGTAACTGCAGCCAAGGGCAGGTTGAAAACAAGCTAAAAGGCAGTTACTGCCACTTACCTTGGTTTCACAGTAACTTTTTGCAGATACTGCTAATACGACCCCAATTCTCTCCAAAACACAAAACGAGGCAGGATACTTGTCCACATGATTAAGCATGCATTTAATGTAACAAAAATGACATTAACTCATTTTCGACCAAATGAGCAGTTACTGCCTTTTTGCTTGGGAGGGCAGTAAAGATTAACATACTTTGGTGCGAAAAGTGCAAATCAATCCCAGAACAACAGCAAATGACCTTGTGAAGATGCTGGAGGAAACAGATACAAAAGTATCTATATCCACAGTAAAACGAGTCCTATTTCGCCATAACCTGAAAGGCCGCTCAGCAAGTAAGAAGCCACTGCTCCAAAACTGCCATAAAAAGCCAGACTACGGTTTGCAACTGCACATGGGGACAAAGATCGTACTTTTTGGAGAAAGGTCCTCTGGTTTGAGGAACTTAAAAATAGAACTGTTTGGCCATAATGACCATTGTTATGTTAGGAGGAAAAAGGGGGAGGCTTGCAAGCTGAAGAACACCATACCAACCGTGAAGCACGGGGGTGGCAGCATCATGTTGTGGTGGTGCTTTGCTGCAGGAGGGACTGGTGCACTTCACAAAATAGATGGCATCATGAGGAAGGAAAATTATGTGGATATATTGAAGCAGCATCTGAAGACATCAGTTAGGAAGTTAAAGCTTGGTCGCAAATGGGTCTTCCAAATGGACAATGACCCCAAGCATACTTCCAAAGTTGTGGCAAAATGGCTTAAGGACAGAAAGTCAAGGTATTGGAGTGGCCATCACAAAGCCCTGACCTCAATCCTACAGAACATTTGTGGGCAGAACTGAAAATGCGTGTGTGAGCAAGGAGGCCTACAAACCTGACTCAGTTACACCAGCTCTGTCAGAAGGAATGGGCCAAAATTCACCCAACTTATTGTGGGAAGCTTGTGGAAGGCTACCTGAAACGTTTTACTCAAGTTAAACCATTTAAAAGGCAATGCTACCAAATACTAATTGAGTGCATGTGAACTTCTGACCCACTGGGAATGTGATGAAAGAAATCAAATCTGAAATAAATCATTCTCTCGAATATTATTCTGACATATCTTAAAATAAAGTGGTGATCCTAACTGACCTAAGACAGGGAATTTTTACTAGGATTAAATGTCAGGAATTTAAATGTATTTGGCTAAGGTGTATGTAAACTTCCACCTTCAAATGTAGGTCTGTAAATTTGTTTTCAGTTCATAAAGTAGTGATTTGTCTCCCCCCCAGTGTCTATGAATAACAATGTGTTTGTGAGTGAGTGACTGTGTGTGTATGTCAGTGTGTGTATGCACGTTCGTGCGTGCACATGTTTACCTGCTGCAGTAGAGTGAGTTGCTGTGCCGTGTGTTGGGCGCTGTGTTCACTCTGACTAAAAGGGTGTCTTTCCTCGCTTCTGAGGCAGGCACTGGAGATGTCATCCATAAGGGAGGTGTAGCAGGGCCGCGGCAGGGCTGCTGCTAATGAGTAGGCCTGGTCTTTGGTCTGGGTTGCCTGGGGCTCCACCACCCTGGATATTTTCCACTGGAAACTCTACCGAGATAAATCAACTTAGAAAGGTTCCGTCTATGAATACATATACTGAACTAAAATATGAACGCAATATGCAACAATTTAAACGATTTCGCTGAGTTACAGATCATTTAAGGAAATCAGTCAATTGAAATAAATTCAGTAGGCCCAAATCTATGGATGTCACATAACTGGGCAAGGGTGCAGCCATGGTCCCACTCAATCAGAATATATATTAGTGTAAATGGGTTTCTTTTGAGCCAGACAAACTTCCCGTACTTTGAACCAATCAGATGATTTTTGGTTCAGGTAAGACAAACAACATCACCAACATAATCACCAACATAATAGTACACGTATAATAATGCTTATATGGACCTTCTTTCCAGAGTCCTCAACAACAGATTTTCTGCATATGGTACGAGAAGACAATGCATCATCTTCTTCCTGCATGCTGATTGGGCTCCCACAGCTTTGGCTCCACCTCCTCCTGGGAGAGCTCTGAAGAGTGGTCAGAAGCCTCTCTCCTCTGCTGTCTACTGGAGACACCTAAATAAGAACCAGACCATTACAAAAACATTGTTTAAGAGTATTTTATTTATAAATACTCTGAAAAATCGACAACAAAAGCAACCACAATGACATCAACAAAAACAACTATACTGCTACATATTTAGCTGGTCAGTTGAGACATTTATTTGTCATTTAATTGATGATTTATCTTTAATTACTTCATTGGTGAGGAAGTTTTCCAGTGTGATCAGCAGGATGGACTTGGGGCTGAAGTCCACCAGTCTGCAGTCAGTCAGCCAGGTTTGCAGCACATCCAGACTCCGGTGGTACACCTTAGCACGGTCCCCTGACACATTTGGACCACCTCTGGTAGAAAAAGGATAACCACAAATAACCACAGAAATATAATTACTTGACCTGACATTCAAATTTCACAGATTATGAGGTGAAAAATGAAAATTAGCTATATTCGAGCCTAATATATTTAAATCTTTGGCATACTTTTACTCTCTCGGACATAGCTCAGTTGTGGGTTTTGAGAGATTAAAAAAGCTGTCATTTTTACAAAAGAGTAAAATAAATTCAGGACAGTTATTTTTCAGAATTCCCCTGGAAGTTTTGATTTTGGATTTTCATCCATTTTCATCCTGATATTCTGAGAACTGATTTGGGCCTGGGCTTGGATTATTCGACATCATTGCATGTTTGGAGACCAACGCTACTGTAGTAAGAAATAAATGTGTGCCTGTAGCCTATTGCTCTCCCTCTCTGTGCTAGACATGAGCCTGCAGCTCTCTCTCCCGCTATCCATCCAGCCCAGAACCCAACTTCCTGTAGAGCAGCGTTTCTCAATTCATTCCAAGGGGTGCACATTTTTTGTTCTTATCTATTCCAGACCAGAACCCCATCTAGCTGGCGTCGCTATTGTCCGTTTCCGGAGTTAAAACTATGTAGAATAGACTCCTTCCATGTGTGGTTCCCACTAAGAACAAACCAGATGGGATGGCGTATCGCTGCAGAATGTGTGGGGGGGTTAGGGAGGGTTTGGCCAGTATGACCGGTAGGGATATACTTGTCCCATCGTGCACCAGCGACTCCTGTGGCGGGCAGGGCACAGTGCACGCTAACCAAGGTCGCCAGGAGCACGGTGTTTCCTCCGACACATTGGTGCGGCTGGCTTCCGGGTTGGATGCGCGCTGTGTTAAGAAGCAGTGCGGCTTGGTTGTGTTTCAGAGGACGCATGGCGTTCGACCTTTGTCTCTCCCGAGCCCGTACAGGAGTTGTAGCGTTGAGACAAGATAGTAACTACTAATAATTGGATACAACGAAATTGGGGAGAAAAAGGGGGGTAAAATAAAAAAAAGGTAGCTTTCATGCCAATATAATTTTATGTGAACAACAATGTGATCCTCATTTATACAGGCCCATGTTTACAGTTTTCTTACTTGACAGTTATAGTCACTTTGTTTTTGTGGCCATTCATTTTCTTATTGTTTCTGACAAATGCCAATTATATTATCTCAATTAACATTTTACCATAGAACCAGAATTACTTGACCAGACATTATTTAATTCCACAGAATCAAATAACCATAGAAATAGAATGACTAGAACGGACACCATCCAAAGAGCATGAAATTAATTTGTGTTTTATGTCTGTCTGTCTTTTATTTCTGCTACAGTAGCCTTACATACCCTGCTGCGACAGCACTGGTGAATTTTTCCATCAGGAACTGAAGGAGTTCTTGAGGGGTGCAGAAATAGCGATATGTGTACAGGAACTGTTGGATATAGCCCTCCAATGGAGCATTTCTGTCAAAGGAGATAGAACACAGAGTTTAGTTTGGTATCTGTTAAATGTGATTTCACTACACAACATGTCTAGGACAAATCACAATGAAACACATTTGGGCACAAATCTAAATAAACAGAAATGTCTCTTTGTTGTGCCATTTGTAGGATATCATGTAAAATGTTCTCAGCAATCATAGGCATGATGGTGGACAGTAAAATGTGGTGCTCAGTTTAATAACACATTGTCCACTAGAGGGACACTATTTAAACCATACGTGCTGATACACTGTTAATCACACTCATGGGTTTAATAGTTCATGTTTTACTGTAACCTAAACGTGTTAATGTAAGCTAATATATAGTGCATTAGTGTTACCTGGCATAGAGGTAGGACATGAGACCCAGGGGTGTGGCGGCCTGCAGGCTGCTCTTCCCTCTCTCTGCCCCAGACAAAGAAACCAATCCCAGCACGGCAGGCTCCTCTGAGGGCTGGAGATCCAGAGGGCTCCCTGGACCAGAAGCTGCCAGGGAGGGGAGGAGGGACATATCCATACCCCACTGATCCACACTCAGAACCTGACCAAACCAACCAGGCAGAGATGCACACTAAAAACAAATGGTTCCATATAGTGCCAAATAAGGGTTATGTGGCTTGCAACCATAGAGGAAAACCTTTTAGTGTTATATTGAACTTTTTAAAAAGTTCTATAAAGAACCATGCTTATAAGGTTCTAAATGGAACCTGTATGTTGCTGTAAAGAACACTTTCCTAAGGTTCTATAAAAAAACATAAAAAAAGGTTCTATACTCCGCTATGGTCACAACCCTTTTTGGGGCTGTATAGAATATGCTACTTTATAAACATTTAATGGAGAATGGTTCTATAAATCTCAAAGGTTCTTTGTAGAACCATACATGTTTTTTTATTCTGGTTTAATAGCCATATTATATTGTTAAAATTCCATAGGTTTTATTATTGTGTTTATTAACAATCTAATGATGGGTCATTCGCTCCTTGATATGTATACTGCTACTGCCGTTTTTATAGCTTAAACCAACGTTTTTCTCCAGATAAGTTACAAAGTAATTCTCTAAAGAATCTCTAAACAATAAATAGTGGGGAGAGCAGATCAATCTGGTTCACATAGATTGTTTCAGTGTGTATTTTAAATTATTTTGATTTATTTTTGCAGGCCAGGTAAAAAAAAAAGCATTTAGGCTTTACATTGGAGATTTGCAATTTTTTCATGGTTGTAGGTTGATTTTTAAGCATATTTTGTTTTAACTAAGAGCTGTTGGGGAGTCAAATGAGCCGGCTCTTTAATGTGAAGCCGACTCAACGAAAACTCAACGGAATGCCCATCACTAGTTGAATCAGGTGTGCTAGCTATGGAACGGTTGGGGTTCCCTGAGGTAAGAATTGAGAACTAGTAACTTAGTCAACCATTCTCCATTGACACAAGGCCGTACATAAGTGTTTCACAAGACACAGGGCCGGATTAAGAAATCATCTGTTCAACCTGTCCGCACCTCAAGATATTTCTTTACACAGTCTAGGAACTCCACTTTGGACCTCAACTCCTCAAACTGGACCTTGAGTTTGGACAGCATCAATCTAGCCTCCGAACCTTCAGAAGAAAAACAAATAGAAATATTGCATTTCTTTCCCTATTTATCAACCAATAGTAGATATTGGGAATATAAAAGTGATGAGGGATTGATTTGTACCTTTATTTTTTCTCTCTTGGTGGAGCAGCTTTTGGTAGAAATTCCGAGTCTTTTTCAGATTCTTCATCTCGATCATGTGCTGCTGCTGAAGCTCCTACAAGGAGAAAATGCAATACCTAAAATATAAAGTAGACACCAAGCCATTCAGATCACACACTCTATAAGGTGCCACCCGCCCGCCCACTAGTCATTCGCAAAACATGTCTCTCTTCCTTGCGCACTGCGAGAACGGAAATGTGGTGATACATCTCACTCATATACTGTATGACCCGATTCAGGAAACTAGGTGTATTTCGCAAGTCATGACTTCACAGGAGAGCCGTTTGAACGTAAAAAAGATTTTTGTTTATCAAAATGTGGGTTTTGGCAGAAATACCTTCTCGAACATGTGAACTTTCATGTGCCTTAATAACAAACATGTATGTCATCTGTAAATATGAATAAAATCATTAAATTACGAGTCTTGTTGGTTTAGCCACGGAAAAAGTCAGCAGCCTTCCCACTAGCCATGATTGGCTGAGATAATGAGTGGGCTGGACATGCCGGGAGAGGATTGCGGATTGGTCTGCCATATAGAAGGCTTCTGTCTATTTGAGTTGGTCAATCTGTGTTGGTAATCTGTCGAATGTATTGTGTAGTGGAGCTGCAAAAGTGATGCGCTCCACTTTCTGGAGGATCAAGTTTTGAAATAAGTGGAATAGAGTATGATAGCTAAAGCGATGGAGAAAACACCTGTCTCCAGATTACATCTTCAAACTAAGGGCAACCGTGGAATGGCATTCGTGACAGGGAGACGTATGTAGATGACGTATACAGGTAAGATAGTCTATTGTTAGCTAGCTACATTTTCAGATATGACACATTTCTAATTTTGACAGAAAGTGGTTTCATTTGTAGCTAAAGTTTCCTTTTAGCTAGCTAGCTAACATTAGCTGTCTGGCTTCCTTGCTGACGCTAGTATTTGTATCCTAGAGCAATTTGCTTTTCTAGCTAGAGTCTAATGTTAGCTAGCTAACATTGAACCTGGTTGGTTAGCTCCCAGCATATTCATGCAGGGTAGTAACGACATGATTTAGCACTGTGTTCATTGTTGTTTAACTAGCTAACGTTAGCTGGATGGCTCGTTAGCCAACGTTATGCAACGTGTGTGATCTTACACAATGTTTACTTAGCTAGGTTCATTGTTTAGCTAGCTAGCTACATGTCTTCATCTAAAGTGTACAACACAAATTGAATATGACCGGTGTTGGTAAATGTCTGCAAAAAAGCGTAATGAAATTGTTGCATACAGAGCTGGTTAGGCTGTTTTCATGTTGTCCATAGGTAAACAAATCATCGGCCAGAGCGTCAAGTGTGCACTCTGAACGCTCTGAGGGCAAAATGAGATGGGTGGGGCTAAAGCTTAAGAGGGTGTGAACAATGTTGAATGGGTGTTGACAAAGAGCTCCTCACTAGATACCAAAACATTCAAAGGCCAAAAGTGAGTATACAAGTTTATCAACTTTCAAAGCAGAATTAATTTCCCATTGTTCCTCAAAAATGCAGTGTATGATATACCATTTTGTAGCTCTGAGTCTCTAATTTTATCCAATGTATAAAACAACATTTCAAATTTTGCTACCTAAGACCGAATCCAAGTGGTGAGTAAACATATCATATAACTGGGGTTAAGAAATTAACCTTGCGTTCTATTTCAAATATTTGTTGAGATGTATCACTTCTGGTATATGGCCAACTCTCGTATCATAGACATGCCTTTCGAACACAGCTAGTCATCCAACACATTCCTCCCTCAGAGACTCTGACACTGAGGACATCATGCACCAACAAAGGTGCAGTGACATCCAGTCGGTAAAATTTAATAAAAGTATGAGGGGTAGCCCAACAAGCCATATCCCAAATGCCTTTAAACAGTGCCAAAGAGGTAGCCACGCCTCTGATGGAATGAGCACTCAGGCCCTCCAGGGGCTGTAAAACCTTTGCTAGTATAAGCCAATATAATAGCCTCCACTATCCAATGGGATAGTCATTGTGCCTTGAGGGGGGAACCCAGGAAACAAAGAGCTGGTCGCTCTTGCGTAGTGCTCTATATCTATCCAAGTAAATGCACAACGCGAGTACTGTACACAAATGGTGTGAAGGGCGACGGGTGGAAAACCACAAGCTCTAAGGCGAGACAATTCCGCTTTGCAACGTAGGGGAAATCAGTAAAGCAGTTTATACAAAAGATATTTCATCTCCATGCTTTCCAGTGGTTGCTGTGAAATAGCCTCAAACACAATAAACAGGTCCCAAGACTGGGCTAAAGGTTTGGAGACTGGCCGTAAGCAACTTGTTCCCCTCATAAAACGACATAACAGAGGGTGCTGTGATCTTGTATAAGCCTATATGGCAGACCGAGATAGCGGCTAAACAGACCTTTGCAGTGGAGAAAGCTTTCCCTCTGTCCAAAAGGTCAAATCAAATCATGATACAAAGCACTGGTAAGGAATTACAGTTGAAGTCGGAAGTTTACATACACATAGGTTGGAGTCATTAAAACTAGTTTTTCAACCACTCCACAAATTTCTTGTTAACAAACTATAGTTTTTGCAAGTCGGTTAGGACATCTACTTTGTGGATGACAAGTCATTTTCACAACAATTATTTACAGACAGATTATTTCACTTAAAATTCACTGTGGGTGAGAAGTTTACATACACTAAGTTAACTGTGCCTTTAAACAGCTTGGACAATTCCAGAAAATTATGGCATGGCTTTAGAAGCTTCTGATAGGCTAATTGACATAATTTGAGTCAAGTGGAGGTGTACCTGTGGATGTATTTCAAGGCCTGCCTTCAAACTCAGTGCCTCTTTACTTTACATCATGGGAAAATAAAAAGAAATCAGCCAAGACAGAAAAATACATTGTAGACCTCCAAAAGTCTGGTTCATCCTTGGGAGCAATTTCCAAACACCTGAAGGTACCACGTTCATCTGTACAAACAATAGTATGCAAGTATTAACACCATGGGACCACGCAGCAGTCATACCGCTCAGAAAGGAGATGAGTTCTGTCTCCTAGAGATGAATGTACTTTGGTGCAAAAAGTGCAAATCAATCCTAGAACAACAGCAAAGGACCTTGTGAAGAAGCTGGAGGAAACGGATACAAAAGTATCTATATCTACATCAACATAACCTGAAAGGCCGCTCAGCAAGGAAGAAGCCACTGTTCCAAAACCGCCATAAAAAACCCAGACAACGGTTTGCAACTGCACATGGGGACAAAGATTGTACTTTTTGGAGGAATATCCTCTGGTCTGATGAAACAAAAATAGAACTGTTTGGCCATAATGATCATCGTTATGTTTGGAGGAAAAAGGGGGAGGCTTGCAAGCTGAAGAACACCATCCCAACCGTGAAGCACGGGGGTGGCAGCATCTTGTTGTTGAGGGTGCATTGCTGCAGGAGGGACTGGTGCAGTTAATAAAATAGATGGCATCATGGGGAGGAAATTATGTGGATATATTGAAGCAACATCTCAAGACATCAGTCAGGAAGTTAAAGCTTGGTCGTAAATGGTTCTTCCAATGACCCCAAGCATACTTCCAAAGTTGTGGCAAAATGGCTTAAGGACAACAAAGTCAAGGTATTAGAGTGACCATCAGAAAGCCCCGACCTCAATCCTATAGAACATGTGTGGGCAGAACTGAAAAAGCATGTGAGAGCAAGGAAGCCTACAAACCTGACTTAGTTACACCAGCTCTGTCAGGAGGAATGGGCCAAAATTCACCCAACTTATTGTGGGAAGCTTGTGGAAGCCTACCTGAAACATTTCACCCAAGTTAAATAATTTAAAGGCAATGCTACCAAATACTAATTGAGCGTATGTAAACTTCTGACCCACTGGAAATGTGATGAAAGAAATAAAAGCTGAAATAAATCACTCTACTATTATTCTGACATTTCACATTCTTAAAATAAAGTGGTGATTCTAATTCACCTATAAAAGGGAGTTTTTATGAGGATTAAATGTCAGTAATTGTGAAAAACTGAGTTTAAATGTACTTGGCTAAGTGTATTTAAACTTCCGACTTCAACTTTATCTGTCTCTGGTCACACCATTTCTCAAAAACACACCACTTGATTCAATACAGTGAGCATGTAGAAGGGGCTCTTGCACTCTGGATAGCCTCAAAGCCTGTTGCATTCAGATTCATCCTTTCTCGGGCCAGACCCGGAGGAACATGTTTACTGGGTGAGGATGGAAAATCTTTTCATTTGTTCGGGTTATCAGGACTCTGAGTAACATTAGTTTCTCTGACTCTAGAGGGGCTACCAGAATGAGGGATAAGCCTTGGTCACTCGCTCTGACCAAATGCCGACCGTATTATCTCTTTGGTTATTGTCACAGCCGCGTATATCCCCCCCTCAAGCTGATACCACGGCGGCTCTCAAGGAACTTCACTGGACATTATGAAATCTTGAAACCATATATCCTGAGGCTGCCTTTATTGTAACTGGAGATTTTAAGAAAGCAAATGTGAGGAAAAGGCTACCTAAATTCTATCAGCATATCGACTGTAGTAATCTCGCTGGAAAAACAGTCGACCATTGTTATTCCAACTTCCGGGATGCATACAAGGTCCTCCCCCACCCTCCTTTCAGCAAATATGACCACAACTCCATTTTGCTCCTCCCTTCCTATAGTCAGAAACTCAAACAGGAAGTACCCGTGCTATTCAATGCTGGTCTGACCAATCGGAATCCACGCTTCAAGATTGTTTTGATCATGCGGACTGGGATATGTTCCGGGTAGCTTCCGAGATTAATATTGACATGTACACTGAAACGGTGACTGATTTCATCAAGAAGTGTATGGGAGATGTTGTACCCACTGTGACTATTAAAACCTACCCTAACCAGAAACTGTGGATAGATGGCAGCATTAGCACAAAACTGAAAGCTTAAAACACAGCATTTACCCATGGCAAAGTGACTGGGAATATGGCAGAATACAAAGAGAGTAGTCATTCCCTCCACAAGGCAATCAAACAGGCAAAACGTCAGTATAGAGACAAAGTGGAGTCGCAATTCAATGGCTCAGACGCAAGACATATGTGGCAGGGTCTACAGAAAATCCCGGACTACAAAAGAAAAACCAGCCATGTCGTGGACACCGTCGTCTTGCTTCCAGACAAGCTAAACAAGTTCTTTGCCCGCTTTGAGGATAACGTTTACATATCTTACAACAAAACAAAGGAGCTGATTGTGGACTACAAGAAACAGCAGAGAGAGCACCCCCCCATCCACATCAATGGGACAGCACTGGAGAAGGTGGAACGTTTTAAGTTCCTTGGTGTACATATCACTGACAAACTGAAATGGTCCACCCACACAGACAGTGTGGTGAAGAAGGCGCAACAGCGCCTCTTCAACCTCAGGAGGCTGAGTAAATTTGGCTTGTCACCTAAAACCCTCACAAACTTTTACAGATGCACAATTGAATGCATCCTGTCGGGCTGTATCACCGCCTGGTACAGCAACTGCACCGCCAACAACCGCAGGGCTCTCCAGAGGGTGGTGCGGTCTGCACAACACATCACCGGGGGCTAACTACCTGCCCTCAGGACACATACAGCACCTGATGTCACAGGAAGGTCAAAAAGATCATCAAGGACAACAACCACCCGAGCCACTGCCTGTTCACCCCACTTTAATAATGTCACTTTAATAATGTTTACATATCTTGCATTACTCATCTCATATGTACACTACCGTTCAAATGTTTGGTGTCACTTAGAAAGTTCCTTGTTTTTGAAAGAATAGCCTTTTTTTGTTGATTAAAATAACATCAAATTGATCAGAAATACAGTGTAGACATTGTTAATGTTGTAAATGACTATTGTAGCTGGAAAGGACAGCTTTTTATGGAATATCTACATTGGCATACAGAGGCCATTATCAGCAACCATCACTCCTGTGTTGCAATGGCACGTTGTGTTAGCTAATCCAAGTTTATCATTTAAAAGGTGAATTGATCATTAGAAAACCCTTTTGCAATTATGTTAGCAGAGCTGAAAACTGTTGTCCTGGTTAAAGAAGCAATACAACTGACCTTCTTTAGACTAGTGGAGTATCTGGAACATTAGCATTTGATTACGGGCTCAAAATGGCTAGAAACAAAGCACTTTCTTCTGAAACTCGTCAGTCTATTGCTGTTTTGAGAAATGAAGGCTATTCCATGCGAGAAATTGCCATGAAACTGAAGATCTCGTACAATGCTGTGTACTACTCCCTTCACAGAACAGCGGAAACTGGCTCTAACCAGAATAGAAAGAGGAGTGGGAGGCTCCGGTGTACAAGTGACCCCAAACTTTTGAACGGTATATACTGTATTCTATACTATCTACTTCATCTTAGTCTATGCCGCTGTAACATTGTTCATCCGTATATTTATATATTCTTAATTACATTCCTTTACTTAGATTTGTGTGTATTAGGTATTTGTTGTGAAATTGTTACATATTACTTGTTAGATATTACTGCACTGTCGGAACTAAAAAGCACAAGCATTTCGCTACACCCGCAATAACATCTGCTAAACACGTGTATGTGACCAACAAAATTCTATTTGATTTGAGTGGGGAGTATTGGATATAGGGGAGGGAAAACGCAGAGCCGCACCCCTAGTCGAGATGTGCGTTTTTTTTACCATCGCAAATAACGACACTCGGTGTTGTGATGCAAAGAGATCTATGGTGGCTTGACTGTGATCCTCCCAGATCTGGTGCACCTCTTAGGGAGTCTCCGGTCCCCGTATAGAGCATTCCCTCTGTACATCATGTCCATTTCCACAGTTAGTAGGCCTGGGACCTGAGTTGCGCATAGGAAGAGTAGGTGTGCTCTGCTC
Organism: Oncorhynchus keta; assembly: GCF_023373465.1. NCBI lineage: Eukaryota > Metazoa > Chordata > Actinopteri > Salmoniformes > Salmonidae > Oncorhynchus > Oncorhynchus keta. Next base: position 48,033,972 of record NC_068422.1, on the reverse strand, counting down.
CACAGAATAGTCTTGACAGCTAGTCTGTGTAGATGCAGAGCGCAAGTGCCACTCTGGCAGTTGATGTATGCTACCACGGTTGTATTGTCTGTCCTGATCAGGATATGACAATCTCCAAGGAAGGACTGAAAGTGTTTCACTGAGTGGAACACTATCAGCAGCTCAAGGTGGTTTGACTGAGGAGGAGGGGCTGTGGGAACCACAACCTGTCTAAAGCTCTTTCCTCGTAGGCTGCGCCCCCTCCTGTGAGTGGTGCACCTGTCGTCACCACGTTCCTCGTTGACACTGCCCCCAGGCGAGTGCCAGGAACAAATATCAAGGGGCTCCTCCCATGATAGAGTGCCCAGAGACAAACTGAGGTTGTTGTTATGTAAAGATAGAGTTGACATCATTTACACAGACCCAATGCTGGAGGTCTCTCATCCTCAGTAGACCCATCTGTGCTACTGATATGGTGGATGCCATCAATCCCCACACTTAGGGACTGAGCGTTACCGAGCACCTCCTGTGGAACAGGGAGAGGCACTGTCAGAACAACATGATGCGGTCGTCGGATAATATAGTACGATAGGAGAGAAAAAACAGCTTGACTTCTGGATATTCTATTCTCTGTCTCGGCATTAAAAACCTTTTTATTTGGTTGATCTTGAACCCTTACTTGATGAGGGGGGTTACAAGGGAGGCTGTGTCTTGTACCGCTTGCTCCTGTGTCATGGAGCAACGCAGGTATGATGACAGATTGCTTATGTGATGACAGAAAGCTTATGTGAAAATAAGTGTTCAGTAGGTTGACTGAGGTGAATTAGTCACCTTGACAAGTGAAGCGAGACTTCACATTGGGCGAAGCGAGACCCCCCCCCACCCAGGAACCAGGAACTGCCGGGAATAGAAGCCGACAAAGTATTCTGACACTGGTATTACTCTGATTGACCTGTTGCTCAATAGAGAGGTTTTCTCCTCTCCTATGCGAACTGAGTCGCCACTTGCTGTTGAAGTTAAAGTCCAGTTAAAAACGGGTGTGTTCAGGACTCCCGAGTGACACAGTGGTCAAGGCACTGGTTCGAGTCCAGGTTCTTTTGCAGCGGCCACAACCAGGAGACCCATTGGGTGGCGCACAATTGGCCCAGCGTCGTCTGGGTTAAGGGGAGGGTTTGGTCGGCAGGGATGTTCTTGTCCCATTGCGCACTAGCAACTCGTGGCGGGCCGGGCGCCATGCACGCTGACATGGTCGCCAGGTGTACAGTGTTTCCTCTGACAAATCGGTGCGGCTGGCTTCCAGGTTAAGCGGGCATTGTGTCAAGAAGCAGTTCCCGACCTTCGCCTCTCCCAAGTCCGTATGGGAGTTGCAGCGATGGGACAAGACTAACTACCAATTGAATACCACGAAAATTGGGGAGAAAAAGGGGTATTTATTTTTTTAAATGGACGGGTTCATGGTCAGCTGAAGTCGTCTGTACCCCTTTATAACTGTGGTCAATGCTCAGGGCTGGACTGTGCATGCGTGTCAGTGCCCTGCTCTTGCGACAAGTTGCACACAAGTTAGATGACTCTCACTCACTAGTGCTGCCCTTTTGTTACATTTTCTTGCCCTTGGCTAGACGCTGGGATTGGAGACACTGTTTGGTGGCGACTGACAAATTGTCTTCCTACCTCAGCTACTTAGAGAAGAGCCAAAGGGAGAGCTGTGACACGGAGGGCACTTGGAGGAAGAGTGAGCCCCCTCCATACGCATAGGAATGAGCCGCTGCACAAGGGGTCGGGTGTTAGGAGCACATATGTGCCTCTCCCCCGTTGTGATGGGGGGGACGACATTGTGTGAGCTGTGCACTGTCCATCTCTGCTACTGGGGACTTACTCCTATGTTGGGCACCCTTTCTCCCCTCCAGGGGAAGGACTTGGCAGGGATTGCAGGAAGTTTGTTTTCTCCTTGTCTGACAAGCTGGACAAGTTTCTCCTGGAGTGCACGCAGCCTTGAATGGCACTTCTGGGGGTTGAGATCTGTAACCACACACATCTCATCTCAAAGTCTGTGGTCGGCTGTGTTTTTGACCAAGAGTTTGCCCATCTCTTGTAGCAAGTCAACCTGGTAAGCCAGCAGCAGGGATGTTACGTTTAAAGGCCTTCACTGAATGTGCCGCAAACACTAAGACCTTCTGGGATAAGGAGGAGGTGAAGCGCTCCATCTTTCCAGGGAGATTAGTGCCGGCTGTAGCGAGGCATTGGGGTTGAGGTGGCTAGCCAATGACAGCTCGACCACCGGCGGCTTGCCGAAGCCGGTCTCCTCCATGCCCTGAAAATCCATGCTTACAAAGTGTCAGGTTAGGACCCTTACTGGACAGGGGCTTGTCCCAAGCTGGGACCGCTGGGAGTAGTTGCTTCCCCAGGATGGTGCGAGAGGGGAGCTTCCTCGCATCGATCCAATCCCGCTATGTGCTGCCACCTCCCATGGTTGCAGGCCAGTCAATACAGAGCCTGGACGCTGCCCGTTTGCAAACATCGACAATCCCAAATCTTTTCATTGAATGCAGATGCTCCGCTAAGCGAGGAAGAGGGCCTCGTGCTATGGGGTTGGGCTTCCTCTTTTCCCTCGCTGGCTTTGAGGAGTTCGTATTCCTCCTCCATTGCGAATATCCAAGAGCCCGCCTACGCTGCTTCAGTCTGAAACATAGGACAGAGATAGTCCAAAACCTCGTCCCAGGAGGGCTGCGTAGCCTGCAAGCCCGGAGGCTGTACTGGCGACGAGTCTGGTTTAGGGGCTGCTCTGCGCCCTCGCCATTTGAGGACACTCATAAGGCTGTGCCCTAAAATGCACACATGACTCTGGGATAGCGAGAGATGCTTCTGCGTCCTCAAGCCCCATGAAGGCGACACATGGGGCTTGAGGACGGACAGTCTAGTCAACATGACACACGGGGACATGGGTTGAACGAAACGAGAGAGAGGAGAGCTAGCGAGGAGAGCTAGTGATTCTACCTCGCCAGGAGAAAAGCCAGTTGTAGATGTATAGCAATCTTTCCAGCAAGCTAGCTAGGTTAGCCAAGCCTTCTGGCGAGAACTAGCCAAGTTTCAGCAACTAGCCGTGTGACAATAGCTACCACTGGAGACAGAGTAGAAAAATCTGAGAATTCTACACGAAGCAAAATAACTTTCCTTACAGTCAGTCTTTCAACACAAAATAATAGAGCTGAGGCCGAACGTTCAACAGCGTTAACTCTTGTAACTACCCATCCCGGGTTCCGGGAGAATTGTCATCAACTGACACTAAGTAGCATAAAGCCAAGGACAAAAAATCTTATTAGAAAATATTCATATTAATGAAATCACAAAGTGAAAAATATATTCAAACACAGCTTAGCCTTTTGTTAATCACCCTGTCATCTCAGATTTTAAAAATATCCAAGCATTTGTGTAAGTTTATCGATAGCCTAGCATAGCATTATGCCTAGCTAGCAGAAGGCAATCTGGTCACGAAAATCAGAAAAGCAATCAAATTAAATAGTTTACCTTTGATGAGCTTCGGATGTTTCCACTCACGAGACTCCCAGTTAGATAGCAAATGTACCTTTTTTCCAGAAAAAATATTTTTGTAGCAACAAATAGCTCCGTTCTTCACGTTTGGCTGAGAAAACTACCGGAAATTGAGGTCAGAAAAATATTCCAAATTAGCTCCATAATAGACAGAAACATGGCAAACGTTGTTTATAATCAATCCTCAAGGTGTTTTTCAAATATCTATTCGATAATATATCAACCGGGACAGAGCTTTTTTCAAAAAGGAAAAAGGAATCTCGTTGATATCCCATTCACTGCTCAATAGGGAAGCATAGGAAGGGACTCTTATTTAGAAACCGCTGCGTTCCTGATTGGATTTTTCTCATTCTTTTGCCTGCAATATCAGTTCTGTTATACTCACAGACAATATCTTTACAGGTTTGGAAACTTTAGAGTGTTTTCTATCCTAAGCTGTCAATTATATGCATATTCTATTTTCTGGTCCTGACAAATAGCCTGTTTACTTTGGGTACGTTATTTTCCCCCCAAAAATTACCCCTAGATTCAACAAGTTAACCTCACGGTTCGACTAGGAACTGTTTAGCAGGAAGACAGGTTCAGGTTGTGCTGAGGAGAGCTTCAGGAGCATAGTGACTCTTTTCAAGGAAGTATTTGAAATATAACTCTTTTTGGTTCCAGGTAGAACCTTTTCACCAAAGGGTTCTTAAGCGTTTTTTGTTGGGTGAAAATGTTGTCCTAGTAGGGGTAGCCGAAGAACCCATTAGGGTGTAGATGCAGTACACAAATAGCCTTTTAGAGAGTCTCCAATGTATGTACAGGGCTGGCTCTCTGCTTGCATCGCTCACTATGGTAACAGAAATCAATAGATCTTTTGAAGTGAGAAACGGGGCACATCTAATACTGATATGGAGCCATGGCTCTTAATGTGTGAGAGTGGGGCGGTCAGACTGTTCCATTGAAGGAGCAGATAAAAGCCCACATCATTACCATCAAAGCATACACAGACAATGACAGCTCATTTGTTATTCTATTACACATGATAATGACCTTTCTGTCAAAGGTCGGAAATATATCATATTAATATTCAATAACAGCTTGGAGAACATAATGTGTCAATTACCGTAAAACCCCCAACTCCTTTCTTTCTATCCACCTCAAATCCTGATCATGCCATGATTTTTTTTTAGCTATTAATGCTGTTTTGCTTGGTTTTTAAACAAATAATCTCATAGACTTTTCATGAAATCCATGCACTTATCCAGTTTGACTGAAAGTGTAATTACTATATAATCATAAATATATAGTAATTTATTAAAACAATGTTATTTGATGCATGCTGACAATAAAAAATACAACTATAACATAACTCAAACGGAAGGAGTTGCAAAAGGCAGTGGGTACATTCTCTATTATAGGTCATTACTCAATCCAATCATTTTAAATAAAGGCAGAGGCTGTGCGGATCTGAAGGTAACCGCCCCATTCCGCCTGTCCCACCCCCCGGGAAGCCTCTTCCCCAGAGTCGAGGATCCGAAATCACGTTCCGCGCATCTGTTTCTTTACCTCTACTTTACGCACTATTTTTTATGGTCACCCTCCCTTCACACTTTACGCACTATTTTTTATGGTCACCCTCCCTTCACACTTTACGCACTATTTTTTATGGTCACCCTCCCTTCACATTTCTCACTGTCAATCGTGAATAATAATTATTTAAGTTTTACCAGTGAAACGTCCATGCAGCATCCACGTGCCAACCATTTGATCTCAATCAGTGTCATGGGAATATGCATCATCTTGAGTTATGTACAATGTTGTTTTGAAGTACAGTGTTGATGTACAGTGAGCGATGGTGTTAAACGGTAGCATTTTGTTTCAAACAAAGCACATATTTTGACTAGTGGCTCGTATGATGTTGAGTGTTGGCTGCTTGAGAGAAAAATGCAACCATTCGCACAATGATCCCAAATTCTCATAAGAAATGAAGTGGTGTTTTTGTCTTACATTAATGTTATATTGTTGTCTTAAATTAATACTATGCTATTATAATTGACTCTGTTATGGAGAATATTATCCTTATGTGATTTTGCAGACATTGATTCAGCTTTAATATAACTTTTCTAAACAAATAACTAACTTTATTTGAATGAACTTTATTGGGTGTCTTGAAAAGTGCATAAATGTCAATGTATTATTATTAAAAAAGCCCCATGCTCCATTCATCACTGAAATTCGCCAGAGTAGCCTGTTTTCCAGGTAGCCGAAACGAGTAGGACCCATTTCTCACGAATTAGGTCACTTCTTCAGTGACAGCAGTCTATCTGGGCTAAACTGTGGATCATTTTTCATTACTTTGGCACAAAATGTATTTCAATGACTACATATTTCAAATTTCATGAATTATTTTCTCAGACACAACCACCAACAAAACTATATGTACCTATATGCCAATTTGCACATGTTAACATACTCTTTTCAAAACAGTTCAACTTAAATTCAAAACCTAACATAACACAAAATTGAATAAGACAGCAATCTGCTCTATTTCTACAGTAAACCCGTATTGAAATATATCCAAATCTAAGAAATGAAATACTACCAAAACAAATAGACCAACCACGGCCGATTCCCATTGTAGCTGAAAACCTACCCAGGTGTTAGTCTTTCAATTTCATTACCATCTGTACAAAAGGGGATATCTTAGGAATAATGCTGTACTGTAATGTAAACATGGACCCAGCCAGAGATAGAGAAGTGGCTGACAGGGGGAGAAGAGTGGCTGGGAGTGGGAGAGGGAGAGGAGTACGTATCCGTGGTGGAAGAAGACAGAGAAGAAGATCAAGAGTTGTAGTCTCAGGTGATATTAGGGCTACTATAATTGATCATGTAATAAATCATGGTCTATCAATGAGAGAGGCTGGTCTGAGAGCACAATCCAAATCTGTAACGATCAACAGTGGCATCTATTGTGAGAAATTTCCAGCAAAGCAACAGGTAAGATGTGCATTTTGCAAGGGCATCTGACTGAACGGCACATTACAGAAGTAAATTGAGCAAAGCCTCCAAACCCACTTGTGTGTAATTGTTTTTGCATTTAGGCTTAGGACCCAACGGTTACCTCCCATAGGCGGGAGAGGTAGGATTTTCACTGCTGTGTAGGAAACTGCTATCGTTGATATGGTCATCAGAAACAATGGCATAAAACTCACAGAGATTCGGGACAGAGTGATGGCAGACAACATTACATTTGGAAATATTCACAGAGTCCAGAAACAACATCAAGTCAGGATGAAGCAGTTATACACTGTCCCCTTTGACAGGAACTCTGAACGAGTCAAGCAGCTCAGGAACCAATATGTCCAGGTAAGACTTTTATAAAATACAGAAGTGGTTTGGAACAAAACCAAACAGGGCAGAGACACATGTTTTTAGGTATAATGTAAACTACCATAATAGCCTAACTCTTATGTTGCCTTGTGGATTTATTTTAGAGAGTCATGGAGATTGAAGCCAGGCAAACACCCCACATATTCATCTTTGTGGATGAGGCTGGTTTTAACTTGGCCAAAACACAGCGGCGAGGAAGGAATGTGACTGGGAAATGATTGCTGTTACACAAACCGCTAATTGGGCCACTGAGTGTCTCATTTCATTCCTGGATGACCTCTGTGGAAGGGTTGTGCCAGGTGAGGAAAGGGTTGCAGTGAGGCGAAATCAGCCAACGTTTGTAATTGTATGGGACAATGTGGCATTTCACCACTCCGGTGCAGTCACAGAATGGTATGCAGCTCATCCCAGGATGGTGTCACTTTTCCTCATGGAGGTGAAAGGTTTATGGCCACCATCCACATTATCAAATGTCCCTCCTGGATGCAGTGAATGCCGGATGCCTGGACATATCTGCAGAAAATTGCCAGGGATGGACCAGGCATGCCAAAATATTATTTCCTAGGTATATTGCCCAAGATTACATAAGATGTAATGTGGATGAGAACCTGTGGCCAAATGCAGAAGACAGGGTTGACTAGCATTGCTACTATATCTGTAGATGGTGTATATACAAATTCTTGTATTTTGGAATCCCTCAATGCCAAAGAATGACATAAAACATATTGAAGCATATTGTATAATGTATAATTCATTCCTGTAACATATACTGCAATGCATTCTAAGCAGTAGAGAGGTTCCATTCTTGTTTTGTAAAGGAATTTGACAAAAGAAAACATTGTGTAATGCTATCTGCTTTTAGTGTTTTTTAGGTCATTGTTTTATGAATGACAAAGTGTGCTTGTTGGGTGACAACCTTTGCTAGTGTTATGGAAGAGTGTGTTGATTTGAGAGTGTTTTGGTAGTTTTAGTGCATTTTGGAGGTGAAATTAACTTCACTAGGGTAGGGAGCACTATTTTCACCTCCGGATGAAAAGTGTGCCCAAAGTAAACTGCCTGATACTCAGGCCCAGAAGCTAGGACATGCAAATCATTGGTAGATTGGGATAGGAAACACTAACATTTCCAGAACTGTTAGAATAATGTCTGTGAGTATAACATAACTGATTTGGCAGGCAAAAACCTGAGAAAACCCATCCAGGTTGTGGGATTTTTTAATATGTTTGTAGTTTTCTGACTGAAACCTACAGAGACCCAGAGATTTTTCATGCGCACGACCGAGAGCGCACCTTTCTTGTTTACCTTTTATATTGACAACGTTATTGTCCGGGGCTTTATCGAACAAAACAAACATTTATTGAGTAAATGGGAGTCTTGTGAGTGCAACCATATGATGATCATCAAATGTAAGTGATTAATTTTATTGCTATTTCTGACTTGTGTAACTCTACTTGGCTGGTAACTGTTTGTAATGATTTGTCTGCTGGGCACTGCTCTTAGATAATCGCATGGTATGCTTTCGCCGTAAAACCTTTTTGAAATCTGACACTGTGGTTGGATGAACAAGAAGTTAATCTTTATATCCATGTATAACACTTGTATGTTTTCAGAATTTTTATAATGAATATTTCTGTTTTTGAATTTGGCGTTTTGCAATTTCACTGGATGTTGGCCAGGTGGGGCGCTACCATCCCACGTCCCCTAGTGAGGTTAACTTCTGTGCCAAGCTGAAAGTTGGTTAGGAGAAAAGTGTGAAGAGTTTTGAAAAAGTGACCTAACTATTGAGAAATGGGACCTTGCGATTGTAAAAGAAAAAGCTGTAAGACAAACATGATTATGCGTTTTACTTTAGTCAGCTTGTTTTCTTGTTATCAAACATCATTATGTACCTTTTTCATTACATACCATTTGGTAGAAAGTAGTAACTAATTATGTTGTAATCTTTGAAGCATCAGACAGTATTATTTGTTGCCATATAATGTCTTCTAAAATGATAGTATAATATAAACACATTTACAATAAAGTACTATTCCAAACATTGAGACCATGGTATGCTATATGGTCAGTCATGACTCACAGCTGGTCTATTCTATTTAAGCTCAATAGCTTTTCCTCACAGTTTACCCACCTGTGTTTTCAGCTCCAGGCACGGTGACTCACTGTGCTGTCCCAGGGTTATAGCATATTCCACCACATCATGACTAAAACAGTCTTCTCCATAGAAGGCCAGGCCCCAGGCTGGGCTGAGGCGGTGGCTAGACTCCTCTGCTCTGGAGCAGGGGGAGAGGAGACGCTCAAACACCAGCGATTCTGTGTCCTCCATGTCCTTGGAGCAGCTCATCTGGCCTAGGTGGCCCACCCTCAGTGGCTCGTCCATCCCACACAGAGAGTCAGCTTCAGGGGGGCTTTCATCACTGACCCCCACTGGATGCTCAGCACTCTCCATGGCCCCCTTACCCAAACACTCGGCAGCTCTCAATCCTGGACCAGGAAACGGGCAGATCAAGAAGAGAGAGAGAAAAAGGGATGGGTCAGGCAGTGTGCGTGTGTGTGTGTGTGTGCGCGGGCAGAGATTTTGAGAGGTGAAATTCTCTCATGGCAGAAGTTCTTTCGTTAAAAGGCTCTTTTTAAATTTGTTTGTTGGCAAGAGGTTAAATGTTAATCTTGCTATATTATTAGATTCTGCATCACAGGCATACTCCACCTACCAATGTGAGCAGCCTATTTTTGCTCTGATTAATCATCTAAAACATAACGTATTTTGTGTGAAACTGAAGAGGTATGTTTGTGTGTATGTGAGTGTGTAGTGCTTGTTACTAACGTGTCGTTGGTGTGCATGTATTGGTGTGTGTAGATGAAGAGGAAGTAACTGTTTCCACAACAACCCTCTCCAGCTGAGGAGATCATTGTGACATCGCAACAGGATTTGGGCTGTCTTGAATAAACTGTGCTCTTAACAACTTTATCCAACTGCCATTCAAAGTTGGATTTGTCACAACATCTCGCTACAGTAGGCCTATACAACTTAATCTAACTACGTCATCTCACAGACGTTTATCATGATAAAGGTAAAAGTGATGACAGTTGTGAAGTAATGCTAACAGCCCAGCTAGCACATAACGTTCTGACAACAATATGTTTCTTAGAGCTTGGTAAGAACGTGATTGTCCTATGGTTATTTTGCATGCAACCTTCAAACAATATTCTGGGAATGCTGCAGGATACCCAGCTAGCACATAAGGTTCTGAGAACCATATGTTTCTTAGGTGGGAATTTCAGTACTTCAGCATAACGTTTCCGAGCGGAAATGGAGGAAAACTCGCCTCCCTGCGGACCTGGCATCCTTTCGCTCCCTCCTCTCTACATTTTCCTCCTCTGTCTCTGCTGCTAAAGCCACTTTCTACCACTCTAAATTCCAAGCATCTGCCTCTAACCCTAGGAAGCTCTTTGCCACCTTCTCCTCCCTCCTGAATCCTCCTCCCCCTCCCCCCTCCTCCCTCTCTGCAGATGACTTCGTCAACCATTTTGAAAAGAAGGTCGACGACATCCGATCCTCGTTTGCTAAGTCAAACGACACCGCTGGTTCTGCTCACACTGCCCTACCCGGTGCTCTGACCTCTTTCTCCCCTCTCTCTCCAGATGAAATCTCGCGTCTTGTGACGGCCGGCCGCCCAACAACCTGCCCGCTCGACCCTATCCCCTCCTCTCTTCTCCAGACTATTTCCGGAGACCTTCTCCCTTACCTCACCTCGCTCATCAACTCATCCCTGACCGCTGGCTACGTCCCTTCCGTCTTCAAGAGAGCGAGAGTTGCACCCCTTCTGAAAAAACCTACACTCGATCCCTCTGATGTCAACAACTACAGACCAGTATCCCTTCTTTCTTTTCTCTCCAAAACTCTTGAACGTGCCGTCCTTGGCCAGCTCTCCCGCTATCTCTCTCAGAATGACCTTCTTGATCCAAATCAGTCAGGTTTCAAGACTAGTCATTCAACTGAGACTGCTCTTCTCTGTATCACGGAGGCGCTCCGCACTGCTAAAGCTAACTCTCTCTCCTCTGCTCTCATCCTTCTAGACCTATCGGCTGCCTTCGATACTGTGAACCATCAGATCCTCCTCTCCACCCTCTCCGAGTTGGGCATCTCCGGCGCGGCCCACGCTTGGATTGCGTCCTACCTGACAGGTCGCTCCTACCAGGTGGCGTGGCGAGAATCTGTCTCCTCACCACGCGCTCTCACCACTGGTGTCCCCCAGGGCTCTGTTCTAGGCCCTCTCCTATTCTCGCTATACACCAAGTCACTTGGCTCTGTCATAACCTCACATGGTCTCTCCTATCATTGCTATGCAGACGACACACAATTAATCTTCTCCTTTCCTCCTTCTGATGACCAGGTGGTGAATCGCATCTCTGCATGTCTGGCAGACATATCAGTGTGGATGACGGATCACCACCTCAAGCTGAACCTCGGCAAGACGGAGCTGCTCTTCCTCCCGGGGAAGGACTGCCCGTTCCATGATCTCGCCATCACGGTTGACAACTCCATTGTGTCCTCCTCCCAGAGCGCTAAGAACCTTGGCGTGATCCTGGACAACACCCTGTCGTTCTCAACTAACATCAAGGCGGTGGCCCGTTCCTGTAGGTTCATGCTCTACAACATCCGCAGAGTACGACCCTGCCTCACACAGGAAGCGGCGCAGGTCCTAATCCAGGCACTTGTCATCTCCCGTCTGGATTACTGCAACTCGCTGTTGGCTGGGCTCCCTGCCTGTGCCATTAAACCCCTACAACTCATCCAGAACGCCGCAGCCCGTCTGGTGTTCAACCTTCCCAAGTTCTCTCACGTCACCCCGCTCCTCCGCTCTCTCCACTGGCTTCCAGTTGAAGCTCGCATCCGCTACAAGACCATGGTGCTTGCTTACGGAGCTGTGAGGGGAACGGCACCTCAGTACCTCCAGGCTCTGATCAGGCCCTACACCCAAACAAGGGCACTGCGTTCATCCACCTCTGGCCTGCTCGCCTCCCTACCACTGAGGAAGTACAGTTCCCGCTCAGCCCAGTCAAAACTGTTCGCTGCTCTGGCTCCCCAATGGTGGGACACACTCCCTCACGACGCCAGGACAGCGGAGTCAATCACCACCTTCCGGAGACACCTGAAACCCCACCTCTTTAAGGAATACCTAGGATAGGATAAAGTAATCCTTCTCACCCCCTTAAAAGATTTAGATGCACTATTGTAAAGTGGCTGTTCCACTGGATGTCATAAGGTGAATGCACCAATTTGTAAGTCGCTCTGGATAAGAGCGTCTGCTAAATGACTTAAATGTAATGTAATGTAAATGTTTCCTACAGGTTTCCTCATCGTTCTTTTTAAAATAATGATCTCAAATTCTTCAGAAAACATTAAGAAACAACGTACTTCTGTGGGAATTTCAGTACTTCAGCGTAACGTTTTTTGCAGGTTTCGACATGGTTCTATTTAAAGTCATGTTCTCTGAACATTAAGAAAACCTTCCATAAAAACCACAAGAAAACATTAGTAACGTTCAAATAACCTTCTAAGAATGTTATTTAAAAACATACATTCCGTTCTCAGCATCAACAAAACTCTCTCTATTGTTAAAGGAAAAATCCACCTAAAACCAATAATTCCTATAATTTACAGTACTGCATAACACTAACATGTGGGAACAATATGTTTTTTTTAACACATTTTTCCTTTTTGCTTTATTTTTATTTATTTTTTATTTCACCTTTATTTAACCAGGTAGGCTAGTTGAGAACAAGTTCTCATTTGCAACTGCGACCTGGCCAAGATAAAGCATAGCAGTGTGAACAGACAACACAGAGTTACACATGGAGTAAACAATTAGCAAGTCAATAACACAGTAGAAAAAAATGGGCAGTCTATATACAATGTGTGCAAAAGGCATGAGGAGGTAGGCGAATAATACAATTTTGCAGATTAACACTGGAGTGATAAATGATCAGATGGGCATGTACAGGTAGAGATATTGGTGTGCAAAAGAGCAGAAAAGTAAATAAATAAAAACAGTATAAAAACAGTATGGGAATGAGGTAGGTGAAAAAGGGTGAGCTATTTACCTATAGACTATGTACAGCTGCAGCGATCGGTTAGCTGCTCGGATAGCTGATGTTTGAAGTTGGTGAGGGAGATAAAAGTCTCCAACTTCAGCGATTTTTGCAATTCGTTCCAGTCACAGGCAGCAGAGTACTGGAACGAAAGGCGGCCAAATGAGGTGTTGGCTTTAGGGATGATCAGTGAGATACACCTGCTGGAGCGCGTGCTACGGATGGGTGTTGCCATCGTGACCAGTGAACTGAGATAAGGCGGAGCTTTACCTAGCATGGACTTGTAGATGACCTGGAGCCAGTGGGTCTGGCGACGAATATGTAGTGAGGGCCAGCCGACTAGAGCATACAAGTCGCAGTGGTGGGTGGTATAAGGTGCTTTAGTGACAAAACGGATGGCACTGTGATAGACTGCATCCAGTTTGCTGAGTAGAGTGTTGGAAGCCATTTTGTAGATGACATCGCCGAAGTCGAGGATCGGTAGGATAGTCAGTTTTACTAGGGTAAGCTTGGCAGCATGAGTGAAGGAGGCTTTGTTGCGGAATAGAAAGCCGACTCTGGATTTGATTTTTGATTGGAGATGTTTGATGTGAGTCTGGAAGGAGAGTTTGCAGTCTAGCCAGACACCTAGGTACTTATAGATGTCCACATATTCAAGGTTGGAACCATCCAGGGTGGTGATGCTAGTCGGGCATGCGGGTGCAGGCAGCGATCGGTTGAAAAGCATGCATTTGGTTTTACTCGCGTTTAAGAGCAGTTGGAGGCCACGGAAGGAGTGCTGTATGGCATTGAAGCTCGTTTGGAGGTTTGATAGCACAGTGTCCAATGACGGGCCGAAAGTATATAGAATGGTGTCGTCTGCGTAGAGGTGGATCAGGGAATCGCCCGCAGCAAGAGCAACATCATTGATATATACAGAGAAAAGAGTCGGCCCGAGAATTGAACCCTGTGGCACCCCCATAGAGACTGCCAGAGGACCGGACAGCATGCCCTCTGATTTGACACACTGAACTCTGTCTGCAAAGTAATTGGTGAACCAGGCAAGGCAGTCATCCGAAAAACCGAGGCTGTTGAGTCTGCCGATAAGAATTTGGTGATTGACAGAGTCGAAAGCCTTGGCGAGGTCGATGAAGACAGCTGCACAGTACTGTCTTTTATCGATGGCGGTTATGATATCATTTAGTACCTTGAGTGTGGCTGAGGTGCACCCGTGACCGGCTCGGAAACCAGATTGCACAGCGGAGAAGGTACGGTGGGATTCGAGATGGTCAGTGACCTGTTTGTTGACTTGGCTTTCGAAGACCTTAGATAGGCAGGGCAGGATGGATATAGGTCTATAGCAGTTTGGGTCCAGGGTGTCTCCCCCTTTGAAGAGGGGGATGACTGCGGCAGCTTTCAATTCTTGGGGATCTCAGACGATATGAAAGAGAGGTTGAACAGGCTGGTAATAGGGGTTGCGACAATGGCGGCAGATAGTTTCAGAAATAGCGGGTCCAGATTGTCAAGCCCAGCTGATTTGTACGGGTCCAGGTTTTGCAGCTCTTTCAGAACATCTGCTATCTGGATTTGGGTAAAGGAGAACCTGGAGAGGCTTGGGTGAGGAACTACGGGGGGCGGAGCTGTTGGCCGAGGTTGGAGTAGCCAGGCGGAAGGCATGGCCAGCCGTTGAGAAGTGCTTATTGAAGTTTTCGATAATCATGGATTTATCGGTGGAGACCGTGTTTCCTAGCCTCAGTGCAGTGGACAGCTGGGAGGAGGTGCTCTTGTTCTCCATGGACTTCACAGTGTCCCAGAACTTTTTGGAGTTGGAGCTACAGGATGCAAACTTCTGCCTGAAGAAGCTGGCCTTAGCTTTCCTGACTGACTGCGTGTATTGGTTCCTGACTTCCCTGAACAGTTGCATATCACGGGGCTATTCGATGCTATTGCAGTCCGCCAATAAGGTTGGTGGCAAAATGTGAAAATCATTGTTGAAATCTGTTGCAGCTCAAGTTGACTACAAAAGGAAGCTAGCTACCTAACATAGCTACACACAATAATACCAAAGTCAATATCAGTATGTGAAGTAGCTAGTTAGCTGTAAAATTGCCTAAACAAAATGCACTAGAAATGACAATTTCACCATGTTCAACCTGCAGATCGATGTGCCTCAGTGTGTGACATTCGCAACGGCACCATGCAATGCACCCTGGACGGAAGAGGCAGACAAATAGGAGAAATGTGTTAGACCCCTCCCCCAAAATATTATTAATGGCTCAGAGAGAAGGCAACCTCTCGCGTTATGACATCAGCCATATTGAAATCTGACATGTATGACAGACGTTTTCGCAATCTAAAAGTCATATTCTTATTAACTTCCAGTAGTGAGAGCAGCTTTATTGCAAATCTACGTCATCTCAGCCAAATTTCTACCTGCTCGAATGGCAATAGCTCAGATATACAGTACCAGTCAAAGGTTTGGACGCAAATACTCATTCTGGGGTTTTTCATTACTTTTACCATTTTCTACATTATAGAATAATAGTGAAGTCATCAAAACTATGAAATAACACATATGGAATCATGTAGTACCATGAGGAAGTCACCTGGAATGCATTTCAATTAACAGGTCTGCCTTGTTAATTTGTGGAATTCCTTTCCTTCCTAATACGTTGGAGCCAATCAGTTGTGTTGTGACAATGTAAGGGTGGTATACAGAAGATAGCCCTATTTGGTAAATGACCACGTCCATATTATGGCACGGACAGCTCAAATAAGCAAAGAGAAATGACAGTCCATCATTACCTTAAGACATGAAGGTCAGTCAATGTGGAAAATGTCAAGAAGTTAGACATTTTCTTCATGTGCAGTCGCAAAAACCATCAAGCGCTATGATGAAACTGGCTCTCATGAGGACCGCCACAGGAATAGAAGACCCAGAGTTACCTCTGCTGCAGAGGATAAGTTCATTAGAGTTACCAGCCTCAGATTGAAGCTTCAGTTCAAGTAACAGACACATCTCAACATCAACTGTTGTGGAGATTGCGTGAAGCAGGCCTTCATGGTCGAAATCCTGCAAAGAAACCAATACTAAAGGAAACCAATAATAAGAAGAGACTTGCTTGGTCCAAGGAACACGAGCAATGGACATTAGACCGGTGGAAATCTGTACTTTGGTCTGATGAGTCCAAAAGGTGAGATTTTTGGTTCCAACAGCCATGTCTTTGTGGGACGCAGAGTAGGTGAACGGATGATCTCCCCATGTGTGGTTCCCACCATGAAGCATGGAGGTGTGAGTATGTGGGGGTGCTTTGCTAGTTACACTGTCAGTGATTTATTTAGAATTCAAGGCACACTTAACCAGCATGACTACCACAGCATTCTGCAGTGATACACCATCCTATCTGGTATGCACTTAGTGGGACTATCATTTTCTTTTCAACAGGACAATGAAACATAACACCTCCAGGCTGTGTAAGGGCTATTTGACCAAGAAGGAGAGTGATGGAGTGCTGCATCAGATGACCTGCCCTCCACAATTACCCAACCTCAACCCAATTGGTTTGGGATGAGTTGGACCGCAGAGTGAAGGAAAAGCAGCCAACAAGTGCTCACCATATCTGGGAACTCCTTCACAACTGTTACTGCATGATTCCATATGTTTTATTTCATAGTTTTTGATGTCTTCACTATTATTCTATAATGTAGATAGTCAAAAATAAAGAAAAATCCTTGAATGAGTATGTGTGTCTGTCACGATCGTTAAAACGATTGTCGGACCAAGGCGCAGCTTGCGTAGAGTTCCACATGTTTAATAAATGAAACTCACCAAAACAATACAGAACAAAACTAACGTGAAACTATGCAGTGCTCACAAGCAACAATACATAAACAAGACCCCACAATGCACAATGGAGAAATGGCGGCCTAAATATGATCCCCAATCAGAGACAACGATAAACAGCTGCCTCTGATTGGGAACCATACCAGGCCAACATGGATATATAATAACCTAGATAACCCACCCTAGTAACACCCCGACCTAACCAACATAGAGAATAAAAAGCTGTCTATGGTCAGGGAGTGACAGTGTCTAAACATTTGACTGGTATTTTACATGACAAAACATTAAATGAACCAGGGAATCAATAGAACATCACTCAGAGATGCTAAAAAACAATATAACATTCAAAATAGGTGATTATTTTCTTTAAATGTGTTCAGGTGTGTTGGCCGCGCCAACTAATTGGCCATACTTGATCTTAATGAGTGCTTGTTTCCTTTGAAACAGTGTCTGTTTGAATAGACTAAAATGAACAGCTTTTTATTAGTTAAAAGAACACGGCAAGCTAGCTCCATACTGGTGGAGCAGTGGACTAATTCCATGGATGGAAAACAGAAGATCCTAGGTTTGAATCTCACTGAAGCCGTGCCACAAAGAAAATGACTGTGTTTGCATGATTAATGCCTACGCAAATGACAGTAAACACAAACTAAGCTATCAGTGTTATTAAAAGCCTTATTGAAAAATTGTTTCAGAACATTATTTAATTAGCATCAAATAACCTATCATTTCTGTTCTCAGAAGGTTAATAAAACCTCCCGGGAAAACTTTCAGGGAACCATAATAAAATGTTCTCAGAACCTCCCTGCAACCTAAATATTAACACTCCCAGAACAGTCTAAATCTTCAACTTTTAAACTCAGACAAAACAGATGCTTGTTCTAGGTCCCAAGAAAGAAAGCGATCTTCCGTTGAATCTGACAATTAATCCTGATGGTTGTACAGTCGCCTCAAATAAAATTGTGAAGGACCTCGGCGCTACTCTGGACCCTGATCTCTCTTTTGATGAACAAATCAAGACTGTTTCAAGGACAGCTTTTTTTCCATCTACGTAACATTGCGAAAATCTGAAACTTTTTGCCCTAAATAACGCAGAAAAATGTATCCATGCATTTGTGTCTTCTAGGTTAGACTACTGCAATGCTCTACTTTCCAGCTATCCGACTACTGCAGTGCTCTAAAGCACTAAATAAACTTCAGTTAGTGCTAAACACAGCTGCTAGGATCTTGACTATACCCAAAACATTTGAGCATATTACTCTAGTGCTAGTCTCGCTACACTGGCTTCCTGTTAAGGCTAGGGAGGATTTCAAGGTTTTACTGCTAACCTACAAAGCATTACATGGGCTTGCTCCTAGCTATCTTTCCAATTTGGTCCTGCCGTTCATACCTACACGTATGCTACAGTCACAAGACGCAGGCCTTCTTACTGTCCCTAGAATTTCTAAGCAAACAGCTGGAGGCAGGGCTTCCTCCTATAGAGCTCCATTTTTATGGAATGCTCTGCCTACCCATGTGAGAGACGTCTTGTGTAGGTCTTCAGTAGGTCCTATGTAGTCTGGCCCAGAGGTGTGAAGGTGAACGGAAAGGCACTGGAGTAATGAACTGCCCTTGCTGTCTCTGCCTGGCCGGTTCCCCTCTCTCCATTGGCTTACTGGTGCTCTTCCATGTCGTCCCTAAGAGGGGTGTGTCACTTGAGTGGGTTGAGTCACTGATGTGATCTTCCTGTCCGGGTTGGTGGGTTCGTGCCGTGGGGAGATCTTCGTGGGCTATACTCGGCTATGTCTCAGGATATTAATTTGGTGGTTGAAGATATCACTCAAGTGGTGTGGGGGCTGTGCTTTGGCAAAGTTGGTGGGGTTATATCCTGCCTGTTTGGCCCTGTCCAGGGGTATCGTCAGACAGGGCCACAGTGTCTCCCGACCCCTCCTGTCTCAGCCTCAAGTATTTATGCTGTTATAGTTTATGTGTCGAGGGATTAGGGTCAGTCTGTTATATCTGGAGTATTTCTCCTGCCTTATCCGGTGTCATGTGTGAATTTAAGTATGCTCTCTCTAATTCTCTCTCTCTTTCTCACTCTTTCTTTCTCTCGGATGACCTGAGCCCTAGGACCATGCCTCAGGACTACCTGGCCTGATGACTCCTTGCTGTCCCCAGTCTACCTTCTCGTGCTGCTGCTCCAGTTTCAACTGTTCTGCCTGTGGCTATGGAACCTTGACCTGTTCACCGGACGTGCTACCTGTCCCAGACCTGCTGTTTTCAACTCTCTAGAGACAGCAGGAGCGGTAGAGATACTCTGAATGATCGGCTATGAAAAGCCAACTGATATTTACTCCTGAGGTGCTGATCTGTTGCACCCTCTACAACCACTGCGATAATTATTATTTGACACTGCTGGTCATCTATGAACATTTGAACATCTTGGCCATGTTCTCTTTTAATCTCCACCCGGCACAGCCAGAAGAGGACTGCCACCCCTCATAGCCTGGTTCCTCTCTAAGTTTCTTCCTAGGTGACGGCCTTTCTAGGGAGTTTTTCCTAGCCACCATGCTTCTACACCTGCATTGCTTGCTGTTTGAAGTTTAAAGGCTGGGTTTCTGTACAGCACTTTGAGACATCAGCTGACGTAAGAAGGGCTTTATAAATGCATTTGATTGATTGATATTCTTGTCCGTCCTTTAAAAAACATTGTTTTACCAGTCAAGAAACGTATGGCTTTGTTCCCAGAACCAATGGGAAACCACAAAGGTACGTTGCCACAACTTCCAAGGAACCAAATGTGCTTGCTGGGAGTGATGACAGTTGTGAAGTAAGGTAACAGTGATGCCAGTTGTGAAGTTAATATATTTTCTTTCCTACCTGGGCAGCCATTATGTTGAACTTCCTCTGATACGGCATCTCTATGTTCAGGTCTAGTCTTTGTTACTCTGTATGTAGACAGGGGTCTCTGGTCTCTCTGACATTTCTCCCATGCATCTGAAGCTACAGGTCCACTGTGGTGCAGGTTGCCATTCAGGTCGACATGACCATGCCGGGGTGCGTCCCTCTCCTCCCCTCTCCAGCCAGCAGCACTCAGAGGTGAGATGGATGCCCTTTGCCAAGGCTTTGATGGTGACTCTTCATTAGAGCCTCTGCATGTGGCACATCAGCAGCCAGAGAGAGAAAGAGAGGGAGACAGAGATCACAACAGTCAGCCAGTCACAGCTAGCCACAACCATCACAGCCACACACAGACAACTAGACAGACACATAACAAACACAGACAAAAGCACAAAGAACTAAGACAACTTAGGCAACTTTCTTAGACAAAACACACTAATTCAATAAAACAGAAGGCAGACTACAAGAGCACAGACTGAAAAGTAATTGAAGCATCACAGACAGTAATTAGACACAACATAAACAATGCAGACAAAATAGTGAGAATAACAACTCAGTCAATATGAAAACACAGACAAATAATCATATTATGAGAAATCTAGACATACAATTGAGACTGGCACACTCCTCACAGGCATAATTAAAATAGTTAATTAGGCCAACACATATGAATGAATCAAAACAAACCAATCAATAATTAGCTATCAAAACAAACAAATCAATCCTTTTTGTCTCGTTTAGCAGCTTCCTGACAACTGAGGTCGAGTTGTCCAAAACTGTTTGTATCCAAAGCAATGTTCCAGCAGCATCAGGACTTCGCCAATGAGCTACCCTAGTGGTGACAGTCTTCTCCAGCTTACAGTCTAGAAGTCCCACTCAGAGGAGAGTGTCTGTCTATTCGTCTGTCTGTCTGTCGCATTACCACAGAAGATTAAAGGTTCTCTCAACACACTGCCCCATGTGTTAAGTGCATGGCAACCATGGGACAAGCTGCCCATCTCCTCAACACACTCTCATGTGCCCCTCCATCTGTCTTTGTCTGCAGATTAATTAACAAAAAGGGGCAAGTCCTTATTTCACTTTTTCCTTCATTTAGGTACACACCTCCAGGATCTTTAAGATTGTTTCAAAGACAAGGCAGGAAGAACCATAAGTAGCTCATCAATGGTGCCAAGCCAATATTCTTGAGACAAACAAAAAACACGAGATGAGCTATTACCATAGGGACCTTTCCTGCTGGAAAAAAAAGGAGCAACCGGAAGTGTGTCTGAAGTGAATCTTCTGTGAATGCTGATTATGAGTGGAGTGTGTGTGTGTGTGTGTGTGTGTGTGTGTGTGTGTGTGTGTGTGTGTGTGTGCGTGTGCGGGTGCGGGTGTGCGGGTGTGTGTGCGGGTGCGTGTGTAAGGGGAGGAGGGGTGGTATAATCTAAATGGTTTATTGTTGTTGAGGACTCACATGAGAGAAATTAAAATTCTAAACCAAAACACTGCCAATTTTGCGCTTCTCCCCTGCTCATAGAGACAAACTAAGCTTGTTGGCTGGATAAGCTTGTTGACAGAGAATACTTTTGAGGAGAGCAAAAATCCTTCTGATACTATTGACAGTCAGCTAAAGACAGTTTTATAACACAGGTATTATTGCTTGTTTAACCAAGAGTGTAAGTGTAAAGTGTTACTAGAGATAAAGTGTTGTCCGAAAGAACAAGATCAGTGGTTGCTAATGCTTTCTTTCTATATAAATGAAAGTGTGACTTTCTTTTTTCACTTGTATCGTTTACCTTGTTAGGCTTCTGTTATTGAGAGAAGACCTGTGCTTGTATCACCAATAAAACAGGGAAACATTGACACACTCACAGAGAGAATTGGCTGTAGTTGACCACACAGTGGAGCACTCCCAATAAGTCCTCATCCCAGGAAAGGTCACAGAACTTCTCTTTCACAACATTGCAGAACGTCTGGTACTGTAGGTCCTTCAGAGACAGGATATACTCCCCTTTGAACAACACATAAACATGAGAGACAGAAAGCCTGTCATACAAGTTCACAGCAGTGATCATACATTTAATGGCACAACTGTAGTATCTCTCTACAAACCAATTAACCGAACCAAATCCACCAGGGGGAAAACAGAGATACTAGCTTGATGCCATATCTGTTTGTTCCGTCTTGCCAACTGGCGTGACAAGAACGGTAGGAATTGGCAAAACAGCCGAAGCAGAACTGGGACCGAAGGCTAAATGTGATGTTTGAGAGAGTGAATATTCATCTCTACGTTACTTACCCATTGCTAGATCCTCCAAACCATTCTCCAGATAGCCATCAATGGCAAACTCTGCCCTGAGCAGCCCAATAACTTCCTGTAGGGAAGGGTGCATCAGATGGGAGTCTCCCTGAGGAGGTCCATGGGACTCTGGTAGGGCTTCATCCTCACGTTCTCCTGTCCTTGGACCTTCCTCTCCATTATGGGGCTGGGACATTGACACTAAGGAGTCCAAGGGTTTGCTGCAAGTGCTTCCATTAAGGCAAGACAGCAGGGGTTCAGCTCCCTGACCAGGGGTCAGATGGTCTCTAGGGACACCAGGATGTGTAGGTTGACCCTGGAAGAAGCTGGAGCTTGAGGTCAGGGGCAGATTGAGCTCCAGTCCATGGAGGGACTCAGCAACTGTTATCTGCACCGGCACCAGGGTTAGGTCCCCTGTTAGTGGGTCATGGCGCAAGAGGAAGTTGTTGAAAACACCACCACCAGTCAGATGAGAGCAGGATGACAATTGGCAAGAGGAAGACAAAGACAATTGGGTGGTCAGTTCGGGGGAGGCGGGAGGTGGAGAGTTGACCAATGTCCTGCTGCTGGAGGCAGTGGAGGAGGAGTGACGTGTGACCACATTCTTTTGATTTCCAGGGCTGTCCTGTCCAGTGTCCTGTAGGTCTCTATCTGACTGAGGTAGGGGTAGGTCTTCAAGGTGTAAGGGTGATTCTGGGTGCTTGGCCTCTTGCACAGGCTGGATCTCACTGCCTCTAGTCCTGCAACACAACGTGTGATAAATAAAAATGCATTCTTGAAATCGGTGAACAAATGGAATGACATTTCAATAATCAATAAATAAACTATGGTTGGATCCACCTTTCAAAAACATCAATTGTGCTTTAAATGATGCCATAACTGGTACCTTATCTCCATAGAAAGAAAGCAAACTGCTTACCCCTCAATGTCTGAAACAGACAGGGGAGTTTCTTCCTCAGTGTCCCCCTCCCTGGTCAGGACGATGGGGGTGAAGTGTGTGGCAAGGGAGGTGAAGGCCTCTGGAAGCTGGGGGGCTCCACTGATTGGATAGCTATGGGGAACAGGGCCAGGTACAGGAGCCAATCGGCTCTCAGTAGCCATGGGCACAAACCCTACACACAGTTACAACAACCACAGTTAAAACATCAATACAATTTGATCACAAATCTGTATGTAGATGTACTGATAGTAAGGTCAACAAAAACCGCTTGAGCATAATGTCTGAAAAGATTAATGAATCATACCACTCATGATATGTGTTGATTCCTGACTTGAGCTTCCTCTACTGTCCAATCCATTCTGATCCTCTGCATCAATGTCCTTTGTGAGTGGCTGAAAGGTAAGGAAGGGAGTTATCCTCGACAGACAAGAATGGAATAGCAATGTGTCCTCCCTTTCGCTTTCAATGGGCAGTATGTGTCTCACTACCCGTTTCAAACACTAGCTACAGTCCCAGCTAGCACATTGTGTTCCTTGGAAGTTGAGGGAACGTACATGTTTGGTTTCCCATTGGTTCTGGGAACGAAGCTATAAGTTTCCAGACAGGTAAAATGTTTCCTGACCAGTCTCAACGTGAACTGTGAAGCGGCGACTCCGGGATGCTGGCCTTCTAGACAGACTTCCTCTGTCCAGTGTCTGTGTTCTTTTTCCCATCTTAATATGTTATTTGTATTGGCCAGTCTGAGATATGTATTTTTCCTTGCAACTCTGCCTAGAAGGCCAGCATTCCGGAGTCGCCTCTCCACTGTTGAAGTTGAGACCGGTGTTTTGAGGGTACTATTTAATGAAGCTGCCAGTTGAGGACTTGTGAAGCATCTGTTTCTCAAACTAGATACTCTAATGTACTTGTCCTCTTGCTCAATTGTGCACTGGGGCATCCCACTCCTCTTTCTATTCTGGTTAGAGGTAGTTTGCGCTGTTCTGTGAAGGGAGTAGTACACAGCATTGTATGAGATCTTCAGTTTCTTGGCAATTTCTCACATGGAATAGCCTTCATTTCTCAGAACAAGAATAGACTGATGAGTTTCAGAAGAAAGTGCTTTGTTTCGGGCCATTTTGAGGCTGTAATTGAACCCACAAATGCTGACGCTCCAGATAATTAATAAGTCTGAAAAAGAACAACAGATTTCATCTGTGCTAACATAATTGGAAAAGGGTTTTCTATCAACTAGCCTTTTAAAATGATAAACTTGGATTAGCTAACACAACGCGCCATTGGAACACAGGAGTGATGGTTTCTGATAATGGGCCTCTGTATGCCTACGTAGATATTGCATTAAAAAATCTGCCTTTCCAGCTACAATAGTCATTTACAACATTAAGCCAATGAATGATGTGGTGTACTCCTAAAAGCCATCGGAGGAATCCCAGAACAGATTCCATGTCTATGCTAGCTAAAACAATCCTGTAGCTTAGCCTCTGCTTCATCTTGCCACTTTTTTAATGATCTAGTTACGGGTGCTTCCTGCTTTAACCTGTTGAGTGTAGGGGGCAGTATTTTGATGTTTGGATGAAAAACATACCCAAATGAAACTGCCTATTTCTCAGGCCCAGAATCTAGAATATGCATATAATTATCAGATTAGCATAGGAAACACTCTAAAGTTTCCAAAACTGTCAAAATATTGTCTGTGAGTACAACAGAACTGATATTGCAGGCGAAAACCTGAGGAAAATCCAACCCGGAGGTGCTGTTTTTCCTGAAAGCTCCATTTAAAGGGATATCAACCAGATTCCTTTTCCTATGGCTTCCACATGTTGTGAACAATCTTTAGACATAGTTTCAGGCTTTTATTTTGAAAAATGAGCGAGATGGGATGGGTGCATCAAGAAGTTAATTTTAGCTTGTAAGCAGGAATCAGGACGATAGAATTATGGTCAGATTTGCCAAATGGAGGGCGAGGTAGAGGTTTGTACCCGTCTCTGTGTGTGGAGTAAAGGTGGTCTAGAGTTTTTTTACCTCTGGTTGCACATTTAACATGCTAATAGAAATTTGGTAAAACAGATTTAAGTTTCCCTGCATTAAATTCCCTGGCCACTAGGAGTGCCGCCTCTGGATGAGTGTTTTCCTGTTTGCTTATTGCGGAATACAGCTCGTTGAGTGCGGTCTTAGTGCCAGCATCGGTCTGTGGTGGTATGTAGACAGCTACGAAAAATACAGATGAAAACTTTTTAGTTAGATAGTGTGGTCTACATCTTATCATAAGATACTCTACCTCAGGCGAGCAAAAGCTTGAGACTTCCTTAGATATCGTGCACCAGCTGTTGTTTACAAATATACTTTGTCCGCCCCCCCTTGTCTTACCAGACGTCGCTGTTCCATCCAGCCAGCTGTATGTTGATAATGTCGTCGTTCAGCTTTGACTCCGTGAAGCATAAGGTATCACAGTTTTTAATGTCCCGTTGGTAGTTTAATCTTCCTCGTATGTCATCAATTTTATTTTCCAATGATTGCATGTTAGCTCGTAGAATGGAAGGCAGTGGGGGTTTATTCAATCGCCTACGAAATCTTAGAAGGCAGCCTGACCACCGTCCTCTTTTTCTCTGTCTTCTCTTCACACTAATGAAGGGGATTTGGGCCTGTTCCCAGGAAAGCAGTATGTCCTTTGAATGTTAGTAATGTTTTCTTGTGGTTTTTATGGAAAGTATTCTGAGAACATGGTTTTAAATAGAACCATGAGGAAACCTGTAGGAAACATTCTGAAGTACTGAAATTCCCACAGAAGAATGTTGTTTGTTAACGTTCTCTAAACTATTTGAGACTTTCCCAGTGTCAAACCAGTTGGAGAACATTCCTAGAACATTACCAAAATGTTTTATTAAATGTAACCAGGTTTGAACTTTTAGGAAGCGTTCTGTTAAAGTAACGAATTACCAATAAAATAACATTATTTTGTCAAGTTCCTTAAATGTGCTGAGAATGTTCCAAATCCAAGCAACTATCCTGCAACATTCCCTGAGCATTGTGGGAAGGTTGTATGCAAAATAACCACAGTACAACCACACTCTCACCATGCTCTAAGAAAAATGTGGTTCTCAGAACTTTATGTGCTATCTGGGGTAGTACAATGGAGCGGTACCGGGTGGACTCTGTTGATCAGCTTCATCCACACTGTCTCAGCGTTCTTTCCTTGGCATGATAGATAATCACAACAGCTCTGTAACAGCAGAAACATAATGAAACACATGAACATCTGTTTCCTCAGCACCTAAGCTACTTCATTCATTCATTCATTCATTCATTCATTCATTTGCTTATTTATTAATTCCTCTGTTCATCAAACTTGATTTAAAGTGCATTTAAAATCGCAACACACTTTACAGTAAAGCCATTTTGCTAATTTGTTCATTCATTCACTTTATTTCATTCACCAGGATAGTCCATTCAGTAACAATTGCCACTGCTTTCCTACAAATACTTTCATTTCAATGTGAGATAATTGAATTGTTAGTAGTTTCAGTACAATCACTTTTACAAATTAAAAGGTGAGCAGTACAATATTTTGTCAGGATTGCTGTCCATTAAAATGCAAAGATGTTACATACGTAAATAGTGTTACTGACACATTGATCAAAAGAAGAATAGATAGATGTGCTTTCAATAAAGTGGTTGACAGCTGAAACTAATACCTTTTTAGCTACGACAATGGAAGGTCTCTCGAAGGGCGTCTTCTTGGCCATCTCCAGCAGCAGCCTCTTCAACTTCCTGGGCATAGCCACTTTTTGGTTGGCTGACAGATTGAACTTGGCAGTAGCCCATAGGATGGCAGCCACCCCATAGACACAGGCCTGAACATACAGACAGATGAAACCCACTTAATCAGTATTCAGAAACATCTACTCGATGGAAAAAAACATTTATTTAAAAAAAGTCAGAAGTTGAGGCAAACCTTTTCAGTTACAATTCCATGCTCCTGGAATTCAGGCGCCAGATAAAATGCATCACAGGATCCTACAATAACATTCATGTTTAATTATTAAATTAAATAACATTTAAAATGAATATTTCCTCAGACACTTTGCGCAAGAGCACTTTTGAATATTTTAACTCAAAACAGTTGTAAATAAACAGAGACAAAGAATATATGGAAAGTGCTGAAGTAACTTTATCATTCCAGACAGAGACAATTGCTGACTACTGTGGATAAGCAAAAAGAGCCATACCTGTGTTTTTAGGTTTCAAGAAGAGAACTTCTCCCTCACAACCCACGTACACTGTGTCCAAGCATAAGTATGCTTTCAGAGAGGAAATAAAGAAAATGAAGAAGAAAGAACAGTAGGCCTTAGAGGTTAATACATTTGTAAAATGTATGTCAAACTAAACAAAGTTTTGAATGATTTATTGCCACTGCCATTTTGACGTTTCTCATAATAAATTCATCAACAGAAAAGTGGTTTACAGAGACCAGAGAAGGTGATGGATTGGATGCTTACTGCTTAGTAAATAATGTAATTAGTTTACACAGAGCAGAGTATCAGTGGCTGGTAGACAGATGTGTCACTAACCTGGGTAGTCTATGTACGTCTGCAGTGTGGAGAGGCAGGTATGACACAGGGCCCATAGCTCATTAACAGACCATCTCTGCCCACTCCGTGTG
Organism: Oncorhynchus keta; assembly: GCF_023373465.1. Taxonomy (NCBI): domain Eukaryota; kingdom Metazoa; phylum Chordata; class Actinopteri; order Salmoniformes; family Salmonidae; genus Oncorhynchus; species Oncorhynchus keta. Next base: position 48,006,401 of record NC_068422.1, on the reverse strand, counting down.
AGTAGATCCCTCAGAGAGATCCACTATGTCACAATCAATCACAAACACTGTTAACATCTCCCTCCATCCCAAAGGGCACACTACAGTAAAAAAATAAGTGCCGGTTTCCTTGACCCAGATTAAGCCTATTCCTGGGCTAAAAAGCATGCTCAATGGAGAATCACCACTGAAAGTTGTTTTTAGTCCAGAAATAGGCTCACTCTGGGCTGGTAAAATCAGCCTGAAGAGTTGAAACAAGGCATTTTCTGAAACTAAGGCATTTAAAACTATGTACAGTGTATTCGGAATGTATTCAGGCCCCTTTACTTTTTCCACATTTTGTTACCTTACAGCCGATTCTAAAATATCCCTCATCAATCTACATACAATACCCCATAAAGGCAAAGCAAAAGTAGGTTTTTTAGAAATTTCTGCAAATGTATTATTTAAAAAAAAATTAAATACCACATTTACATAAGTATTCACACTCTTTACTCAGTACTTTGCTGAAGCACCTTTGGCAGCAATCACAGCCTCGAGCCTTCTTGGGTATGACACTAGAAGCTTGGCACACCTGTATTTGGGGAGTTTCTCTCATTCTTATCTGTAGATCCTCTCAAACTCTGTCAGGTTGGAAGGGGAGCATCGCTGCACAGCTATTTTCAGGTCTCTCCAGAGATGTTTGATCGGGTTCAAGTTCAGGCTCTGGCTGGGCCACTCAAGGACATTCAGAGACTTGTCACGAAAGCCTCTCCTGTGTTGTCTTGATTATGTGCTTAGGGTCATTGTCCTGTTGGAAGGTGAACCTTCCCCCCAGTCTGAGGTCCAGAGTGCTCTAGAGCAAGATTTTCAACAAGGATCTCTCTGTACTTTGCTCAGTTCATCTTTGCCTTGATCCCATCTAGTCTCCCAGTCCCTGCTGCTGAAAAACATCCCCACAACATGATGCTGCCACAACCATACTTCCCCGTAGGGATGGTGCCAGGTTTCCTATTTTGGCAAACTCCAAGCGGTCTGTCATGTGCCTTTTACGGAGGAGTGGCTTCCGTCTGGCCACACAACCATAATGGCCTGAATGGTGGAGTACTGCAGAGATGGTTGTCCTTCTAGAAGGTTTTCCCATCTCCACAGAGGAACTCTGGAGCTCTGTCAGAGTGACCATCGGGATCTTATCACCTGCCTGACCAAGCCCCTTTTCACGATTGCTCAGTTACCCCAGATCTGTGCCTCACCACAATCCTGTCTCGGAGCTCTACAGACAATTCCTTCAACATAATGGCTTGGTTTTTGCACTAACATGCACTGTCAACTGTGGGACCTTATATAGACAGGTGTGTGCCTTTCCAAATCATGTCCAATTAATTGAATTTACCATTGGTGGACACCAATCAAGCTGTAGAAACATCTCAAGGGTGATCAATGGAAACAGGGTGCACCTGAGCTCAATTTCGAATCTCGAGGCGAAGGGTCTGAATGCCTATGTAAATAAGGTATTTATGTTTTTAATTTTTAATACATTTGCAAAGAACGTCTAGATTGATGAGGATTTTTTTTTTTAAATTAAATACATTTTAGAATAAGGCAGCAACATAACAAAATGTGGAAATAGTCAAGGCGCCTGAATTCTTTCCGAATGCACTGTTGTCACGCCCTGACCTCAGAGGGTCCCCAGTCCGGGGTTGGCGACGAGGGTTCCCGCACCAGAGGTGCCACCAAAGTGGGGTGAGCCAGTGCTGGAGCGCGATCTGCGTCCCGCACCTGAGCCGCCAACGCGGGTGGATAGATGCCCACCCAGACCCTCCCCTATAGGTTCAGGTTTTGCGTACGGAGTCCGCACCTTTGAGGTGGGGTGTGGGGTACTGTCACGCCCTGACCTTAGAGATCCTTTTTATGTCTCTATTTGGTTTGGTCAGGGTGTGATTTGGGGTGGGTATTCTATGTTCTATTATTTGTATATTTTGGCCGGGTAGGGTTCTCAATCATGGACAGCTGTCTATCGTTGTCTCTGATTGAGAACCATACTTAGGTAGCCCTTTCCCACCTGTCTTTGTGGGAAGTTGACTTTCTTTATGGCACATAGCCTTTAGCTTCACGGTTTGTTTTGTAATGTTTATTGTTTTGTTCGGCGTCTTTTCAAATAAAGAAGAAAATGTAAGCTCACCACCCTGCGCCTTGGTCCAGTTCATTCAACAGCCGTGACCACTGTAGATGCTCAAAGCAGATCAATTAAATAATTTAGTGTAATTTAGACTTGAACTCACCTCATCTTGTGATTCTTCATTGAGGCACAGCATGCTTTTAGTCATGTGATTATTTGGAGTGTAAAGGTTTGAGTTTAAAGTCATGTTGCAGGCAGAGTCAACCGACACTTCTGGGTCTTGAGCTGGGCGGGCCAAAGTGGGATCATCACGTGTTCCACTTTGACCGTCTGAATCTGTTTTATCACCACATATGGGCATATGAGAATGTCTGTCCCCTTCTGACATCTCATTGTCTCTCACTGAGCCCCATTGCTTGGAGTCACTGCACTCATAAGGGGCTGTCTCTCTATCCCCTCTCTTGCTCCAAATAGACCCGTGCCCCATGCATTCCTCAGTTCCTATCTCCGTGAGGTCCGATACATTGACACTGATATCCTCGTGGGGCGTTGGAGGGTGTGTGGGGGGATTATTGGAGTCTGGGACAGAGCAGGAACGATTCAGAACCCCCCTCACCCTCCCAGCCCTCTCCTGAGCCCTCCTTCGTACAGGGGAACTGTTCTGAGATCTGCTATCCAACTGCGAACCAAACATGTCCTCCTCTATGACACATCCATCCTCTTCCACATCCCCCATACCATCAGCCCACAGGGTGGAGTCCCAGGACCCACATACGTCATGTCGGAGAGTTCTATTGGGATCGTTTGGGTCTGGATTCTCAGCCGTGGTGTCTGAGACAATGCACTGGTCTTTGAAGCTACTGTCCTCAGGGCTGATGCTCTTGTGGAGCTGCCAGTTGGGTTGGGGCTGCTGCCATCGAGCCTCCCAAGAGCCATCCCACCCATCTGTGGATGGTGGATGGATACACAGTTAGTATGCTTATGGCCACAGCAGACTACAATAGAAATTGATGTTTAAATAGAAATACACAAAGATATCTCATGCCTAAAGTCAAACCTTGAAATGTTGCAACGGATTCGATTGACAGGACTCTTCTTCCTATAGAAGAAAGTTTCCGGCACAGGACTGTGGAAGAGGTATGTTCTAGCTTTTCCTCTGCAAGGGATAGGATGTCCTGATTTAGGGTGAGATGTCATAAGGTGAATGCACCAATTTGTAAGTCGCTCTGGATAAGAGCGTCTGCTAAATGACTTAAATGTAAATGTAAATGTAATCGTAGCTTTATTAGCTAACACAAACATACATATTCTATGACGCAACTTGTCTTTATTACATTTCATTTCATCGTTGATGCTTCAATGTTGAGGACTCAGTGTTGAAACAGTTTAATTTGTTTCCCAAAAGAAAATACATCCTGTAACTGGTATACACTTAATGTTAAAGTTTTATCCCCTGTGTAGAATTCTGGTTTCATGCATGACTGTGACATCATCCTTTCTTTATGGTTTCTCCTATCTGCATTGCACTGTCATTGCTCTTCCACACGGTGCTGCTCATGTTCACTGTCTGTGCACATCTACAGTATTACAGTTGCATATCAGTTTGTCATGTCTCTTGTATCTGTTTGCCAAAGGGTCTATAGTAGGCCTGTTACTATTCATACTACTACTACTATTGATAGTGCTATCATTACTACTTGAGAGAAAATCCATTCGGATATTTCTTACACCATATTACCTGTAATAATTTGTATAATAAGAGTGTAAAGACAGCACTCCATTAAAGGTCATCCATGATGGTGACCTTACCTGGGGGTGTGGCCTGTCCTCTGGCCCCTTCTCCTGCATCTGCTCCAGCAGTCTCTGAATCTCCTCCCCCAGTTCTGCCTCCAGTTCTGGCTCAATGACAAAGTCCAGCGCAGCAGAGAGGGTGGAACCTAGAGAGTACATGTGTCCCTGGAGGAGACACAGAGAGTCATTGACCTTAAACTGACCCCTAGAACCAGACACATGCAATTGTTTATCATAAAATATAACAACTCGACACTGCTTAGACATGTTGACACTGCTTAGACATGTTTGCCTTCAACCATATGGGATTTAGAACATAAAATATGTGTAATTTATGATCTCATGTCAGCACCTTGTGTACCAAACAAACAGCCAGAAAGCACTACTGTATCCCGTGATCACTGTAACCTCACATTATTGGTATAGGTAGCACAAGTCCTTTGGGCAACTCTGTGGGGTCTTACTGGAAACCGAGCCTAGTTGGCATGCTGTTGGTTGAGGAAGTAATTCATCGGGCCATAAAGAAGTAAATAAAGCTGCGGCAGGCCAGGCCAAGACCAGGGCCAAGTTGCTCCCTCATTTGACCACCCTCAGATTAATCATGTCTGGCAGGCAATGTATTCTGGGGCCTTAACTAACAAACACATAATCATCCCTCTATATTGCCTTGGATCTCATCTCATTGGATGAAAGGCTGCAATACCAGGAGTCAGTGGAGATGAAAATACAGCGCGTAAATGGGAAATTTCACCAGAGCCTGTCTCTTTGTATGCCGTGAGAGTTCCCTTTTCTTGTGCTTTACTTGGGGGAATGGAGCTCTTTGTTGCAATTATGGCTTACTTGTTGGCTCCTGAATGAATCCGAACTAGGTGTTTTTTAGGCCAAATCTCAGACAAGATACAAGATTCCAAACAATTAAAAGGAATGCGACCCGTACTTATGTGTTGGATATGGGAAAGGCAGAAGATCCAGATCTCAAAGTGTGACACATAACAAAAATAGCTAGCTGAAGCCTCTCTAAGTCAAAATGTCTGTCTCACATAAACAGAGCCAACATGTTAAATCCACCAGCTGCGGTAAGGACATGTTTACTTCCTGTTGTGTGTGCAAGCAGGTCCCAGCGATAGAAATAGAATTACTATAATTAATGACATTTCTAATGCCTCAGCTGATCCCACTTGGAGCACGTACATTGGAAGAGCAGATAAATTAGACAAACATAGACACACAATGGTTTATTTAGTACTCAATGACACCCACATTAAACCTGCAGTTGATCAACTGATAAATGTAGACTAGGCAGGAAATCAATTTATAGGGCTACATGGTTACAACGAGTGACAACGCAGAGGGAGAAATTACAGAGAATTACAGAGAAGATTGAGGGAGATCTGAATTCAAATAAGTGAACGCGAGACGAGAGCGAGAAGAGATTATTATTTATCCCCCCTTATTAGCACTGACTTTGCTTATAGCTGCAGTACTTTATTGAGGGAAACAATGTACTTGCTATGACTGCGATATGTGGTTGTCCCACCTAGCTATCTTAAGATGAACACACTAACTGTAAGACGCTCCGGATAAGAGCGTCTGCTAAATGACTCAAATGTAAAAGTAAATGTAACGAGTTAATGAGACAGAATGAGAGCGATCCTAAAAGAGAGTGAAATCCTTTTCTTAGTGAGACATATTGTTATCTTCTGTATTTGCTGCTAAACACAGAGAGGATATAGATTTCTTTGATTTCTCCCATGTTTGTTTTGAGCATCTGCTACAGTGAGAGGCAATACAGACTGCGAAGGAGCCATTCGTAGTGAAATAATCCACTTACCTCAAAGGTACTGCCAGTCTTGTCAAACTCTGGAGGTATAAACGATCCCTCAGGATCATCTGCAAGACAAGCATTCAAAAGTATGTCTACATTTTTTTTTTTTAATTAGGCAAGCCAATTAAGAACCATTTTTTATTTACAATGATGGCCTACCGGGGAACAGTGGGTTAACTGTCTTGTTCAGGGGCCGAAGGACAGATTTTTACCTTGTCAGATCCGATTTCGATCGAGCAACCTTTCAGTTACTGGCACAATGCTCTAACCACTAGGCTACCCGCCGAGTGTGTAATAAACATTTTATTATATGAGATAGGCCTCATATAATGCCCCCAGAAAATGCCCCCCAAAAATATGATGAAGGTGCTAAGCCAACGAAACCACTTGTAACCAGTCATCGACATAATTCAGTCCAGCAGAATTAGCACACAACAAAACAGCTCATTAAAAATTGTAATAAATGTGTTATTACATGTGGTATTGGTATCGGTCTTAATTGACAATACGTTGCCTGTTATAAAACCATGTGCTAAGCCACAACACATTAAGAACACCTGCTCTTTCCATGACATAGGGTTTTTCAAGCTCAACAGTTTCCAGCGTGTATCAAGAATGGTCCACCACCCAAAGGACATCCAGCCAGCATGACACAACTGTGGGAAGCATTGGAGTCAACATGGGCCAGCATCCCTGTCAAACTGTTTGGAAACAACTCAATATTAGGAAAGGTGTTCCTAATGTTTGTAAAGTCAGCAAAAAAAGAAAGGTCCTCTCACCGTCAACTCCGTTTATTGTCAGCAAACTTAACACGTGTAAATATTTGTATGAACATAACAAGATTCAACAACTGAGACATAAACTTAACAAGTTCCACAGACATGTGACTAACAGAAATGGAATAGTGTGTCCCTGAACCAAGGGGGGGTCAAAATCAAAAGTAACAGTCAGTATCTGGTGAGGCCACCAGCTGCATTAAGTACTGCAGTCCATCTCCTCCTCATGGACTGCACCAGATTTGTCCATTCTTGCTATGAGATGTTACCCCACTCTTCCACCAAGGCACCTGCAAGTTCTGGGTGGAATTTCTGGGGGAAAATGGCCCTAGTCCTCACCCTCAGATCCAACAGGTGGGTTTGAGATCCGGGCTCTTCGCCGGCAATGTCAGAATACTGACATTCCTGTCTTGCAGGAAATCAGTCTTGCAGGAAAGTATGGCTGGTGGCATTGTCATGCTGGAGGGTCATGTCAGGATGAGCCTGCAGGAAGGGTACCACATGAGGGTGGAGGATGTTTTCCCTTTAACGCACAGCGTTGAGATTGCCTGCAATGACAACAAGCTCAGTCCGATGATCCTGTGACACACCGCCCCAGAAGATGATGGACCCTCCACCTCCAAATCAATCCCACTCCAGAGTACAGGCCTCGGTGTAACGCTCATTCCTTCGACGATAAACGCAAATCCGACCATCACCCCTGGAGAGACAAAACCGTGACTCGCCAGTGAAGAGCACTTTTTGCCAGTCCTGTCTGGTCCAGCAACGGTGGGTTTGTGCCCATAAGCAACGTTGTTGCCGGTGATGTGTGGTGAGGACCTGACTTACAACAGGCCTACAAGCCCTCAGTCCAGCCTCTCTCAGCCTATTGTGAACATTCTGCGCACTGATGGAGTGATTGTGGGTTCCTGGTGTAACTCGGGCAGTTGTTGTTGCCATCCTGTACCTGTCCCGCAGGTGTGATGTTCGGATGTACCGATCCTGTGCAGGTGTTGATACACGTGGTCTGCCACTGCGAGGACGATCAGCTGTCCGTCCTGTCTCCCTGTAGCGCTGTCTTAGGCGTCTCACAGTACAGGCATTGCAATTTATTGCCCTGGCCACATCTGCAGTCCTCATGCCTCCTTGTAGCATGCCTAAGGCACGTTCACGCAGATGAGCAGGAACCCTGGGCATCTTTCTTTGGTGTTTTTCCAGAGTCAGTAGAAAAGCCTCTTTTAGTGTCCTATGTTTTCATAACTGTGACCTTAATTGCCTACCGTCAGTAAGCTGTTAGTGTCTTAACGTCCGTTCCACAGGTGCATGTTCATTAATTGTTTATGGTTCATTGAACAAGCATGGGAAGCAGTGTTTAAACCCTTTACAATGAAGATCTGTGAAGTTATATGGATTTTTACGAATGATCTTTTATTGCTGAGTTTATATTATTCAATAGCTCAGAGACAAACCCAGACTAATGAGACTGCAGCTAACTCCTGATCAAAGCCTTGGTGTCACGATGCGGAGCCTTTTCAGTCTTAAGTAGGCCATTGTTTGTGCTGGGTTGAAAGTAGGGATAATGCCTCTTCCCACAGCTAGAGACTGTTTAGTAGGTCAGGTCTAGATTTGGGGCTTGTGTGAAGTTGACCATGCGGTTGAATTTTAACAGTGAGGAGGCAACAATGCAGATCTGGTTCTTTATGCCCAGAGTGAGACTTTTTATTAGCAAAGTGAGGATTAGACTTAGCATAGCCGACGAGACTGTACAAGTACAGTGGCAAGAAAAAGTATGTGAACTCTTTGGAAATACCTGGATTTCTGCATAAATTGGTCATACAATTTGACATGATCTTCATCTACGTCACAACAATAGGCAAACACAGTCTGCTTACACTAATAACACACAAACAATTCCAAATGTTCATGTCTTTATTGAACACACCGTGTAAACATTCACAGTGCAGGGTGGGAAAAAGTATGTGAACCCTTGGATTTCATAACCGGTTGACCCTCCTTTGGCAGCAATAACCTCAACCTCAACGTTTTCTGTAGTTGCGGATCAGACCGGCACATTGGTCAGGAGGAATTTTGGACCATTCCTCCTTACAAAACTGTTTCAGTTCAGCTTCAATTGGCAGACAGATAGCCTTACATTCTCCTGCAAAATGTCTTGAAAAACTTGGGAATTAATTGTTCCGTTTATGATAGCAAGCTGTCCAGGCTCTGAGGCAGCAAAGCAGCCCCAAACCACGATTCTCTCTCCGCCATACTTTACAGTTGGGATGAGGTTTTGATGTTGATGTGCTGTGCCTTTTTTTCTCCACAGATAGTGTTGTGTGTTCAATTCCAAACAACTCAGCTGTAGTTTCATCTGTCCACAGAATATTTTGCCAGCAGCCCAGTGGAACATTCAGGTGCACTTTTGCAAACTTCAGATGTGCAGCAATGTTTTTTTGGAGAGTGGTGGCATATTCCGTGGTGTCCTCCCATTCTTGTTTAGTGTTTTACGTATCGTAGGCTCGTCAACAGAGATGTTAGTATGTTCCAGAGATTTCTGTAAGTCTTTAGCTGACACTCTAGGATTCTTCTTAAACTCATTGAGCATTCTGCACTGTGCTCTTGCAGTCATCTTTGCAGGATAGCCACCCCTATGGAGAGTAGCAACAGTGCTGAACTGTTCTCCATTTACAGGCAATTTGTCTTACCGTGGACTGATGAACATCAAGGCTTTTAGAGATACTTTTGTAACCCTTTCCAGCTTTATGCAAGTCAACAATTCTTAATCTTAGGTCTTCTGAGATCTCTTTTGTTGGAGGCATGGTTCACATCAGGCAATGATTCTTGTGAATAGCAAACACAAATTTGGTGAGTGTTTTTTATAGGGCAAGGCAGCTCTAACCAACATCTCCAATCTTGTCTCATTGATTGGACTCCTGACTCCAATTAGCTTTTGGAGAAGTCATTACCCTAGGGGTTCTCATACTTTTTCCAACCTACACTGTGAATGTTTCAATTATGTATTCTATATAGACAATAAAAATTACAATAATTTGTGTGTTATTAGTTTAAGCACACTACGTTTGTCTATTGTTGTGACTTAGATGAAGATCAGATCAAATTGTATGACCAATTTATGCAGAAATCTAGGTCAATCCAAAGGGTTCACATACTTTTTCTTGCCACTGTATTTACAAACAAAAATAACAAACTGGTGGTTGATCAAAGCCAAACTGAACTGAATCAGTATATTAAAGAAAACCCAGGCTCAATAACGCCTGTCAACGGCAGCATGCCAACCTGTACCCTCCCTCTTTCTCTCAAACAATGAAAAGACAGGGTTTAAAATAGGACTACCCATCATGCCTCTGACCAATGAGAACAAGATGTCATTTCACATCATGAAAACTAGCATTCATAAGGAGTGAAATACAGAGACATGTTCAGATCGAACTCGATCAAAGTGCTAAACCATGCTTAATGCATAAATATAACATAGGGCTTCAAAGATGACCTTCCCGCCGGGAATTAGCAACTTCTGCATTACCCATACTCCTGAATAAACTATGCACTCTTGAACGCAACCACCGTTTGAAGGTGGAAACTCTGACCAGGTAACGGCCAGATAACCCTCTGTATTAAACAAGTAATACAAGGTAATAATGTACACTTCTACCTTCACATTTGAATTGTTACACATTATCACAATGTAGTAGTAGCAGCGTTTTCTCATCAATTGCATGAACAGAAAGAGTTACGCTATATTCACTGGAGACGAAACAGCAAAAGATTTTAGCTCCAAACCAGCTGTCTGAGTTCGACCACCAACTCTAAACTTGTTCCTTTCCTTTCCCAGGTGATCAACAATCAAGACATCAGATTACATGACTACCCCCACATTTTTACAATAAATGGACTTCTCATAATAGCTTGATTTCTAACGTGTGTATACAGTACATGACCAGGCAAGACTTTAGACTATGTGATGGAGGACATAGGCCAATCGTCACAGTGCCATCTCTGACTACTGGAGTTATGACTGAGGTGCTCCCAACCCAGGTGGAGGGCAAACCAGAGACACTACAGAGGGTAAGAACGAACGGCCAAGGAGAAGTGAACACTACTGGGTAGAGACAAAGACGGGAAGAGAGGGAAGAGAAGAGAGGAGAGGTCAGGATGGAATTGTGGAGAGAAAGAAAGAGGGGAAAAGGATGTGAAAGGGAGATGGTGAGTGAGGAAGGAAGGAAGGAAGGAAGGAAAGAAATGGAAATATGAGTGGATTGTACTACTGCAAAACGAGCAATCTATAAGAAAAGAGGGAAATAGCTGTATAAAGTGCTGTTCATTATTTGGTTATAGAAAATGTTTTATTGAACAATGGCAATTGCAAATTCACTCAATCTGAAAATAGCACATTACTCTATTCCAGGTGCATCAACAGCTACAAGGTAAGGCCAAATCACAAGTTAGCTCGGTCTATAATATAACAAGAGAGGCAAACATATCTATCCTCCAGGCCGGCTCGGTCCTCCCCTCCCGCTCCGTGGCTCGACGACTCATTGCGAGCTCACAGAACAGGGCTCCGGGCAGCCGAGCGGAAATGGAGGAAAACTCGCCTCCCTGCGGACCTGGCATCCTTTCACTCCCTCCTTTCTACATTTTCCTCCTCTGTCTCTGCTGCTAAAGCCACTTTCTACCATTCTAAATTCCAAGCATCTGCCTCTAACCCTAGGAAGCTCTTTGCCACCTTCTCCTCCCTCCTGAATCCCCCCTCCTCCCCTCTCTGCAGATGACTTCGTCAACCATTTTGAAAAGAAGGTCGATGACATCCGATCCTCGTTTGCTAAGTCAAACGACACCGCTGGTTCTGCTCACACTGCCCTACCCTATGCTCTGACCTCTTTCTCCCCTCTCTCTCCAGATGAAATCTCGCGTTTTGTGACGGCCGGCCGCCCAACATCCTGCCCGCTTGACCCTATCCCCTCCTCTCTTCTCCAGACCATTTCCGGAGACCTTCTCCCTTACCTCACCTCGCTCATCAACTCATCCCTGACCGCTGGCTACGTCCCTTCCGTCTTCAAGAGAGCGAGAGTTGCACCCCTTCTGAAAAAACCTACACTCGATCCCTCCGACGTCAAGAACTACAGACCAGTATCCCTTCTCTCTTTTCTCTCCAAAACTCTTGAGCGTGCCGTCCTTGGCCAGCTCTACCGCTATCTCTCTCAGAATGACCTTCTTGATCCAAATCAGTCAGGTTTCAAGACTAGTCATTCAACTGAGACTGCTCTTCTCTGTATCACGGAGGCGCTCCGCACTGCTAAAGCTAACTCTCTCTCCTCTGCTCTCATCCTTCTAGACCTATCGGCTGCCTTCGATACTGTGAACCATCAGATCCTCCTCTCCACCCTCTCCGAGTTGGGCATCTCCGGCGCGGCCCACGCTTGGATTGCGTCCTACCTGACAGGTCGCTCCTACCAGGTGGCGTGGCGAGAATCTGTCTCCTCACCACGCGCTCTCACCACTGGTGTCCCCCAGGGCTCTGTTCTAGGCCCTCTCTTATTCTCGCTATACACCAAGTCACTTGGCTCTGTCATAACCTCACATGGTGGTCCTTCTGTGGCTCATGGTCTCTCCTATCATTGCTATGCAGACTGTAAGTCACACAAATTAATCATTGCTTCCTTTCCCCCTTCTGATGACCAGGTGGCGAATCGCATCTCTGCATGTCTGGCAGACATATCAGTGTGGATGACGGATCACCACCTCAAGCTGAACCTCAGCAAGACGGAGCTCCTCTTCCTCCCGGGGAAGGACTGCCCGTTCCATGATCTCGCCATCACGGTTGACAACTCCATTGTGTCCTCCTCCCAGAGCGCTAAGAACCTTGGCGTGATCCTGGACAACACCCTGTCGTTCTCAACTAACATCAAGGCGGTGTCCCGTTCCTGTAGGTTCATGCTCTACAACATCCGCAGAGTACGACCCTGCCTCACACAGGAAGCGGCGCAGGTCCTAATCCAGGCACTTGTCATCTCCCGTCTTGATTACTGCAACTCGCTGTTGGCTGGGCTCCCTGCCTGTGCCATTAAACCCCTACAACTCATCCAGAACGCCGCAGCCCGTCTGGTGTTCAACCTTCCCAAGTTCTCTCACGTCACCCCACTCCTCCGCTCTCTCCACTGGCTTCCAGTTGAAGCTCGCATCCGCTACAAGACCATGGTGCTTGCCTACGGAGCTGTGAGGGGAACGGCACCTCAGTACCTCCAGGCTCTGATCAGGCCCTACACCCAAACAAGGGCACTGCGTTCATCCACCTCTGGCCTGCTCGCCTCCCTACCACTGAGGAAGTACAGTTCCCGCTCAGCCCAGTCAAAACTGTTCGCTGCTCTGGCCCCCAATGGTGGAACAAACTTCCTCACGACGCCAGGACAGCGGAGTCAATCACCACCTTCCGGAGACACCTGAAACCCCACCTCTTCAAGGAATACCTAGGATAGGGTAAGTAATCCTTCTCACCCCCCCCCCCCTAAAAAGATTTAGATGCACTATTGTAAAGTGGCTGTTCCACTGGATGTCTTAAGGTGTATGCACCAATTTGTAAGTCGCTCTGGATAAGAGCGTCTGCTAAATGACTTAAATGTAAATGTAATATTGTAGAAAGGAGACTACAGTGAATTCAATGAGTGAAGGAATGTACTCCATGCTGTCGTGACGTTGTATTAGTTAAATGTGACGACTGTTGTCCGTCGAATTATTAAAAGTTTCTGAATCAAGCAATTATTAACTCATTAACCTGGGGCACCATGGGAAAACTAGTTTTTGTATTGAGTTTCTATTTCCCAAATTAACTCAAAGAATATCAGAATATCGATTTTACAACAGCCACTAATTAACCAGTTAACTCTACCATTCTCGTTCTGAACATCATATAGCCCGTGAATCTGCACGGACCCGGGTCTCACCAATGAGTTCGTACCACACCAATCTTAGTTGAATATTTATTTACTAAAAAACAAACTGATAATAAAAGATACATATAGACAAAACACATTATAGGCTATTGATTAGAACTTAGTACAACGGGCCAACATACTATGGCGCGTTTTACCCAAAATGGGGATTTCAAAGAGAGAGAGAGAAAAAAGAAAGTATACAAGAGAAATATACATTTGGGTGAATTTGTCAGCTATGCTTATTCTAACCCTAGCCTTGCCCCAAACTGCCGCTCTTATGGGTCAGAATATAATGATGTAATTACGTGGGGATGATCTCCGCGGATTCTCTGTGTGGACCGTTCAGGGGACAGTTCAGCTGCTCGATGACGCACTTCTCCTGCGCACCTCTCTGATCGTCCTCCCGATGTCAGTGTCCTTTTGGCTTCGGAGTCTGTTCCCTCACCTTTGCTATGGAAGGGGTCTTCTGAGGACAGACAGCTCTGTAGCTCAGAGCTCACAGCGTAGGAATGAAACCTTTTAGATACCACAATTCGCTGGGATTGGATGCAAAGGGGGTCCCGGCTTGAATTCACTCACTTAGACACAGCTACTCATCCATAGCTTGGGTAGAAAAGGATTTCTTTGTCTTCAAACTTGTGTTGCATTCTGGGTTCGTTTACTATTTAGACCTTGGCTGACGGAAACCATTGTTCCAAAGTCCCTTTATTTAATGTTTAATGTTCTGAGGCTGGTTCTCCATAGTAACAGGACAAAGGAATTTGTCTGTGGCCTGAGATTTACCAGGGGCGTGAGTGGTCATAAAACCCCCACATCTTCAGACCCCTCGATCTCTCCTCCTCTGTTGGGGTTGAAAGATAATCTATAGGGTCGTGGTCTCCTGTAACCTGACCTGATCAGGACAGTCATGAAACTGCTAACAATATGATTGCAAAAAACAACCTACATTAATGCTCTCATATTCTCTCAGACGGGACTGGAGAGAGCTAATATTAAAATGTATGACATTGTGTAATGACATTGTGTAATGCCATTTTCTACCAAATCTGACCATAATTCCTGCTTAATAGCAAAAACTAAAGCAGGAAATACCAGTGACTCACTCAATACGGAAGTGGTCAGATGACGTGGATGCTACGCTACAGGACTGTTTTGCTAGCACAGACTGGAATATGTTCCGTGATTCATCCAATGGTATTGAGGAGTATACCACCTCAGTCACCGGCTTCATCAATAAGTGAATGGACAACGTCGTCCCCACAGTGACCGTAAGTACATATCCCAACCAGAAGCCATGGATTACAGGCAACATCTGCACCGAGCTAAAGGCTATAGCTATCAAGGAGCGGGACACTAATCCGGAAGCTTATAAGAAATCCCGCTATGCCCTCAGACAAACCATCAAACAGGCAAAGCGTCAACACAGGACTAAGATTGAATCCTACTACACCAGCTCTGATGCTCGTCGGATGTGGCAGGGCTTGCAAACTATTATGGACTACAAAGGGGAACCCAGCCGCAAGCTTCCCAGTGACGCGAGCCTACCAGACAACCAAATGTCTTTTATGCTCACTTTGAGGAAAGCAACACTGAAGCATGCATAAGAGCACCAGCAGTGTATTCAGAGCATGTACGGACCAACTGGCAAGTGTCTTCACTGACATTTCAACCTCTCCCTTACAGAGTCTATAATACCTACATATTTCAAGCAGACCACCATAGTCCCTGTGCCCAGGAATGGGAAAGGTAACCTGCCTAAATGACTCCCGCCCCATAGCACTCACATCGGTAGCCATGAAGTGCTTTGAAAGGCTGGTCATGGCTCACATCAAAACCATCATTCCAGAAACCCTAGACCCACTCCAATTCGCATACCACCCCAACAGATCCACAGATGTCTCAATCACACTCCACACTGCCCTTTCCCACCTGGACAAAAGGCACAATTACGTATGTGAGAATGCTGTTCATTGACTATAGCTCAGCGTTCAACACCATAGTGCACACAAAGCTCATCACTAAGCGAAGGACCCTGGGACTAAACACCTCCCTCTGCAACTGCATCCTGAACTTCCTGATGGGCCGCCCCTAGGTGGTAAGGGTAGGCTACAACACATCTGCCTCGCTTAGATCTCTCCTGTACTCCCGGTTTACCCACGACTGCGTGTCCAAGCAAGACTCCAACACCATCATTAAGTTTGCTGAAGGCACAACAGTGGTAGGCCTGATCACCGACAACGATGCGACAACGTATAGGGAGTTCATAGACCTGGCAGTGTGGTGCCAGGACAACAACCTCTCCCTCAATGTGAGCAAGGCAAAGGAGATGATCGTGGACTACAGGAAAAGGAGGGCCGAACAGGCCCCCATTAACATCGACGGGGCTGTAGTGGAGCAGGTCGGGAGATCCAAGTTCATTGGTGTCTACATCACCAACAAACTATCATGGTCTAAACACACCAAGACAATCGTGAAGAGGGTACAACAACACATTTTCCCCCTCATGAGAAGGAGGAGACTGAAAAGATCATCCGACCGACTGGGGCCAAGCTTCCTGCCATCCAGAATCTATATACTAGGTGGTGTCAGAGGAAGGCCCAAAAAATTGTCAAAGACTCCAGTCACCAAAGTCATAGACTATTCTCTCTACTACCGCACGGCAAGCGGTACCAGAGTGCCAAGTCCAAGAGGCTCCTTAACACTTTCTACCCCCAAGCCAGAAGACTTCTTAACAATTAATCAAATGGCCACCCGGTATATTTGAAATGACCCTCCCTCCTTTGTTTTAACACTGCTGCTATTCACTGTTTATTATCTATGCATAGACACTTTAACCCTACCTACATGTAGAAATGATCCTGACTAACCTGTACCCTCACACATTGACTCAAATTGGTCCACCCACACAGACAGCGTCGTGAAGAAGGCGCAGCAGCGCCTCTTCAACCTCAGGAGGCTGAAGAAATGTGGCTTGTCACCAAAAGCACTCACAAACTTCTACAGATGCACAATCGAGAGCATCCTGTCGGGCTGTATCACCGCCTGGTACGGCAACTACTCCGCCCACAACAGTAAGGCTCTCCAGAGGGTAGTGAGGTCTGCACAACGTATCACAGGGGTCAAACTACCTGCCCTCCAGGACACCTTCACCACCCGATGTCGCAGGAAGGCCATAAAGATCATAAAGGACAACAACCACACGCTAACATCCAGAAGGCGAGGTCAGTACAGGTGCATCAATCAAAGCAGGTACCCAGAGACAGAAGCTGTTTTTCAATCTCCAGGCTATCAGACTGTTAAACAGCCACCACTAACATTGAGTGGCTGCTGCCAACATACTGACTCAACTCCAGCCACTTTAATAATGGAAATTGATGTAAAAATGTATCACTAGCCACTTTAAACAATGCCACTTAATATAATGTTTACATACCCTACATTACTCATCTCATATGTATATGTATATATCATCTACTGCTCTTGCCATATCATCACTAGCCACTTTAAACTATGCCACTTTATGTTTATATACCCTACATTACTCATCTCATATGTATATGTATATACTGTACTCTATACCATCTACTGCATCTTGCCTATGCCGTTCTGTACCATCACTCATTCATATATCTTTATGTACATATGCTTTATCCCTTTACAATTGTGTGTATACGGTAGAAGTTGTGGAATTGTTAGGTTAGATTACTGCATTGTCGGAACTAGAAGCACAAGCATTTCGCTACACTCGCATTAACATCTGATAACCATGTGTATGTGACAAATAAAATTTGATTTGGTACCGGTACCCCCTGTATATAGCCTTTTTATTGTTATGTAATCTTATTGTGTTACTTTCTATAAAAAATTTGACTAGTTTATTTAGCAAATATTTTCTTAACTCTATGTCTTGAACTGCATTGTTGGTTAAGGGCTTGTAAGTAAGCATTTCACAGTAAGGTCTACGAATACCTGTTGTATTCGGCGCATGTGACAAATAAAATTAGATTTGATTTGAATTGAATGGATACTGCACCATGAGTAATAACACTGCTGCATCCTGAGCATTAATTGGTCACGTAAGGTCACTCTGAATGCTCAATTCCTAAGGGAACCCGTGATGATGTCCCACACACATCAGTATTCAGAAAACCGCTCAATTAAACCTAATCAGTGCAGGGGAGAAAAGTAGTAGTATAAGTGCTAGTTAGTATTCCAACATGTGCACAACAAAGGACATCTGACAGCACATCTTATTGTGTCTTAACCAAATTATCTCAATTAGCAAATAGCAATAGATTCTAATGTGAATCCAGGGTGAGTCAAAGGCACTGATAGCCAGCTGACCGCCAGAATATTGGTTACCTGGGAAACAATCCCCTTGGCAACACGGACACTGTTGATCTCATCAATGCTTATCAATTACTAATGTTGCCAGGGAGAAAACGGGAGGCTATCCCTGAACTGATATGTGTGTGCGTATTTTTTTGAGCGTCCGGTGTGCATGTACGTCTGTGGATCCATGCATACATGTGTGTATGTGTTGACGTGCCTGCCTACCTGCCTGTGTATGTTTGTGTGGAAGGGACAACAGGGGTGAGTATGACAGGTGGTGACGCAACCTTGTTTGGTAAAAGACAGATGATTGCAGTTCCCTGAGAGGAGAAGAAGCTAGCCTGTTGGCAGAGTGGATTTCTCAGTATGTCTGAGGGACACGGTGAGACAAAGGCATACTATCCTGAACATGAAGGATATGACTGTTTCACCAACCTTTTCCATCCAAATGAGATGAGGAGCTGCAGACGACTGCAAAATCACATCACACAGATGTAATCACACAATAGCTCAACATTTTAAGAGACATCCCTCTTTTGCAAAAGCAGCCGTTTTGCATTTGAATTATTTTGGGAACAGGTGGAACTTTCTAGTTTGAAACGTATACTGCTGACCAAAAGAGAATATGATGAGGTTTGTAAACAAACTTTTCAAGAGGAGAATCTGAAGCCCTAATCATTAAGCATCTCAGAGTGGGAGTGCTGATCTAAGATCAGTTTGACCTTTGAAGTCATAATAAATAGAAGGGGGGACCTGAATATGGGCCCTGATCTTCATGACCCTTTGACCTCAGATAGGGAGGACAGATTGACCTGTGACCTCAGGATGCCAGGGTTTATCAGATTAGACTGATTGATCAGTAGAGAGATTGCTGCCTCAGTCGTTTACAATAGCAGACAGCATTGACTAACAGATTAACTGTAACTGAAACGAAACACCATAGAATCCACTGAATAACTGATAGACCTAGGTTGTGTTCAATATGCACTAAATGGAAGAAAATAAAGTGAAGCAGGGAGTACTTGGACTACTGCAAAAAGGATAACTATTTTTTGTTTCTTGTTACAAAACTTTTTTAAACGTTTTTGTGTGCCCTAATGAACATGTCCCTGAATGGACAGGGAGACTGGATCATCTCTGAGGTAGAGGGGGCTGTGTTGACTCACCACTGAGTTGCTCCATAAAGCACACATTGCCATGGGCGTTGAAGGCCAGGGTGTCGGGTGTGATGCACAGGGTGTGGAAGAGGGCCGATGGGGCGATACTCTGCAAGGCCAGGACACACTCCACACACACCGCCCACACCTCCTGCTCCGTCAGACTGGTGTCCCGCAACGACAGGATATCTGCCAGGGACACGTTCTCCTGCGGACACATGCATGCACGCACACACAAACAGACACACACACACACACACACACACACGAGTAACACACATGCACACACAGGCACAATTAATACAGTATGTGTCATACAGCAATACACACATTTACACCCACACCCTCGTATCTCATGCTGCAAACTGTGCAAAGCCAAGCGGGCACATTTTGTCTTATGAAGAAGCCTTATTACATCAATGAATACGAAACAACTCATGGCATGTTTGACATTTTCAGTGCTGGACTTGTGTGTGAAGAAGAGAGGATCTTTTGTTGGCTTTGCACATTAAGCACAAAAGCCAGTCTTTGATGGCACTGAGATAAAGAGACTCCATTGTGATGATGTGTCCAGTACTCTGCATTTTCATTACATGCATGTGACTGAACAGTGGAGCAGACCACTGTCTTTTCTCAAAAGTCTCATGGAAGTCTTATGGAACATGGGCATTCAGTTGTTGTAATTTTAAACACTTAGCACTTTTTTTTCTATCTAGAACCTAAAAGGGTTCTTCAGCTGTCCCCAGGTAGAACCATGTAGAACCCCTTCCACAGAGAGTTTTAGACCGAACCAAAAAGGGTTCTACCTGGAACCAAAATGGGTTCTCCTATGGTACGGCCGAAGAACCCTTTTTTTGGAACCCTTTTCTTCTAACATTTAAAAAGATGGAACTGGGGTGAAGACAGAATATTCCTCTTTAAAGTACATCTTCAATTGATCTGAGAGAGATCTAAAAGATGGTTGCCTGTCAGTTACAAAATATTTGTTTCGGAAGGTGAATAAAGTGCACCTACAATGCTGTAGAATATGGCACAATAATAGGGCAGAAAACTGTCACTTTAAGCAGCAGCAAAAGGCCATAAATAGACTGTTTCCCTTGAGAACAGTGCAGAGAAACATTGAGTCTCTCCCACTCTCCTCAAGTTAAATGTGCAGGTCCGCATAACTTCCCCTCTCACTCCAAGAGCTCTAAATGAGACCAAATCTGCACTGGTGGAACTCCTCAAAGGTTTAGCGACGGAGAGAGAATAAGAGGGAAAGAAAAGAGTGAAGTAGTGAGTGATTTATTTTCTGGTTGGGCTTCTAAGTGGGTGACTAAGTAATCGCGGGAAATCATGAGTTGTTAATGGTTTAATTCATCCCATAGTACTCAAAGGTCAAATGTGACTAAGTTTACACTTGTTCCCCTTGTGTGTAGACTAAAGCTGAATGCATCTGGCAGGCTGACCCCACACATACCGCCTTCCACTCAAGAGTACCCTGCAGTGTCTCTGCGGAGTCGCCACACTTGCAAAAGCCCCTGCAGCTCAAAACTTCCAAAGTGAATAACTGTGTCACACCCTGACTGTAGAGATATTTTTATTCTCCGTGTTTGGTTGTTCAGGGTGTGACTCGGGTGGGAAACTCTATGTTCTGTGTTTCTATGTTTTGGCAAGGGTATGGTTCTCATTCAGGGACAGCCGTCTATCATTATCTCTGTTTGCGAATCATACTTTTTTCAGCCTTTTTTCCTTTGGTATTTTGTGGCTAGTTGTCTTTGTTAGTGACCTGTTTAGCCCTAGTAAGCTTCACGTTCGTTTTTGTTGTTTCTTGTTTTATTGGCTACATTTATAATAAAGAAAAATGTACCCTCACCACGCTGCACCTTGGTCTGGAAATTTCCACGAAGACGGCGATCGTGACAAACTTTGAATAACTTTTCTGCACTGAATCATATTGCACACTGTACATGGTTAAACATTGGAACTATAACTACTTACAATACGAGTGAAATAGTTTTCCTTCCAAAAAATGCTAGTGAAGTATGTTAAAAGGTAGCTTTTCTGTGTTGGAATGGTGTATGCGTGCACTGGGGCGGCAGGTAGACTAGTGGTTAGAGCATGGACTTGTAACCGAAAGGTTGCATGATTGAATCCCCAAGCTGACAAGGTAAAAATGTGTGTTTCTGCCCCTGAACAAGGCAGTTAACACACTATTCCCCAGTAGGCCTTCATTGAAAATAAGAATTTGTTCTTAACTGACTTGCCTAGTTAAATAAAGGTTTTAAAAAAACATTTAAACAATAGAATAGTGTGGACATACAGTACCAGTCTGAAGCTTGGACACACCTACTCATGGAAGGATTTTTCTTTATTTTTACTATTTTCAACATTGTAGAATAATAGTGAAGACGTCAAAACCATGAAATAACACATATGGTATCATGTGTCAACCAAAAAAAGCGTTAAACAAATCAAAATATATTTTACATTTTAGATTCTTCAAAGTAGACACCATTTGCCTTGACGACAGCTTTACACACTCTTGGCATTTCTCAAACAGCTACACCTGGAATGCTTTTCCAACAGTCCTGAAGGAGTTCCCACATATGCTGAGCACTTGTTGGCTGCTTTTCCTTTACTATGCAGTCCAACTCATCCCAAACCATCTCAATTGGGTTGAGGTTGGGTGATTGTGGAGGCCAGGTCATCTGATGCAGCACTCCATCACTCTCCTTCTTGGTCAAATAGCCCTTACACAGCCTGGAGGTGTGTTGGGTCATTGTCCTGTTGAAAAACAAATGATAGCTCCACTAAGCGCAAACCAGGTGGGATGGCGTAACGCTGCAAAAAGCTGTGGTAGCCATGCTGGTTAAGTGTGACTCTAATTCTAAATGAATCACTGACAGTGTCACCAGCAAAGCACCCCCACACTATCACACCTCCTCCTCCATACTTCACGGTGGGAAACACACATGCGGAGATCATCTGTTCACCTACTCTGCATCTCACAGAGACACGGCAGTTCGAACCAAAAACCTTAATTTGGAACCGCTCAG
This sequence comes from Oncorhynchus keta, assembly GCF_023373465.1. Taxonomy (NCBI): domain Eukaryota; kingdom Metazoa; phylum Chordata; class Actinopteri; order Salmoniformes; family Salmonidae; genus Oncorhynchus; species Oncorhynchus keta. The sequence continues at coordinate 47,984,476 of NC_068422.1, read as the reverse complement.
ACAAAAGGACATACTTCCATTGGACTAATGTCCATTGCTAATGTTTCTTGGCCCAAACAAGTCTCTTTGTCAGGCGGTGAGTGTAGCTGGTGCATGAAGTCAGGCGCAGGAGAGCAGAGATGAGTGAACGATGCACTTTACTTAAGAAATAGCACAAAGTAACAATACCAATGTGCGAACAATAACGGTTGCCACAAAGCACGGGTGAACACAGCACCCGGGAAAAAACAGCCGGAAACATACCGACCTGAACAACAAACAATCACACACAAAGACATGGGGGAAACAGAGGGTTAAATACATGACCAGTAATAGGGAAATGAAAACCACGTGTGTGGGAAACAAAGACAAAACCAATGGAAAATGAAAAGTGGATCGGTGATGGCTAGAAGACCGGTGACGTCGACCGCCGAGTGCCGCCCGAACAAGGAGAGGAACCGACTTCGGCGGAAGTTGTGACACTTCTTATTATTAGTCTACTTTAGTAGTGGTTTCTTTGCATCAATTCGACCATCAAGGCCTGATTCATGCACTCTGTGAAGAACTTATTTGGGCTGCAGTTTCTGAGGCTGGTAACTCTAATGAACTTATCCTCTGCAGCAGAGGTAACTCTGGGTCTTCCTTTCAAATCAAATCAAATTGTATTTGTCACATACACATGGTTAGCAGAGGTTAATGCGAGTGTAGCGAAATGCTTGTGCTTCTAGTTCCGACCATGCAGTAATATCTGACAAGTAATCTAACCTAACAATTTCACAACAACTACCTTACACACACAAGTGTAAAGGAATGAATACAAATATGTACACAAAAATATATGAATGAACGATGGCCAAACGGCATAGGCAAAATGCATTAGATGGTATAGAGTACAGTATATACATATGAGATGAGTAATGTAGGGTATGTACACAATATATAAAGTGGCATTGTTTAAGGTGGCTAGTGAATACATTTATTACATCAATTTGTATTATTAAAGTGGCTGGAGTTGAGTCAGTATGTTGGCAGCAGCCACTCAATGTTAGTGATGGCTGTTTAACAGTCTGTTGGCCTTGAGATAGAAGCTGTTTCTCAGTCTCTCGGTCCCCGCTTGATGCACCTGTACTGACCTCGCCTTCTGGATGATAGCGGGGTGAACAGGCAGTGGCTCGGGTGTTTGTTGTCCTTGATGATCTTTTTGGCCTTCCTGTGACATCGGGTGGTGTAGGTGTCCTGAAGGGCAGGTAGTTTGCCCCCGGTGATGCGTTGTGCAGACCTCACTACCCTCAGGAGAGCCTTACGGTTGTGGGTGGAGCAGTTGCCGTAGCAGGCAATGATACAGCCCGGCAGGATGCTCTCGATTGTGCATCTGTAAAAGTTTGAGTGTTTTTGGTGACAAGCTGAATTTCTTCAGCCTCCTGAGGTTTAAGAGGCGCTGCTGCTGCGCTGTGCCTTCTTCACCACACTGTCTGTGTGGGTGGACCATTTTAGTTTGTCCGTGATGTGTACGCAGAGGAATTTAAAACTTTCCACCTTCTCCACTACTGTCCCATCAATGTGGATAGGGGGCTGCTCCCTCTGCTGTCTCCTTTGTTTTGTTGACATTGAGTGAGGTTGTTTTCCTGACACCACACTCCGAGGGCCCTCACCTCCTCCCTGTAAGCCGTCTCGTCGTTGTGGATAATCAAGCCTACCACTATAGTGTCGTCTGCAAACTTGATGATTGAGTTGGAGGCGTGCGTGAACAGGGAGTAGAGGAGAGGGCTGAGAACGCACCATTGTGGGGCCCCAGTGTTGAGGATCAGCGGGGTGGAGATGGTGTTTACCTACCCTCACCACCTGGGGGCGGCCAATCAAGTCCAGGATCCAGTTGCACAGGGCGGGGTCGAGACACAGGGTCTCGAGCTTAATGACGAGTTTGGAGGGTACTATGGTGTTAAATGCTGAGCTGTAGTCGATGAACAGCATTCCTACATAGGTATTCCTCTTGTCCAGATGGGTTATGGCAGTGTGTATCCTGTAGCGGTCCTCATGAGAGCCAGTTTCATCATAGTGCTTGATGGTTTTTGCGACTGCACTTTAAGAAACTTTCAAAGTTCTTGATATTTTCCGCATTGACTGACCTTCATGTCTTAAAGTAATGATGGACTGTCGTTTCTCTTTGCTTATTTGAGCTGTTCTTGCCATAATATGGACTTGGTCTTTATCTTCTGTATACCTTGTCACAACACAACTGATTGGCTCAAACGCATTAAGGAAAGAAATTCCACAAATGAACTTTTAACAAGTAACACCTGTTAATTGAAATGCATTCCAGGTGACTACCTCATGAAGCTGGTTGAGAAAACGCCAAGAGGTTGCAAAGCTGTCATCAAGGCAAAGGGTGGCTACTTTGAAGAATTTGTTTAACACTTTTTGGGTTACTTCATGATTCTATGTTCATTATTTCATAGTTTTGATGTCTTCACTATATTATTCTACAATTTAGAAAATATTACAAATAAAGAAAAACCTTGGAATGAGTAGGTGTGTCCAAACTTTTGACTGGTACTGTATATCAGTCATAAAAAATATTTGTGAGAGTAGACCGCTGATTGGCCAGTCATCCTCTTCAGGGAGATGACATCATGATCTATGAGGAAATAGCAAGCATTTTTTTTCACGGTTGGTTTGAGATACAAGGTAAAGGTAGGGTTTTTGTGTTGTTTTTTTCTCAAATGTATGCTTTGGCCACAAATACAAGTATAGGACGAGTCAACAACATTATTTGGATATGAGTTAACAGAATATTAACTTTTAAAAGTTAGATTTTCACTGGGCAGTTACTTTAAAACTCAAACTGGGAGATGAAAACAAGACAGGGTAGTATTTTAATGTTGTAATGAATCTCCAGATTATCAATTTAAAGCCATGAGGGGACACAGCAGGGGTCATTATCTATGTCCCACATTATAAATATGGTCCTTGATCACCTTGAGAGTTATAAGGAAAGATCACAGACATTAATCTGATGTCCTGAGACAGAGAGCATGATGTTGATTTGATAGACCTTATAAAACAACATGTCTTCTTCAATCATTAAATCCCTTGGTGAATAGCATATAGGTTAGCCTATCTATTGGGACTACACAAGTAACATAGCCCAGGTGCATATATTTCACAGACAATAAAGTCAGTCCCTTGGGGACCCTCAGTACACAATATTGTTGGTAGCCTACAATATTCAAGCTTGGTTAATATATGCCAATGAGAGAACAATAATATTAATGATGATAATAATGTAAACATAAATATTCACTCTCACCTCATCTTCAAGGAGTGCAGGTAGATGCTCAAATTCATAGTATTCCTCCTCTTCTTCCCCTGAGAATTCGACTGCATCAGTTCCAGATGTCCCCATTGTATTTAGTTTTGAACAAGACTGTGGATATTTGTAGAATTGGGTGCGTGCAGTTTACTCATAGCCCTTAGCCTAAAGCCTAAAGCCCTTAGCCTAAAGCTTTTCCTCCATTGGTGTCCTGGCAAAACTGTATTGAGTCAGGAAAGATTACATGCCTGAATACGTGGTCCAAACACGAACAGTGCGGGCTACTTTTTAGAATGTTCCCCGTCCTTCCACTACCACCAGCAACATGATGCGTCATTCAACAACTCGGTCGGTGTCACTGCAGTTCTTTTCATTCCAAAACAAGCGAAAAACAGCGTTTGAATGTGTACTTCCTATAATCAATGGCAACAAGGGAGTTTGCCAACTATATGCTGTCATGGCAACGACTACCACACCTCCACAAAAATAACCGACATTGCGATAATGAACTGCAGTTCCCAAGTCCTCCTAGTAAAGGCTACGGAGCTACACTATGTACCATAATTTGTTTTGAAGAAGGGTAGCCTATTTACAAGATTCCATTCGCGCCGCGATCTGCATCAAAGCAATTTAGAACGGTGGAGCCTTTGCTGCAAATTCTGTCCTACATTTTTTTGCAGTCATTTTCATGAGTGACATTAATTGCAAACTGCGTTGTTAAGATTTTACTCATGTATTACCAAGTGCAAAATCACACCTGCTTGCACTAGTTACTTATGCTGCACTAGTATATGTTATCATGATAATTAATCTATTTACATCAGGCCTTATTTTGAGCCCTAGCTTTACCCTAATATGGTGGCCTGAAACTCGTGGTTTACATGCCACATCAGGCCTGTAAGTGGGTTTGCAAAATTCCCACATTTTCAGAAAATCGTGGTTCCAAATCAAATGAAATGTTCAAATCACATTTTATTGTTCACATACACATATTTAGCAGATGTTACTGCAGGTGTAGCGAAATGCTTGGGTTCCTAGCTCCAACAGTGCAGTATCTATATACAGTGGGGCAAAAAAGTATTTAGTCAGCCACCAATTGTGCAAGTTCTCCCACTTAAAAAGATGAGAGGCCTGTAATTTTCATTATAGGTACACTTCAACTATGACAGACAAAATTAGAAGAAAAAAAATCCAGAAAATCACATTGTAGGATTTTTAATGAATTTATTTGCAAATTATGGTGGAAAATAAGTATTTGGTCACCTACAAACAAGCAAGATTTCTGGCTCTCACAGACCTGTAACTTCTTCTTTAAGAGGCTCCTCTGTCCTCCACTCGTTACCTGTATTAATGGCACCTGTTTGAACTTGTTATCAGTATAAAAGACCACAACCTCAAACAGTCACACTCCAAACTCCACTATGGCCAAGACCAAAGAGCTGTCAAAGGACACCAGAAACAAAATTGTAGACCTGCACCAGGCTGGGAAGACTGAATCTCCAATAGGTAAGCAGCTTGGTTTGAAGAAATCAACTGTGGGAGCAATTCTTAGGAAATGGAAGACATACAAGACCACTGATAATCACCCTCGATCTGGGGCTCCATGCAAGATCTCACCCTGTGGGGTCAAAATGATCACAAAAATGGTGAGCAAAAATCCCAGAACCACACGGGGGGACCTAGTGAATGACCTGCAGAGAGCTGGGACCAAAGTAACAAAGCATACCATCAGCAAGGGCATTGAAGATGAAATGTGGCTGGGTCTTTCAGCGTGACAATGATCCCAAACACACCGCCCGGGCAACGAAGGAGTGGCTTCGTAAGAAGCATTTCAAGGTCCTGGAGTGGCCTAGCCAGTCTCCAGATCTCAACCCCATAGAAAATCTTTGGAGGGAGTTGAAAGTCCGTGTTGCCCAGCAACAGCCCCAAAACATCACTGCTCTAGAGGAGATCTGCATGGAGGAATGGGCCAAAATACCAGCAACAGTGTGTGAAAACCTTGTGAAAACGTTTCGTGCCAACAAAGGGTATATAACAAAGTATTGAGATAAACTTTTGTTATTGACCAAATACGTATTTTCCACCATGGCTGACTAAATACTGTTTTGCCCCACTGTATATATGCAGTACCAGTCAAAAGTTTGGACACACCTACTCATTCCAGGGCTTTTCTTTATCTTTACTATTTTCTACATAATAGTGAAGACATCAAAACTATGAAATAACACATATAGAATAAAAAAAGTGTTAAACAAATCAAAATACATTTTATATTTGAGATTCTTCAAAATAGCCACCCTTTGCCTTGATGACATCTTCGACGTCTCACTTTTTTTTTCTATTTCACCTTTATTTAACCATTAGGCTAGTTGAGAACAAGTTCTCATTTGCAACTGCGACCTGGCCAAGATAAAGCATAGCAGTGTGAACAGACAACACAGAGTTACACATGGAGTAAACAATTAACAAGTCAATAACACAGTAGAAAAAAAGAGTCTATATACATTGTGTGCAAAAGGCATGAGGAGGTAGGCGAATAATTACAATTTTGCAGATTAACACTGGAGTGATAAATGATCAGATGGTCATGTACAGGTAGAGATATTGGTGTGCAAAAATGCAGAAAAGTAAATAAATATAAACAGTATGGGGATGAGGTAGGTAAAATTGGGTGGGCTATTTACCGATAGACTATGTACAGCTGCAGAGATCGGTTAGCTGCTCAGATAGCAGATGTTTGAAGTTGGTGAGGGAGATAAAAGTCTCCAAATTCAGCGATTTTTGCAATTCGTTCCAGTCACAGGCAGCAGAGAACTGGAGCGAAAGACAGCCAAATGAGGTGTTGGCTTTAGGGATGATCAGTGAGATACACCTGCTGGAGCGCGTGCTACGGGTGGGTGTTGCCACCGTGACCAGTGAACTGAGATAAGGCGGAGCTTTACCTAGCATGGACTTGTAGATGACCTGGAGCCAGTGGGTCTGGCGACGAATATGTAGCGAGGGCCAGCCGACTAGAGCATACAGGTCGCAGTGGTGGGTGGTATAAGGTGCTTTAGTAACAAAACGGATGGCACTGTGATAAACTGCATCCAGTTTGCTGAGTAGAGTGTTGGAAGCTATTTCGTAGATGACATCGCCGAAGTCGAGGATCGGTAGGATAGTCAGTTTTACTAGAGTAAGTTTGGCGGCGTGACTGAAGGAGGCTTTGTTGCGGAATAGAAATCCGACTCTAGATTTGATTTTAGATTGGAGATGTTTGAAATGAGTCTGGAAGGAGAGTTTACAGTGTAGCCAGACACCTAGGTACTTATAGATGTCCACATATTCTAGGTCGGAACCATCCAGGGTGGTGATGCTAGTCGGGCGTGCGGGTGCAGGCAGCGAACGTTTGAAAAGCATGCATTTGGTTTTACTTGCGTTTAAGAGCAGTTGGAGGCCACGGAAGGAGTGTTGTATGGCATTGAAGCTCGTTTGGAGGTTAGATAGCACAGTGTCCAAGGACGGGCCGGAAGTATACAGAATGGTGTCGTCTGCGTAGAGGTGGATCAGGGAATCGCCCGCAGCAAGAGCAACATCATTGATATATACAGAGAAAAGAGTCTGCCCGAGAATTGAACCCTGTGGCACCCCCATAGAGACTGCTAGAGGACCGGACTGCATGCCCTCCGATTTGACACACTGAACTCTGTCTGCAAAGTAGTTGGTGAACCAGGCAAAGCAGTCATCAGAAAAACCGAGGCTACTGAGTCTGCCGATAAGAATATGGTGATTGACAGAGTCGAAAGCCTTGGCCAGGTCGATGAAGACGGCTGCACAGTACTGTCTTTTATCGATGGCGGTTATGATATTGTTTAGTACCTTGAGGGTGGCTGAGGTGCACCCGTGACCGGCTCAGAAACCAGATTGCACAGCGGAGAAGGTACGGTGGGATTCGAGATGGTCAGTGACCTGTTTGTTGACTTGGCTTTCGAAGATCTTAGATAGGCAGGGCAGGATGGATATAGGTCTGTAACAGTTTGGGTCCAGGGTGTCTCCCCCTTTGAAGAGGGGGATGACTGCGGCAGCTTTCCAATCCTTGGGGATCTCAGACGATATGAAAGAGGTTGAACAGGCTGGTAATAGGGGTTGCGACAATGGCGGCGGATAGTTTCAGAAATAGAGGGTCCAGATTGTCAAGCCCAGCTGATTTGTACGGGTCCAGGTTTTGCAGCTCTTTCAGAACATCTGCTATCTGGATTTGGGTAAAGGAGAACCTGGAGAGGCTTGGGCGAGTAGCTGCAGGGGGGGCGGAGCTGTTGGCCGAGGTTGGAGTAGCCAGGAGGAAGGCATGGCCAGCCGTTGAGAAATGCTTGTTGAAATTTTCGATAATCATGGATTTATCGGTGGTGACCGTGTTACCTAGCCTCAGTGCAGTGGGCAGCTCACTAAGCACAACCTGGATGGGATGGTATATTGCTGAAGAATGCTGTGGTAGCCATGCTGGTTAAGTGTGCCTTGAATTCTAAATAAATCACCAACAGTGTCACCAGCAATGCACCCCCACACCATCACACCTCTTCCTCCATACTTCACGTTGGGAACCACACATGCGGAAACAAACCGTTCACCTACTCTGCGTCTCAGAGAGACACGGCGGCTGCAACCAAAAATATCACATTTGGACGCATCAAACTAAAGGACAGATTTACACCAGTCTAATGTCCATTGCTCTTGTTTCTTGGCCCAAGCAAGTCTCTTCTTAATATTGGCGTCCTTAAGTAGCGTGTTTCTTTGCAGCAAATCGACCATGAAGGCCTGATTCACGCAGTCTCCTCTGAACAGTTGATGTTAAGGTGTGTCTGTTACTTGAACTCTGTGAAGCACTTATTTGGGCTGCATTCTGAGGTGCCGTTAATTCTAATGAATTTATCCTTTGCAGCAGAGGTAACTCTGGGTGTTCCTTTCCTGTGGCGGTCCTCATGAGAGCCAGTTTCATCATAGTGCTTGATGGTTTTTGCGACTGCACTTGAAGAAACTTTCAAAGTTCTTGAAATTGACTGACCTTCATGCCTTAAAGTAATGATGGACTGTTGTTTCGCTTTGGTTATTTGAGCTGTTCTTGCCATAATATGGATTTGGTCTTTTACCAAATAGGGTATCTTCTGTATACCACCCCTACCTTGACATAACATATCTGATTGGCTCAAACACATTAAGGAAAGAAATTCCACAAATTAACTTTTAACAAGGAACACCTGTTACTTGAAATGCATTCTAGGTGACTACCTCACGAAGCTGGTTGAGAGAATGCCAAGGGTGTGCAAAGCTGTCATCAAGGCAAAGAAAGGGTGGCTACTTTGAAGAATCTAAAATGTAACATAAATTTTGATATGTTTAACAGTTTTTTGTTACTACATGATTCCATATGTGTTATTTCATAGTTTTGATGTCTTCACTACTATTTTACAATGTATAAAATAGTAAAAATAAAGAAAAACCCTTGAATGAGTACATGATTCCATATTTGTTATTTCATAGTTTTGATGTTTTCACTATTATTCTATAATGTAGAAAATTGTACAAATAAAGAAAAACCCTGGAATGAGTAGGTGTGTCAAATCTTTTGACTGGTACTGTATATATACACTTAAGAAAAATATAAACGCAACATGTAAAGTGTTGGTCCCATGTTTTATGGGCTGAAATAAAAGATCTCAGAAAAGTTCCACACGCACTAAAAAAACGTATTTCTCTGAAATTGTGTGCACAAATTTGTTTTCATCCCTGTTAGTGAGCATTTCTCATTTGAAAATATAATCCAGCCACCTGACAGGTGTGGCATATAAAGAAGCTGATTAAACAGCAGGATCATTACACAGGTGCACTTTGTGCTGGGGACAATAAAAGGCCACTATAAAGAGTGCAGTTTTGTCACACAACACAATGCCACAGATGTCTCAAGTTTTGAGGGAGCATGCAATTGGCATGCTGACTGCAGGAATGTTCACCAGAGCTGCTGCCAGAGAATTGAATGTTCATTTCTCAACCATAAGACGCCTCCAACGTCATTTTTAAGAATTTGGCAGCACGGACAACCGGCCTCACAACCACAGACCACATGTATACCACATGTATTACACCAGATACTGACAGGTTTTCTGATCCACTCCATTACATTTTTTTAAGGTATCTGTGACCAACAGACGCTTATCTACATTCCCAGTCGTGTGAAATCCATAGATTAGGGACTACATTTCCTTATATGAACTGTAACTCAGTAAAATCAGTAAAATCTTTGAAATTGTTGCATTTTTATTTTTGTTCACTACAGAAACTGTTACATTTGATACCGGGAGCTCCGAGGCATGTGTCGAAATCGCTAAGCAGTTTACATCAAAGCAGTGTGCCTGTATCACTTTATCAGAATCACGTGATCAATGATGTCCTTATTGGTTTGGTATTGGTACGGTAGAAGATAATAAGGCAACAATGTTCACCTGCTATGGTGTCAACTATAATAATTTGGTTGCTCTAAATTCTTTTGACCAGCAGGTGCCACTAGTGTACGTTATGTTGATCAACTCCTCGAGTAATGAACCTATTAGACACAATTGTCTGGAAAGCCTCAACGCTTCAGAAAGTTTCAATTCCCCGTTACTGTTTTCAACCCTACCTGCAAGTCACATTATGATGGCTTGCAAAATGTTGTGTAATTCCTATTGGTATCCAGACAGTTCCAACAGTATAAAAAAATCACCCACAACCTGCGTTCTTAATTACTGCCAGAGTTGGGAAGAGTGTGAGGAGACTTCCTCAGACATTTAAACTGGAACAACCATTTCAGTAACAGGTGCAAAGAATCAAACCAAAATATTGGATTTGTTCAGAAAATGGTAGGTTATTTATCTTTGTGTAGCAAAATATTAATGAATCAATCACTCCATGTACATGCAAAAAACACAGATATTAAAAACAATACAAAATTATTTACCTGCAAAATTATTTATAATAATAATATATAATAATATATGCCATTTAGCAGACGCTTTTATCCAAAGCGACTTACAGTCATGTGTGCATACATTCTACGTATGGGTGGTCCCGGGGTTTACCTGCAGTAGAACATGCTGGGGAAAAAAGTTCATTTGTTATCATAAAAATAGAGTTGATGTGACTTCTCATTTAGTTTTGAAGTAAAAAATGAATTTTCATTAACTTTTTGTTGTTGTTTTTTATTTTATACCCCTTTTCCTCCCCAATTTCGTGGTATCCAATTGTTAGTAGCTACTATCTTTTCTCATCGGGAGAGACGAAGGTTGAAAGTCATGTGTCCTCCGATACACAACCCAACTTCTTAGCACAGCACGCACCCGGAAGCCAGCCGCATCAATGTGTCAGAGAAAACACTGTGCACCTGACAACCTTGGTTAGCGTGCACTGCGCCTGGCCCGCCACAGGAGTCACTGGTGCGCGATGAGACAAGGATTTCCCAACCGGCCAAACCCTCCCTCACCTGGACGACGCTAGGCCAATTGTGCGTCGCCCCATGGACCTCTCGGACAAGGTCGGTTACAACAGAGCCTGGGCACGAACCCAGAGTCTCTGGTGGCGCAGCTGGCGCTGCAGTACAGCGCCCTTAACCACTGCGCCACCTGGGAGGCCCTTCTTTTCATTAACTTTGAGTTCAACTCACTAGAAGTATTTGAGTAAAACATGCATTGGAGTGTACAGCATATATTGACTTGCACTTGTGTGCAAATGCATGCCCTGTAGGATATGTGAATAGTACACTGCAATGTTTAGAAGATGCATTTCTGCATGACTCATGGTGACATTTTCCCTCTCCAACTCAATTATTTTAATAATGAACTGGTAACACTTTCCTTGACACCCAGTGTCATAACACATTATGACATGGTCATAACCATGTCATAATATGTCATAACAGCTGACATAACCTGCCATAACCTGTCATAATATGGTGATAACACTGTCATGACCCATATACAGTGGGGAGAATAAGTATTTGATAAACTGCCGATTTTGCAGGTTTTCCTACTTACAAAGCATGTAGAGGTCTGTAATTTGTATCATAGGTACACTTCAACTGTGAGAGACTGAATCTAAAATCTAAAATTCAGAAAATCACATTGTATGACTTAAGTAATTCATTTGCTTTTTTTTGTTGCAGACAAGTACATTAGAGTGTCTAGTTTGAGAAACAGACGCCTCACAAGTCCTCAACTGGCAGCTTCATTAAATAGTACCCACAAAACACCATTCTCAACATCAACAGTGAAGAGATGACTCCGGGATGCTGATCTTCAAGGCCAATAGACCTCCACAAGTCTGAAGGTACCACGTTCATCTGTACAAACAATAATACGCAAGTATAAACACCATGGGACCACGCAGCCGTCATACCGCTCGGGAAGGATACGCGTTCTGTCTCCTAGAGATGAACGTACTTTGGTGCGAGAAGGGCAAATCAATCCCAGAACAACAGCAAAGGACCTTGTGAAGATGCTTGAGGGAACAGGTACTAAAGTATCTATATCCACAGTAAAACGAGTCCTATATCGACATAACCTGAAAGGCTATCAGCAAGGTAGAAGCCACTGCTCCAAAACCACAATAAAAAAGCCAGACTACGGTTTGCAACTTCACATGGGGACAAAGATCGTACTTTTTGGAGAAATGTCCTCTGGTCTGATGAAACAAAAATAGAACTATTTGGCTATAATGACTATCGTTGTGTTCGGAGGAAAAAGGGGGAGGCTTGCAGCCGAAGAACACCATTCCAACCATGGAGCACGGGGGTGGCAGCATCATGTTGTTGTGGGGGTGCTTTGCTGCAGGAGGGACTGGCGCACATCACAAAATAGATGGCATCATGACGGAGGAAAACCATGTGGATATATTGAAGCAACATCTCAAGACATCAGTTAAAGCTTGGTCGCAAATGGATCTTCCAAATGGACAATGACCCCAAGCATACTTCCAAAGTTGTGGCAAAATGGCTTAAGGACAACAAAGTCAAGATATTGGAGTGGCCATCACAAAGCCCTGACCTCAATCCTATAGAAAATTTGTGGGCATAACTGAAAAAGCGTGTGAGAGCAAGGAGGCCTACAAACCCGACTCAGTTACACCAGCTCTGTCAGGAGGAATGGGCCAAAATTCACCCAACTTATTGTGGGAAGCTTGTGAGAGGCTACCCGAAATGTTTGACCCAAGTTAATCAATGTAAAGGCCATGCTACCAAATACTAATTGAGTGTAGGTGAACTTCTTACCCACTGGGAATGTGATGAAAGACATAAAAGCTGAAATGAAATAAATAATTCTCTCAACTATCTCAACTATTATTCTGACATTTCACATTCTTAAAATAAAGTGGTGATCCGAACTGACCTAAGACAGGGATTTTTACTTGGACTAAATGTCAGGAATTGAAAAACTGAGTTTAAATGTATTTGGCTAAGACGTATGTAAACTTCCGACTTCACCTGTAAGTGTCAAAAACCACATTTATTCAACAAAAATGTTTCCCTGCTGTCACGACTCTTCCTGTTCGGGTGGCGCTCGGTGTCACCGGCCTACTAGCTGCCACCGATCGCTTTTCCCAAGAAACACCTGTTTCTTGTTTAGGTTTACTTGGGCTTTTTAAGCCGGTAGGCTCGCCTGCTCTTTGTGCGGACTTATTTATTTTCCCACTGTGTTATTGTGTGGTAGTGCGTGTTGTTTTGGGGTTTCCCCTCCGGACTGGTTAGGTCCTGGTTTGGGGCATTTGTGTATGTGCGCCCAGTATCTTGGCGAGGACAATTTTTCCGGTGCGTAATTAAAGCGCTATTCTGTACCTTCTGCCTCCTGCGCCTGACACCGCACCCACTACGCACAGTGCGTTACACTTGCCAAGAAGTTTCCTTTGTTTGAAAGTTTGTTTCTTAAATCGTTTGTTGTTGTTTTAATGAATTGTTTACAGTCAGGAATTTAAAAAGTTATGACCATCATAATCATTATAAGCCAGATAGGCTTATCACAAACATGCCCTTATATCAGTTAGCAGTCAAAAAGAGGGTGCCTTCTCCTGCTACCGGACATTTTACATTTACATTTAAGTCATTTAGGTCTTATCCAGAGGACTTACAAATTACATTCACCTTATGACATCCAGTGGAACAGCCACTTTACAATAGTGCATCTAAATCTTTTAAGGGGGGTTACTTTATCCTATCCTAGGTATTCCTTAAAGAGGTGGGGTTTCAGGTGTCTCCGGAAGGTGGTGATTGACTCCGCTGTCCTGGCATCGTGAGGGAGTGTGTTCCACCATTGGGGAGCCAGAGCAGCGAACAGTTTTGACTGGGCTGAGCGGGAACTGTACTTCCTCAGTGGTAGGGAGGCGAGCAGGCCAGAGGTGGATGAACGCAGTGCCCTTGTTTGGGTGTAGGGACTGATCAGAGCCTGGAGGTACTGAGGTGCCGTTCCCCTCACAGCTCCGTGGCAAGCACCATGGTCTTGTAGCGGATGCGAGCTTCAACTGGAAGCCAGTGGAGAGAGCGGAGGAGCGGGGTGACGTGAGAGAACTTGGGAAGGTTGAACACCAGACGGGCTGCAGCGTTCTGGATGAGTTGTAGGGGTTTAATGGCACAGGCAGGGAGCCCAGCCAACAGCGAGTTGCAGTAATCCAGACGGGAGATGACAAGTGCCTGGATTAGGACCTGCGCCGCTTCCTGTGTGAGGCAGGGTCATACTCTGCGGATGTTGTAGAGCATGAACCTACAGGAACGGGCTACCGCCTTGATGTTAGTTGAGAACGACAGGGTGTTGTCCAGGATCACGCCAAGGTTCTTAGCGCTCTGGGAGGAGGACACAATGGAGTTGTCAACCGTGATGGCGAGATCATGGAACGGGCAGTCCTTCCCGGGAGGAAGAGCAGCTCCGTCTTGCCGAGGTTCAGCTTGAGGTGGTGATCCGTCATCCACACTGATATGTCTGCCAGACATGCAGAGATGCGATTCACCACCTGGTCATCAGAAGGAGGAAAGAGAAGATTAATTGTGTGTCGTCTGCATAGCAATGATAGGAGAGACCATGTGAGGTTATGACAGAGCCAAGTGACTTGGTGTATAGCGAGAATAGGAGAGGGCCTAGAACAGAGCCCTGGGGACACCAGTGGTGAGAGCGCGTGGTGAGGAGACAGATTCTCGCCACGCCACCTGGTAGGAGCGACCTGTCAGGTAGGACGCAATCAAGCGTCTGACCGCTGGCTACGTCCCTTCCGTCTTCAAGAGAGCGAGAGTTGCACCCCTTCTGAAAAAACCTACACTCGATCCCTCCGATGTCAACAACTACAGACCAGTATCCCTTCTTTCTTTTCTCTCCAAAACTCTTGAACGTGCCGTCCTTGGCCAGCTCTCCCGCTATCTCTCTCAGAATGACCTTCTTGATCCAAATCAGTCAGGTTTCAAGACTAGTCATTCAACTGAGACTGCTCTTCTCTGTATCACGGAGGCGCTCCGCACCGCTAAAGCTAACTCTCTCTCCTCTGCTCTCATCCTTCTAGACCTATCGGCTGCCTTCGATACTGTGAACCATCAGATCCTCCTCTCCACCCTCTCCGAGTTGGGCATCTCCGGCACGGCCCACGCTTGGATTGCGTCCTACCTGACAGGTCGCTCCTACCAGGTGGCGTGGCGAGAATCTGTCTCCTCACCACGCGCTCTCACCACTGGTGTCCCCCAGGGCTCTGTTCTAGGCCCTCTCCTATTCTCGCTATACACCAAGTCACTTGGCTCTGTCATAACCTCACATGGTCTCTCCTATCATTGCTATGCAGACGACACACAATTAATCTTCTCCTTTCCTCCTTCTGATGACCAGGTGGTGAATCGCATCTCTGCATGTCTGGCAGACATATCAGTGTGGATGACGGATCACCACCTCAAGCTGAACCTCGGCAAGACGGAGCTGCTCTTCCTCCCGGGGAAGGACTGCCCGTTCCATGATCTCGCCATCACGGTTGACAACTCCATTGTGTCCTCTTCCCAGAGCGCTAAGAACCTTGGCGTGATCCTGGACAACACCCTGTCGTTCTCAACTAACATCAAGGCGGTGGCCCGTTCCTGTAGGTTCATGCTCTACAACATCCGCAGAGTACGACCCTGCCTCACACAGGAAGCGGCGCAGGTCCTAATCCAGGCACTTGTCATCTCCCGTCTGGATTACTGCAACTCGCTGTTGGCTGGGCTCCCTGCCTGTGCCATTAAACCCCTACAACTCATCCAGAACGCTGCAGCCCGTCTGGTGTTCAACCTTCCCAAGTTCTCTCACGTCACCCCGCTCCTCCGCTCTCTCCACTGGCTTCCAGTTGAAGCTCGCATCCGCTACAAGACCATGGTGCTTGCCTACGGAGCTGTGAGGGGAACGGCACCTCAGTACCTCCAGGCTCTGATCAGGCCCTACACCCAAACAAGGGCACTGCGTTCATCCACCTCTGGCCTGCTCGCCTCCCTACCACTGAGGAAGTACAGTTCCCGCTCAGCCCAGTCAAAACTGTTCGCTGCTCTGGCTCCCCAATGGTGGAACACACTCCCTCACGACGCCAGGACAGCGGAGTCAATCACCACCTTCCGGAGACACCTGAAACCCCACCTCTTTAAGGAATACCTAGGATAGGATAAGTAATCCTTCTCACCCCCCTTAAAAGATTTAGATGCACTATTGTAAAGTGGATGTTCCACTGGATGTCATAAGGTGAATGCACCAATTTGTAAGTCGCTCTGGATAAGAGCGTCTGCTAAATGACTTAAATGTAATGTAAATGTAATGTAATGTCTAAATAGATGTGTCATGACAGTGTTATGACACATATTTTAACAGGTTATGACATGTTATGTTGGCTTTTATGACGGTGCTTTTGTAACAGTATAACTTTAGACCGTGCGAACCAGGGACCCTCTGAAACGCTATTTAGCGTGCACCGCTAACTAAGCCGTTTCACATCCATTACACTCACCCCCCTTTTGACCTCCTCCTTTTCCGCAGCAACCAGTGATCCGGGTCAACAGCATCAATGTAACAGTATAACTTTAGACCGTCCCCTCACCCATACCCGGGCGCGAACCAGGGACCCTCTGCACACATCAACAACCATCGCTCCACAAAAGCTGCGGCCCTTGCAGGGGGAACCGCTACTTCAAGGTCTCAGAGCAAGTGACATCACCGATTGAACCGCTATTTAGCGCGCACCGCTACCTAAGCTAGCCGTTTCACATCCGTTACACTGGGTGTCGGGGAAAGTGTTACCAGTTCACTTGTATAACTGCCGACACAGCTGTCACCTCACTGATACAGTAGCCTACATCAAAAGTCTTCATTATGCCATATATCATCAGACCCCGTGGTATGATATAACACCCTCCCTCTCTCTCTTCCTCTTTATTGTCTCCATCTCTCTCGTCCTCTGTCTCTCCTCTCTCTCTCTCTCGCACCCTCCTTCTCTCACACATCGTCCCCCTCCATCTTATCAGCTCTGCCAACAGCCTCCCTGAGCAACTCATCCTGTCAGTCACAGCTCACCCTCACGTTGCACTAAACAAACACACCAGTCCCTCTTTAGAACACTGCCTTTTCAATATGGGTCATGGCTCTGAAGCAGATCTGAGCCTGGCTGGGTGTATTCATTACTCACTTATATACTAGTCTTGCGGAACCAGACATCACACCGAATTCTCATTCAAGAAGCAGGGAATACCAATGCTGTAAGCACCTGACACCAGCCACCGGCTGATATGACAAAGTCTACCATGATTCGCCCTTCATATCTAACCAGCGGTACAGTGTTTCCCAATCAATTGAGGTGCATGGCATACATTGTAGAGGTAAAAAGCCTTTCGCAAGATCATGATAGCCAACGTCATTACAAAATCCATTTGAGCATAATCCCGTGCCTGTTCTAGTGGATTGAAGTCGAGTCCGTGCCTTCCGAGATGGGGGTGGCGGGGCAGGTGGCAGGGAATGAGATTGCTATTATGTTGGCAGTGCCCTGTAGCTGCTCAGCAGTGATGTATAGGTCTGCCCTGGCTGGACCGGGGAAAACACTATTCGATTTGTTGACTGTTCACCACTCTGGCATGTTGAGATATTGGGGCAACACTTTTTATGAGGTTAGCTGCCAGACAATTAATGGGGAACACACACATCCGCACATTACATTAACTGGGTAATTCATATTTTATCATAGCTGGCACCCCTCTGGCAACGAACTCAAGTCTCATATTCACCGGATATTTCCTCATAGGGATTATGGCTGTGAACCTAGGGAATGCTTCAGCTGCTCCCTTTGAGAGCCACAGTATACAAATGAGCCAATACTTGGCAGGCCTGAATTCAACAATGGCAGCTGGAGGCATCTGATAACACTGAGGCAGTCTATGGTGACCTTTCTGATATCCTAACCAGGAATACATACACCACATCCATCCAAACACAAAAGATGAGCCGGTGTAATTGTTATGTTTTTGTGGTTATGCACGGGCACGCATGCATGGCCCCAGCGCGTGTGCGCGCACACAAATCTATTGAACCAAAAGGAGAAGAGCAGATACATTTTAAGTAGGAAAGATGAGTAATTAGCTGACCAGGTTTAGTATTTGGTGGAAGAAAAAAAAGGAATGACTGCTCACGGCATTCAGACCAAAGCTAACACTATTTCCTGTCCTTGAAAATATGTGCTGTGAGTTAGGACAAGTAATCTAGTCCACAAATCAAACCATACAGAAACATCTGGTTTTCAAACATCTGGTTCATGTAAACAAGGGCAATGTGAATGAAAATCCATTCTGCTTTCTTTACTGCTAGCTCTGTGGTGGGATCTTGCGTTTACAGCCAGAGTCTTGAGGCTCCCTAATGTTTTACACAGTATACTGAGCTGTGACTATAAACTTGTAGGGCTCCGACTTTCACTCACTGTGATGAGATAGCTCCCGGGAAACATCTTGGGTATTACATAATTAAAACTGTTGAAACTAATTAAAACAATTACATCTGCCAGACTTGATCATTCTGGGAGTTGGCTCTCAAATGTGAAATTCAGGTCAAATCATATCTTGCTTCAGGGTTCTGGCTAACATAAGATGGTGCACATCAATGAACACATCCCCTCCATCTGTATATCCATCTTATCAGAGTGTCATCACCAGTTATTTCTACATATTCCCAATAACTCTTGTGTAGCCTCTAATAAACCACACATAATGTATAAGCATGATAGCTTCTCTGTTTAATTTAACTGAGTACTACTGATGTTGTGCTCTTTTTAGATCAGCTGTGCCGATGTTAGATGTGTGTGAGTATATTCTGTGTCTGCGTGTGTTTTCCTCTGGGGTGTTTTTACAGCTTTAAAGTCATGCTAGCATGCAGGCAGAAGAAACAGAGAACAAGGCTACATATTCATCAGGCCTTCCAGAAAAATCTGTCGATGGGCCCTTCAGCAAGGTACTTAACCCTAATTGCTCCTGTAAGTCACTCTATATAAGAGCATCTGTTAAATGACTCCAATGAGATGCAACAACCAACTGCAAACTGCCTTGGGGATATTTTACATGGGGACAAACATGTTGTTTTGCGGAAGGCCCTAGAATGCACAAGCCATAATGTAACGCTGGGGGAGAGGGAGGGAAGAGGAGGAGAAGGAGGGAAGAGGAGAAGGAGGGAAGAGGAGAAGGAGGGAAGAGGAGAGGGAGAAGGAGGGAAGAGGAGAGGGAGAAGGAGGGAAGGGGGGTGAACGAGTCTCAGCAGCAGCCCCTGGAGGTGGTTCGGGTCCCAAATTGTTCACATTCATCTGAACACTTAATTACTTCAGCTAGCTAATCTTTCACTTAATAAATCTATTGAATTAGGCTGTCAGCGTCGTTAGTGGGCAGTAATTTAGAGAACTGGAGCACTGCCCTGGTTTTTCTGCCACACTTGGCCAAGACATATTTAATGTGTTCTAGTAGCTGCTGCATTTGCCACTGGAGTTGTTTTACCTCAACAAGCACAAGAGGATTTTGACAGCCACCACTCAAATCAGACGAGATTAGCATTCCTGAAACATTACTTTGTTGAAATATTATTTGATCTATTAGAAATGAAGCTAATTGTTTGCACCCAAACTGGCCATTTAATTTAAAGGATTCATATCATATTCAATAAATACAGTACCTAACATCCGATTTGGACGATCATTCTTCCTAACAATGAGTAAGACAATCAAAATAATAAAATATCAAAAGCCACCCACGGGCACCCCACACCCCACGCCTATCCCACCCTAACAACCAGTGTACAGTATCTGTTCTCAATGTCTGACAATTAGTATGGAGCTGCTGCTTGGAGTATTTCTTATTTTTTCTTATTTTTATTTTATTTTATTGAACCTTTATTTAACTGGGCAAGTCAGTTAAGAACAAATTCTCATTTACAATGACGGCCTACCAAAAGCCTCCTGCGGGCAACGGGGGCCTGGGATTAAAAAAATAAAGAAATAAATACCATATTAATATAGGACAAAACACACATCACAACAAGAGAGACACAACACTACATAAAGAGAGACCTAAGACAACATAACAAGGCAGCAACACATGACAACACAGCATGGTAGCAACACAACATGACAATAACATGGTAGCAACACAACATAGTAGCAGCACAAAACATGGTACAAACATTATTGGGCAAAGTCAACAGCACAAAGGTCAAGAAGGTAGAGACAACAATACATCACAGCCATAACTGTCAGTAAGAGTGTCCATGATTGAGTTTTTAAATGAAGAGATTGAGATAAAACTGTCCAGTTTGAGTCTGGTGATGTTTTTCCCCCTGTTCAGAGAAATTAGCCATTGAAGTAGCTTGCATTATTTACTGCACAGCACACAACCGCAGGGCTCTCCAGAGGGTGGTGCGGTCATCACCGGGGGCAAACTACCTGCCCACCAGGACACATACAGCACCTGATGTCACAGGAAGGCCAAAAAGATCATCATGGACAACAACCACCCGAGCCACTGCCTGTTCAACCCGCTACCATCCAGAAGGCGAGGTCAGTACAGGTGCATCAAAGCTGGGACTGAGAGACTGAAAAATTGCTTCTATCTCAAGGCCATCAGAATTTAAACCGCCATCAAAAACACAGTGAGGCTGCTGCCTACATACAGAATTGAAATCATTGGCCACTCGAGCAAATGGATCACTAGTCACTTTGTTAATGCCACTTTAATAATGATGTTTACATATCTTGCAGTACATATCCCAGATGTATATACTGTATTTTATACCATCTACTGCATCTCGTCGATGCATGTCGGTCATGGCCCATCCATATATATATATATATGCACATATTATTTTTCCATCCTTTTACTTAGATTTGTGTGTATTAGGTAGTTGTTTTGTGGAATTGTTAGATTACTTGTTAGATATTGCTGCACTGTCGGAGCTAGAAGCACAAGCATTTAATTTCGCTACACTCGCAATAACATCTGCTAACCATGTGTATGTGACCAATCAAATTTGATTCACCATAAATTAATGTGAAAGTACCACACTTCCTGCTACTGCCACCACGCCCTTATATCCATGTTGCTGGTCTTTTGGCTGTAGCAGAATAGCAGCGTCAAAATGGCATGGTGGCAGTAGCAGGAACAGCGGCATCTAGTGGGCAAAACCTGGTACTTTCACAGTAATGTATAGTAAATAAAGTAACTTAAATGGGTCATTTCTCTGAACAGAGGAAAAAAACATCTCCAGATTTACAGGGAAGACATTACAAAGGGTGATGAAGCAGTACTCCAACCGCAACTCCATTACTACTTTTTAGGGGTTAGCTCCATACTACTTATCAAACATAGAGAACTGATACTGTAAACTGGTTGTTGGGGTGGGATAGTTTTGCGGTGTGGTGTGGGGTGTCCGTGGGTGGCTTTTGACCATTGTATTGGAATCCTAATGTCTTACTCAATGATCTGAAGATTTTTTGGTGCAAATTGGATTAATTAATTGGTTTATCACTATTTTGTTGAATATTATGTGAACCCTATCAATTAAAAGGGACAATATTGGGTACTATCAATTAGCTTAACTTCTCAGAGATCAAATTACATTTCCACAAAATGCTTGAGGAATTGATCATCTTCCCTGTTTCGAACTACAGAAATGATTTCAGGACAATCTGAGATGGTGTGTGTCATGGCTTGCTGTTTTGACATGGAATGACCCATTGTGTTTATGAACAGTGTGTTCACTTTTTACTGTTAATCAAAGCGCTTTGCAGTTACCGGCGCCAAATGTAAATGGAGATGTTTCTGATTTATATGACTATTGCATACACATATAGAACAAGAAAACAAATGTATTATTTCATTGCTGTGGTTGGTCATATACTATTGTAAGCTGACCTGAGTCCCACCACAAGTTATACCCAACCCTGGTCTTGTGCCCTGCCTGTTAACCTCAAGTCAAACCCACTGCTGCTGATGTATAAGTGACAAAAGATACTGTAAAAAATTATTGACAATACTGTACTGTACCAGCATGTTGTTGTGCCTCTTCACCACCAGAGGGAAGCACATCACAGCTTTTACTTTAACATACGTGTTTTACCAAATATGCAGGGTTTTTATGCCATGTGTTTTATTTGAACTATTCAAAACCCATCTTTGCCTACTGACATCATTGGTAATTTCATAATTTTTACTGATAATATGAATCAAAGATTGTGTTTGTTCTATGATTCCTATGTCTCAAAGAATGCACTTAAAGAGTAAAATAATACTTCTGTATGAAACTCACTGAGACTGACTTATCTCCTTACAGCCGTGTTGACATGACCTCTATACATCCTTTAAACCCACCAGTGAGAGAGAGAGAGAGAGAGAGAGAGAGAGAGAGAGAGAGAGAGAGAGAGAGCAACAGCAGCACAATTAGAGCCAATCAAATCATGAGAAAACGTAAAGATAATTACTTGACACATTGGAAAGAATGAACAAAAAACAGAGCAAAAAAAAAAATAGAGAATTCTATTTGGCCCTAAACAGAGTACACAGTGGCAGAATACCTAACCACTGTGACTGACCCAAACTTAAGGAAAGCTTTGACTATGTACAGACTCAGTGAGCATAGCCTTGCTATTGAGAAAGGCCGCCGTAGGCAGACCTGGCTCTAAAGAGAAGACAGGCTATGTGCACACTGCCCACAAAATGAGGTGGAAACTGAGCTGCACTTCCTAACCTCCTGACAAATGTATGACCATATTAGAGGCACATATTTCCTTCAGATTACACAGATCCACAAAGAATTCAAAAACAAACCCAATTTTGATAAACTCCCATATCTACTGGGTGAAATACCACAGCGTGCAATCACAGCAGCAAGATTTGTGACCTGTTGCCAAAAGAAAAGGTCAACCAGTGAAGAACAAACACCATTGTAAAATACAACCCATATTTAGGTTTATTTATTTTCCCTTTTGTGCTTTAACCACTTGAACATCGTTACAGTATATATACACAATAAACTCAGCAAAAAAAGAAATGTCCTCTCACTGTCAACTGCATTTATTTTCAGCAAACTTAACATGTATAAATATTTGTATGAACATAACAAGACTCAACAACTGAGACATAAACTGAACAAGTTCCACAGACATGTGACTAACAGAAATGGAATAATGTGTCCCTGAACAAAGGGGGGCTTCTCCTCCCCATGGACTGCACCAGATTTCTGGGGGGAATGGCCCTAGCCCTCACCCTCCAATCCAACAGGTCCCAGACGTGCTCAATGGGATTGAGATCGGGGCTCTTCGCTGGCCATGGCAGAACACTGATATTCCTGTCTTGCAGGAAATCACGCACAGAACGAGCAGTATGGCTGGTGGCATTGTCATGCTGGAGGGTCATGTCAGGATGAGCCTGCAGCAAGGGTACCACATGAGGGAGGAGGATGTCTTCTCTGTAACGCACAGCATTGAGATTGCCTGCAATGACAACAACCTCAGTCCGATGATGCTGTGACACCGATGATGCTGTGATGGACCCTCCACCTCCAAATCGATCCCACTCCAGAGTACAGGCCTCTGTGTAACACTCATTCCTTCGACGATAAACGTAAATCCGACCATCACCCCTGGTGACACAAAACCACGACTTGCCAGTGAATGGGGCACTTTTTGCGACGGTGGGTTTGTGCCCTTAGGCAACGTTGTTGCCGGTGATGTCTGGTGAGGACCTGCCTTACAGGCCTACAAGCTCTCAGTCCAGCCTATCTCTGCATATTGCAGACAGTCTGATCACTGATGGAGGGATTGTGGGTTCCTGGTGTAAATCAGGCAGTTGTTGTTGCCATCCTGTACCTGTCCCGCAGGTGTGATGTTTGGATGTACCGATCCTGTGCAGGTGTTGTTACACGTGGTCGGTCACTGCGAGGATGATCAGCTGTCCATCCTGTCTCCCTGTAGCGCTGTCTTAGGCATCTCACAGTACATACATTGCAATTTATTGGCCTGGCCACATCTGCAGTCCTCATGCCTCCTTGCAGCATGCCTACGGCACGTTCACACAGATGAGCAGGGACCCTGGGCATCTTTCTTTTGGTGTTTTTCAGCCTCAGTAGAAAGGCCTCTTTAGTGTCCTAAGTTTTCATAACTGTGACCTTAATTGCCTACCTCTGTAAGCTGTTAGTGTCTTAATGACCGTTCCACAGGTGCATGTTCCTTAATTGTTTATGGTTCATTGAACAATCATGGGAAACAGTGTTTAAACCCTTTACAATGAACATCTGTGAAGTTATTTGGATTTTTACCATTATCTTATTATTACTATCTTTGAAAGACAGGGTCCTGGAAAAGGGACATTCATTTGAGTTTATGACATTTCTGTCTTTATCCTTTTGGAACTTTTGTGAGTGTAATGTCTACTGTTAATTTTATTGTTTATTTCACTTTTATTATATTATCTACTTCACTTGCTTTGGCAATGTTAACATATGTTTCCCGTGCCAATAAATCCCCTTGAATTGAATTGAATTGAGAGGAAGGGAGGGAGAGGGAGAGAGAGAGAGAGACAGAGCTTGACAGTTTGAGAGAAATTAATAGAGAGTCAGGGAGAAATAGATAGAGAGAGAGACAGAGGGGATGGACACCCATCCATGGCAATGCTGTCAGATTGCCTCAGCACTGCTAACACACTAGAGTAGTAATCTCCTGTCCATTCCCCCCACCACCCCACCCAACCACACGGTTCACAGCTGCCCAGGGTCCCCTCAATGACATGGCCCTGGCTGGCCCTGCTGCTCACTGGACATTATTGTCTATTAAAACACACTGCATGATTAATATGTTTAAATGATATGTTTACATTAAAAACCAAAGTCTATCAGAATTCCAGTTGTACCATGTGTTGCATCACCACATAGTTATAAATAACATGGGTAGGGATGAGGGAGGAAGGAAGGGAAGGAAGGGTGGGGGAGGGAAGGAAGGGGCTAAGGCTCAGACAGTGCAGCAGAGACTGAGACTGGCAGACGATTGGTTCAGCGGTAACCCTGCCTACAGGCTTTAGGTTAGATAGCAGTATTCACAGCAGTATTCACATGTGCATGCATTTGCATAGGCTTACATAGCACATGTGCATATAGGTTTTGGCTTACATAGCAGTTATATAGCAGTATTCACGTGGATTTGATATACTGTCTGTAGTTGGTAATACAATAGCACAGTAAGAGCCACCAAGTGCTCTGTCAGGACTGCAATGACGAGAGAACGTTTGAACTTGTTACCTATTGAGATGCCTTTCATCCGAAGTAAAGTTAGCCACCTTGTTATGTCATATAATAATAGAAAGATAAGGTAATGTGTTGCGAAACAGACACAGTTAAGAAGTCAAATCTGACACAACAGTGGAGGGTAAGTGAGCAATGTAAAATAGGTTGGGTAGAATTATGAATTTGGTTCATTCCTTGTGTTTACTGGGGGAGTATCTCTCTACTGAGGTCCCCTCAGGGTAAGCGGGGAGAGAGACTAACTGGGAGGCAAAGGCTGCCAATAAGAAATACTGGGGAAGAAACCTAACAGAAACCACATTTTATCACAGTTTTTACACGAGTACAGTAATACTGTATATAAAAAAAAAGCATAACAGCTGTGGTGGAAACAAACAGAAGCCCTGAAGCCCATGTCCCCCCCGGCATCATCTCGCTTGAACGATTAAGTATCTTGTTTGAATGACTTAGTATAGCTCAAACGAGACACTAAGTCGTCCAAACGAGATACTAAGTCGTTTGAACGACTAATTATCTTGTTTGAACAGCGTCATTGTTATTTTGTCTCATTTAGCCTCATTTGTTATGCAGCTTGTCAGACTGTGTAATGGTTGCTGTAGCCATTAATTCAGTGATTCCATCTATGTATATGATTATTCATTGGCGTTCTTTGATAGATTAAAGCGGGGCTGCTTTTGAATGCCAGAGCATGTAAGAGAGTGTGGAATGAGGACCAGAGTGCAATTCAAGCAGATTAAAAAAATTGTGTTTGGCCTTCTCTCCCACTCCAACTTCACTCTGGTACTGCTAAGCCACAAGCTCTGGGTATGCCCTGCCTAGTATTTTTGTTTCCTTTATCCACAATAGCCTATATGTAGTTTATATTCTACTTTCTAACATTAGGATATTTAGTTTCTATTTACTTTGGTCTTTCTTGGAATAGAAGCACCATAATATAAATCAATTTAATTAACATAAAAGAGTGGTCAAATGTAGCAGTCAAATGATTTGCTCACAGAAGCAAGCATCAACAAGCTTCACATGTGCATAGAGTGTGGGAAATGCACTCTACAAATTAAATTGTATTAGAAAGACCCCAAAAAATACACATGTAAAATCGTAATTACCGGTACATAAAGGAATATTAGTGGGAATATAGCCATAAAATAAACAATAGAAAAGACCATGGAATATATTTGAAAATCCTTGATTTAGATTTGACTATTCTTTAAGATGGCTCCAACAGATATGGCAGCTCTGCTTCTAGCTCCTAAGAAACTTTGCAGTAATTTTTTTTTGGTGCGTTATTTCTTACATTATAAACACAGAATTTTGTGAGGACTATTACATTAATCCGGAAATAACTTTTGGATATCAGAGCGGCGGTAACTAGCATTACAACCAGGAATATGACTTTCCCGAAATGGATCCTTTGTTCGTACCCTCCAGGGCAATTTAACTTATTCCAGAGGCTGCTCCAAAACACCGCCTGCGGAGAAAAGGTATTCTGTTGTACTTCTAGTCTGACTCAGGTGGCGTTCACCCCATCCACCGCTTCCGAGTAAATTACTTTCTAATGTTCAGTCTCTGGATAATAAAGTAGACGAGCTCAGGGCGAGGATCTCCTTCCAGAGAAATATCAGGGATTGTAACATACTCTGTTTCACGGAAGCATGGCTCTCTCGGAATATACTGTCCTCGTCCATTCAGCCATCTGGGTTCTCAGTACATCGCGCAGACAGGAATAAAGAACTCTCCGGGAAGAAGAAAGGCAGGGGTGTATGTTTCATGATGAACCACTCATGGAGTGATTGTGATAACCAGGGTTGGGTAGGTTACTTTATAAATGTAATCTGTTACAGTTATTAGATACCTGTCCAAATTGTAATTAGTAACGTAACTTTTGGATCACCCAAACTCAGTAATGTAATCTCATCCCGTTACTTTTAGATTACTTTCCCCATCAGACACATTAGAATAAGACAAAAATGTATGTTACCAATTGAACAACATCTATTGCAGGATAAATCAATGTTAAAGTTTACATACCTGGCCATATATGAATGTTACATTTTACTTTATCGGTTGGTTATCTAGGCTTCTTCTAGTCCATCGCTTTCTACTATATATAATAATACGTTTAAATGATATATTTACATTAAAAACCAAAAGTCTATCAGAATTCCAATCATTCCAATAAATGTTATACCCCTGGATCTTCAAGAATAGGATTGGAAGTATAGATTAGTCAAATTAGAAATATAGAAGTACAGATAATCCAAATTATTTTACCTGAGCATAACCCCAAAACTAAGGATTTATTAGCTAGCCCTACTTTGTTGGTTATGATTTTGTTGTTATGGAGGACTGATTGGGCTCATTGATTCGATTTAAAATCTGCACTCATGGAATGGCATGCTTTGAGCACGACTGAAAAGTGTGAAAATAAATGCAATATGCAGCATTTGCTAAAGGCCTATTGTTCACGTTTTTGTTTATGACACTTTGATATCTTGGTTATATGCAGCTGTTTAAAGGGCAAATCCACAGATGAAACAATAACAAAGCGGCCGCCCCGCCTCTGTTTTGGTAAAAAGCTGAGAGATGGGCCTGGAGAAATATAACCACTCTCAGATTGATAGACAGAGCTATGGATGGAAGGACTGAAGCTTGTTTTAACCATGCTATGAGGCTATACAGTGTTTGTTTACAAACATGGGAGAAACACAAGTTTATATATTGGGCTCTCATTGAGTCTGACAGTTGAACTAAGCTAACGAGGCATTTATAAGTTATATTCTTCAAGAATCAATGGATATAAAGTACCAGTCAAAAGTTTGGACACACCTGTGGTAATACATTTACATTACATTGTAATACGACCGATACATTATGAAAGTAGATGCCAATCACCATATAAAGTCCAAAGAAGAAAAAAATCTGGAAGGAAGATGTAACGGCTGTCGTCGGAAGGATGAGACCAAGGCGCAGCGTTCCTTGAGTTCCACATAATATTTATTGTGAAGTTAAACTTTTAGATAAAACAATAAAGAAAATAATGATCGAACAGCTTCGTAGTGCAAACTACCTGGTCACAAACGAAGAACAAGATCCCACACAGAAGGAGGGAAAACAGCTACCTAAGTATGATTCCCAATCAGCTGTCCCTGATTGAGAACCAAAGCTGGCCAAACACAAAACATAGAAACATGAACATAGAATGCCCACCCAAATCACACCCTGACCAAACCAAAAATAGAGACATAAAAAGCTCTCTACTGTCAGGGCGTGACAGAGGAGAGATGACTAGAAACGATTCGGTTGACCGTTTTGTGTGGATTAATTGTCGGAGTAGAGGACCTTGTGCATTTCAGGTAAAAATAACAACTCAACGTTTATATCCCAGGACAAATTACTAGCAGCAGCAAGCTAGCTAAATAGTACAAATTAGCTAGCAACTGCAAGCTAGCTAGCTAAATTGCCATTTTCGACCTGTCCCCAAATTAATATAATTGTTTTAGAGTTTGTGTTGATATTTCAACCTGCGTGTCATGATCGCGTTTGGTGTGGTGGGAAAAAATCAATTTGCGCAAGATGGCACACGTCCGGTTTGGGCATGGTGTGAAGCTATCATTAGTCAAAAGCCACCTACTGGGCAGAAATGTCTGAGGTGCTATTATATGGACAATACTGTTGTGTGTAGTCATTTTTATTAGCGGGAAGAAGTTTAACTAATGTCTAATTGTGGGGTCTTTGGTAAACAAAAGTGTCACAATACATATTTATTAATCAGGGCTTTTGCAGCCTAGCAGAGATGGGGGCAGCTTCATCTCAATGCATCTTTTGATTGAGTATTTTCAAATATATTACATTCTCCTTTCTGTTTATATTGATGCTATATTCTCACTGATATTCCTTCATTAAGCTTTTACATATGTATTTTTCTGTCTTTATATTAATAATTCAATCTAATCATATAACATTTGTAGACACATAGGTTGAATCAATGTTATTTCCACGTAATTTCAATTAAATTACTTGACCCAACATGGAATAGACATTGAATTGACATCTATGCCCAGTGGGAATCTTGTTGGTGCTTGCCTCTGTGAGCAAATAATTTGTGTCACGCCCTGACCCTAGAGAGCCCTTGTTTCTCTATGGTGTAGGAGGTCCGGGCGTGACTAGGGGGTATTCTAGTTTATAATTTCTATGTTGTGTTCTAGTTTATATTTTCTATGTTGGTGTTTTGTATGATTCCCAATTAGAGGCAGCTGGTAATTGTTGTCTCTAATTGGGCATCATATGTAAGTAGGTATTTTTCCCACCTGTGTTTGTGGGATATTGTTTTGTGTTTGTGCATGTGCACCACGTAGTCACATTTCGTTGTTCGTATTTTGATATATTTGGTTTTGCTTCAGTTTCACATTGGAATAAAGATGTGGAACTCTACATCCGCTGCGCCTTGGTCCCGTTCATATGACAACTGTGACAATTTGACAGCTGCCGTTTGAGATGATTTATTCCCTTTTATGTATGAAAATAAGTTGATATTCACATTTATTATATTAAAAATATATATTTTAAAAAGCGTATTTAAATGTACTTATATTATGGTGTTTCTATTCCAAGAAAAACTATAATACATTTTACAGTACCCTATGTTTTGCCTACATAACATATATATATTTTTTTTAAATAGAAAATCATATCCTAATGTTACAAAGCAGACTATAAACTAGATCTAGACTACTGTGGGTGGGATAGGAAACATGATAAAGGAAAATAAAAATTATCCGCAGAGCATGCCCAGAGCTTGTGGCAGAGCATGCCCAGAGCTTGTGGCAGAGCAGTACCAGAGCTTGTGGCAGAGCAGTACCAGAGCTTGTGGCAGAGCATGCCCAGAGCTTGTGGCAGAGCATGCCCAGAGCTTGTGGCAGAGCATGCCCAGAGCTTGTGGCAGAGCATGCCCAGAGCTTGTGGCAGAGCATGCCCAGAGCTTGTGGCAGAGCATGCCCAGAGCTTGTGGCAGAGCATGCCCAGAGCTTGTGGCAGAGCAGTACCAGAGCGAAATTTGACATTTTTTTTTATCTGCTCGAATACTGCTCTGTTCCTCTCTCCACACTCGCCCACTTACATACTCAGGCAATCAAAAGCAGCCCTGCTTTAGGCTATCAAATAACTGTCATTGAATAATCATATGAATGGATGGAATCAGTGAATGAATGGCAGCAGCACAGATTGGCAAGATACATAACAAATGAGGCCTAATAAGACAAAATAACAATTAAGTTGTTCAAATTAGATAAGTCGTTCAAACAACTAAGTATCTTGTTTGAACGACTCTGTATCTAATCGTTTTCATATAGGTTTTTTTGTCATGGAGGCCTCCATCGAATTTTCAACTTTTTGTCTAATTATCTTTATTGGGCTTCAGGGCTTCTGTAAGGGATTTTTTTTTTGTTCAAACAAGATACTAAGTCGTTCAAACACGATAATTCCAAGAGTTGCGTTTTATTTTTTGTCTTGTGCTTCAGGGCTTCAGTAGGGGATATTTTTGTGTCTGTAAAAGTAATTATGCGAGAAATGGGGGTGGAAGTGCCTTTACGTGTAAATATCGATATAATAATCAACAACCTCATCTCGCACAAATTATTTTAGCATGATATTGATGAGTTGTAAACTTGGAGTCGCGCAATGACATGGTGTGTGGTTCTCCCACTATGACTCAGGAAATCATGAAGTTTATTAGCCTACAAATGAAATAAGTGATGAACTTCACATGGGTGGTGAAAGTGTAGTGATGAGCTTGATGCTCATTTCCAATAAATATTGAGGGTCTTATTCTGGTGATATGATGATTGAAGCCTAATTGCCGTTTGACAAATAAAACAATTCTTGCTCTTGCTCTTGCTCTAATAATCTCATCATGTAGAGTAGCGTACCCACACACCCTACCAGTGGAGTTTCCTCAGAGGAGGAAGGAGAGGACCATCCTCCTCATTGAATTTCATAAAATAAAAATAGTGAAACACTAAAAAAGTTATCCTTTTTAAATAAAACTATACTAAATATATCCACGTCACCAAATAATTGATTAGAACACAATGTTTTGCAATTACCGTCGACAGTAGCCTCAGAAGCACCCTGTACGGAGGTGTAGCCAGAAGACAGCTACTGTAGCTTTTGTCCTCCTCTGGGTACATCGACTTCAATACAAAACCTAGGAGGCTCATGGTTCTCACCCATTCCATAGACTAACACAGTCAATATGACAACTTCCAGAGGACGTCCTCCAACCTATCAGAGCTCTTGCAGCATGAACTGACATGTTGTCCACCCAATCAAAGGATCAGTGAACTAATCTAGTACTGAAAGCATAAACTACAGCCTGTTAGCACTGCAATGCATAACATTGACTCAAAGAGAGAGAGAAAGACAATAGTTGAACGATTTTTAACAAATTAATTTATTCTAAAACAAAGTCAGTTTGATGGAAACACACCACTGGTGGGAAAATGTGCATATTTTCTTTTCATATTTCCTCCAACCGCCACACAGGCTGACAGCTACTGTACTGTACAGCTCAGTGGGGAAAATAAACAACCTGTTCCTCTCAAATCGGTAGGAAGCACGAAAGCATGAAATAGCAATGTGCCTCGTGCTTATTACCATCATCATTAGCAGTAGCAGAGCAGCAAGAGCATTGCAAACGGTCAGATTCTAGGACTAACGATCATTCATCTGCACACACATGCAGATACCGTGTGTGAGATGCTACAAACACAAAAGCAGTCACACATGCAGAGTTTTCTCCCAAGCTTCACTGTTCACTCTGTGGAGCTGATGAGCTGTCGTCGTGACAGCAGGGTCATTCCCTTTCTCTCTCTCATCAACAAAATGAAGTCTTCCCATCACAATTCTCTCTCTCATCCTACTTCAAAATCACTCCTACATTTCCCATCTCTCTCTCTCTACATGTTGCCTGCCACCCTCTCTCCCTCTCTTGTGTGTACATTGAGTCAAGGATGACATTAGCATGGTAATCACAGTGTACTGTCAAGAGTCTTTCAGAAACATATCTCTAGTATCATGGAGGTATACCTACAAGCAGAGGAGGCTGGTGAGAGGAGCTACAGGAGAACAGGCTCATTGCAAAGGTTGGAGCAGAATCAATGGAATGGTACCAAACATATGGAAATAACGTGTTTGACTCCATTCCATTGATACCATTCCAGCCTATACAATGAGTACCTCCTCCTATAAAAACTCCCACAAGTCCCCTCTGCTACAAAGATACTCAAAAATTATGCTTTGAGTGTACATGATTGCCATATCACTATGGAGGGATATGTAAAAAGTAATACAGCAGTTACAGTGAGATATGAACATACATAAAGCATGTAGTCTCCGTAGCAAACCTGGCTGTAGTTGTTGAGCACTTGACAGCATTCATTGGGAGCTGATGCCAAACCAGGAAAACACAACATGCCTTATGTATCATAAACATCACATTTGTCGTTTCTTAATTCAGACTTATTTTTTATTAAACAGAAGCAAATGTCTTGGAGTGGAGGGCTACCACTGCATGTATTCCTGTGGGTTGAAATGCACCGTCCGTCCTCTGCCTGTTGCTCTCCATCTCAGACAAGGATTAGGGTACTGCAGTCTGAGGTTCCATCAAAAGAAGATTCAAGAAAAGATTAATTGACTCAGATAACCCCATCTAATTGAACTGCAGGCTGATGTCCTTCCAGCAAATCCCTCGACCTCATGCCCTGCATTCAGTATCTCCATAATTATCAACACTTGACTCATCTGGCAGTGAACCACTTACCACCCTGTCGTCACCCTGTCGTCACGCACGTGTCACGACTTCCGCCGAGGTCGGTCTCTCTCCTTGTTCGGGCGGCGTTCGGCGGTCGACGTCACCGGTCTTCTAGCCATCGCCGATTTCATTTTCCATTTGTTTTGTCTTATTTTCCCGCACACCTGGTTTGCATTCCCTCATTTCTTATCTTGCATATAAACCCTCTGTTTCCCCCCCATGTCTGTGTGCAGAATTGTTATATGTAAATGCATGTGTACTCCAGGCTGGTTTGTGCCGGGTTATTGTACCCGTGTGTTTAGTTTTCTGAGTACCGTGTTTTGTTCGCCTCAATAAAGGGCTCAGTTTGCTACCCATTTCTGGTCTCCTGCGCCTGACTTCCTTGCAGCCAGTTACACACTCCTTTACAGAATTCCACACCTGATTATGGAGTCAGCAGGAGCAGGTCACCCCTGGTAGCGGAGTCGAGGAGCACGTGGCGATGCTTCACCATCTCGGTGCCGCCATGGATCGCGTCGTCCAGACGATGGGCCGCTGGGAGAGACAGAGAGTCCCTCCAGCGCCCCCACCAGCACAACAAGGGTCTCCACTACTCAACCCCTCCACACCCGGTTTGAGTGGGAACACCACGCTCACCGTTGACCAGTTGGTGGACCTGTCCATTCGAGAGACCGGAGGAGGTAGACCGAAGCTCCGCCCTTGTGCCTTCTGCTCGAAGAAGCTCAGCCCGGCAGAGAGAAACTATGATGTGGGGACCAGGAGATGTTGGCTGTCTTCAAAGCGTTGAAGATGTGGAGACATTGACTTGAGGGGGCTATACACTCTTTTCACATCTGGACTGACCACCGCAACCTGGAGTACATCCGGGCAGCGAGGAGACTGAATCCTCGTCAGACAAGGTGGGCCATGTTTTTCACCCATTTTGTTTTCACCCTTTTTTACAGAACAGGTTCCCAGAATGTGACGGTAGACGCACTGATCCGGCTGTATGACAGAGGAGCAGCCCATGGATCCTACCTCCATACTCCCGGGCCTCCTGCCTGGTGGCGCCGGTAGTATGTGAGCTGGACGCGGACATTGAGCAGGCGTTACGTGCAGAGCCCGCTGGGCAGTCCCGCTGGGCAACTGTATGTTCCATCTGCTGTCCGTGACCAGCTGATCTAATGGGCTCACACGTCACCCTCCTCTGGTCATCCAGGGATCGGTTGGACAGTGCGCTGTTTGAGTGGGAAGTACTGGTGGTCCACCTTGGCTAAGGACGTGAGGGTTTATGTTTCCTCCTGCTCGGTGTGCGCCCAGTGGAAGGCTCCTAGGCACCTGCCCAGAGGTAAGCTACACCCCTTACCCATTCCACAACGGCCTTGGTCGCACCTGTCGATTGATTTTCCTTCCGATCTCCCCCCTCACAGAGTAACACCACGATCCTGGTCGTTGTGGACCGTTTCTCTAAGTCCTGCCGTCTCCTCCCTCTGCCCGGTGTCCCTACGGCCCTACAGACTGCGGAGGCTTTGTTTACGCACATCTTCCGGCACTACTGGGTGTCTGAGGGTCTGGAGGGTGTTCATGGAACGTCTGGGGGTCTCGGTCAGCCTTACCTTGAGTTTTCACCCCGAGAGTAACGGGCAGGTGGAGAGTGAACCAGGATGTGGGTAGGTTTATGCAGTCTTATTTCCAGGACCGGCCGGGGGAGTTGGCATCTTTCATGCCCTGGGCCGAGATGGCGCCGAACTCGCTCCGCCACTCCTCCACTAACCTCTCCCCCTTCCAGTGCGTACTGGGGTAGCAGCGGCCCATGTTCACCTCCAGCGGGCCGTGCTGCGCCAGAAAACCAACGCAGACCGTCTCCGCAGAGAGGCCCCGGTGTTCGCACCGGAGGACCGGGTCTGGCTCTCGACCCGAAACTTGCCCCTCCGCCTTACCTGACGGAAGCTGGGCCCGCGGTTTGTGGGGCCATTTAAAGTCCTGAGGAGACTGAACGAGGTTAGTTACAGGTTACAGCTTCACCCCGATTTCCGTATTAACCTCTCGTTACATGTGTGTCTCCTCGGGCCGGTGGTGGATGGCTCCCTCCAGGAGTCTGAGGTACGGGAGGTTCCTCTGCCCCCATCGAGGGGGCCCCTGCGTACTCCATTCGCTCCATACTGGATTCGAGGCGTCGGGCGAGGGGCCTTCAGTACCTCGTGGAGTGGGAGGGGTACGGTCCGGAGGAGAGGTGCTGGGGCGTGTTGGAACCTCCAATGCTGCGGGAGTTCCACCGTCTCCAGCTGGATCGCCCTGCGCCTTGCCCTCCTCCGGGTTGTCTCCGAGACCGTTGTCGGCATCAAGGGGGGTACTGTCACGACTTCCGCCGAGGTCGGTCCCTCTCTTTGTTCGGGCGGCGTTCGGCGGTCGACATCACCGGTCTTCTAGCCATCGCTGATCCACCTTTCATTTTCCATTTGTTTTGTCTTGTTTTCCCGCACACCTGGTTTGCAGTCCCTCATTTTTCGTCTTACATATATCCCTCTGATTCCCCTCATGTCTGTGTGTGGAATGGTTATATGTAAATGTATGTGTACTCCAGGCTGGTTTGTGCCGGGTTATTGTACCCGTGTGTGTTTAGTTTTCTGAGTACTGTGTTTTGTTCGCCTCAATAAAGGGCTCCATTTGTTACCCATTTCTGCTTTCTTGCACCTGACTTCCCTGCAGCCAGTTACGCACTCCTTTACAGCACGCACGCACGTGCACACATGCACCACACTGTCATCAACATCACACAACAAATATTTACAGTACTGTATGTTCCCTGTTGGGTGAATCAGATCACCTCTCTAGATATGACTCACCATATACACCAGTGACCGACCTTGAAGGCCTCCCACAAGGTCACAGAAATCTCTGTCAGAGTCTGTCTTCACAGCTGAATATAAAGGAAGGGCCTGAGTTTCAACTTGCTCGAACTTACAGGAATAATCTGATGGTGGGGTGGGGGCTGAGTGGCGTGTGGCCTCCAGCTGCATATTAAATGTGCTCTGGCGTTTCATGGCTCGTCAGCTCTGGCCTGCTTTGTGATGCACAAAAGACACACATTCTCATTTACTCGCACTCACATACCGTACATTCACACACACACACACACACACACACACACACACACACACACACACACACACACACACACACACACACACACACACACACACACACACACACACACACACACACACACACACACACACACACACACACAGCAAAATATGCTGTTCATTACATGGTGAAAAAAAGTAATTTATTGGTATCTGTTTTGTTGATGTAGAAAAAAAGTGGTGATACTGGCAGAGATCTGACAGGCTAATCCAGCTAGCTAAATTGGCAGTACTACTGCTGAAAGATGAGACAGGTGGTAGATAGAGGCCTATGGTACCAGGTTCACATACACAGAGAGCTATTTCTTGCTTCTATGAACATATTTGAAAGTAAAATAAGTACAGAAATGTAGACCAAAGCAAAATACTCTCGCATAGACATGTTTAATGCAGGATGATTTTAAAAAGGAGATCCCAAGGATGTTAGGTGTTTTTAGTGAAGCTGTTACAAAGCTAATTGATCCAGACGACGTAGCTATGACGTCGAGCTTCATCTGACGTCGTCTTGGAAGTCTCATGGGGGCTCATTACTTTCATGCATGTATCTCTGAGAATCTCTCTCTTTTCAGAAAATGCTCAAATATTTCATATTCAAACATTGCTTTCTGGAATCAAGTCACTTGTTGAGGAGACACACTTTGACATTCAATTCACAATTCAAACACAGTCGACATGTGTGACACCAAGTCCTGGTATCCCTTAGCTGTTGGTGCATTTGTGTGTCAAATATAGCAAAACATATGGCCAGTTTGCAAACCTTATGAAAGATCAGAGCAAAAAAAGGAAAGCAAACAGAACAACGCACCAAAAAAACAAATCACATTTTCTAAACTCAGATACTGAGCATTAACATTGAGGTCAGTCTTTCCCATACATTTTCTTCACATATAGATTTATTTACTGTTAAATATCGTAAATCTTTTATAAAATAATTCCTCGGAATTCATTCTATGTACATAGACAAGAGTGCACAAGATGGATGGATGGTGTGACATGCCAAGGTGTTTTGGCCAGGCAGGAGTTGCTGTATTCTTGTAGGTATTGATTGTTTCTCTCTTAACCTGGTCTGTTCTCTCTCACTAGGGAATGACTGGTTTCCATACCATAACTACGGTGGCCCTAAGGGGCAAAGTAGATTAAAGTTAATTTTGCTCCTTAGGGCAACCGTACATAAGACCACTAATAAATATTAAACTCAATTAACTTCCTGCATGTTCTCAGCCAAGGGACAACACTTCAACATTTCGATGACCAACTCGGTGACAATAATAGAAACACTGAATCTCAGCCCTGTCCTCTGTCCCCTCA
The DNA here is from genome assembly GCF_023373465.1 of Oncorhynchus keta. Lineage (NCBI taxonomy): Eukaryota > Metazoa > Chordata > Actinopteri > Salmoniformes > Salmonidae > Oncorhynchus > Oncorhynchus keta. Next base: position 47,947,150 of record NC_068422.1, on the reverse strand, counting down.
ACAGAACATGGTTTCAGGACTATCCACAATAATGGATACTAAAACCGTGTAAAAAAATATTGTTTGTTTTTCCGGCATGTTATAGCTCGATCAGCTCCATAGACAAACAGAGATGGCGTTTTTCATTAATGTGCATTGAAATACAAGGCAAAAACACACAGCACATAGCTACATACAAGGCCTGCATGCTCTGTTGCCTAGAAAAATAAATGGTTTGCGCTTTAGCATTGATCTCTGATATGACCTCCCACCATTTTGTGGATCCTTACCAGAAATGGGAGATGTCGGCTTGGGTTATTTAGACGATGGCAATGCTGCTGCTTGGCACCGGGGCAAAGTTTCTCCTAGTTAGAGATCTAGGCTCAGCTTGCCCTCCCACAATCCTAACCTTTAGTGGGGAAAATGCAAAACTGACCAAAGATCAGTGTTTGGGGGCAACTTTAACCTACACCTGTTGGCTCGGTCATGGTATACAATGACAAGAATGGCACTATTGCTCCAACACTGCAAATATACACAATGACAATGTGATTGTTGTTGTTGTTGTATACTTCTCTCCAAAAAACACAACAGTAAGACATCATACAGACAAGAACATTCAATATCAACCTGTGACAGAATACTTCATGTGGTTTCTGTTTTCTTTTGGGTTGTTATTAAAAAAAAAAACTAATCACAACGTATCGGCATCCACAGAACTCTGACGAGAGCAGATATCTCTGTATATTACTAAGAAATGTTTAGCTGATAATCACAGTATATTATAGTAAGTATGCTTGTTGTTCAAAATGGCAAAAATACTAATGACTCTCAATTGCTGGTGTGTTTGCCTAAAACACTAGTACTGAGCTTCTTGAAGCACGGAAGGTACACATCAGAGTGTAGCCGACGGATTTAGTGACTCACAAAAGAGAAAGTAATCGCGTGGAGCACTTGCTTTGAGCGAGGAATAAACGCGCGTGTTCTGTTCACACACATCCGTATGGTTTAGATATGTAATGATAATACCATACTATAGTGGTAAACATACCTTCAACAAAAAAGTGCTGGATCCCGTGGTGTGGGACTCACATTCCTTTAATTAAGGAGAGAAAAAACGGTTCTGTGTACGGCTGCTCGTTGGGGGGCTTATACGACCATGTCGAGAACGCATGAAAACAAAACAAAGAATGAAAGTTTTTTTTTTTTTTTTTAAACACACAAGTCGTGATTGGAATAGAGTTATTCATTATTATTTGTTGTAGTTCCTAAAAAGGTGGTGAGGTTTAGAGGGAGGGATGGAAGGGAGGCTGGGGCTGTCTCTCTCTTCCCCAGGTATTTAGACTACACAGTAGTTTCATTTCTCCAGGGTCCCGTGCGTATATTCCCTGTGCTGTCTGATGCGTACACAAAACCTTCGTGCAGGCCGCCTTTAAGGATCCCATTCTGATTGGGCGGTGGGTTCTGGGGGTAGGATTGTCTGCGCGGGTGCATCTCCAGGTGGTGATGCGGCACGATCAGGTCCTCCTCATTGGCTTTTTTGCCACAGCCGCACAGAAAGGTGCCCGTGTCGCCAGCCTCTGCCTGGCACAGAGTGGGGAACAGGTCCGCCTTGGCACAGCAAGGCACGTGCCGGTGGCAGGGGGCGTGGCACGCCAGTGCCGCCTCGTGAGTCACCGCCGCTGCGGACGCATGGCATGTGTGGTGGCCTACTTCGTGGGGGGAAGCAGCCAGGTGGCAGATGTGTCCGAGGCGCTCATGCGTGCTGTGAGGGCTGTCTGTGTGGGAGCTGTGGATAGAGCCTCCATCTACGCTAGAGGGGATGTGGTAGGCGTACTCCTTCTCTGCCACCCCCCCTGTGCCAGCCTGCCGGTGGCGGCTAAAGTGGCGAGGCTTAGTTCTAGTGCTGCCCTTCAGGCAACGATGCAGGTGGATGCCTGGCCGGTAGCCCTCTGGGTCAGTGTGCAGGAGCACATGCGCCGTAGGCTCCTCCTCCATCAGCTGCTGGCTGTGCAGGGCGGTGCAGCAGGGTGCCACGGGGGACAGGCATGTCACATGGTTCTGCGCCGGTGTCAGGCTGCCATGCTTACAGTGACCCAAGGTGCCACTTTGGGCATGTCCTCCCAACAGGGCCTTACCCGGGCACGGCGAATCCAGGTGGCAGTGCCCGTGCCCATGCCCTATTGTATCCCCATTGACATTAACCTTTGGACACAAGTGACTATGACCGTGGCAACCATGGTTGGTGCGTCTCCCAGGGCAGCAGGCGCACCAGCAATGCCACACGTCGTCCCGCTTTGCACAGTGGTGGATGAGCACGAAAAGGCCCAGCGTGACGGAGAAGGCACCGTACAGGCAGCTGAAGATCATGTCCAGGAAGTGGCCCTGCGACACAGCCAGCGCCCCGAAGGCCCACGTGGCCACGAACAAGAAGAGGGTGAAGGCTGCTGTCCTCAGCTGGGCCTTGAACGAATGCTCGTTGGCCAGCAGAGAGGGGTTGATGGCAATGGCTGAGTGGCAGCCTGCGTGGCACTGCCCTCTGTTGGGCGGTGGTGGCAGTGCTCCGGGCTCTCCTCCCCCTCCCTGGTGGCAGTGCCCGCCCATGCCCGTGACAGAAGCCAGTCTCTGCTGCTCCTGAGTCAGGGCTTTCAGTTCGTACTTCCTCTCTGGGTGGCGCCTCAGCTGGATGAAGGTACACAGGAAGTAGACGCAGGTGACCAGGACGATGAAGGCCACAGGGCCATAGAAGGCTCCCAGGCTGGACTCCCACACCATCCAGCAGCTGCAATATACACACACACACACACACACACACACACACACACACACACACACACACACACACACACACACACACACACACACACACACACACACACACACACACACACACACACACACACACACACACACACACACGGCTAAATTAACATCACTGTATGACCTCAGTGTGTTTGCTTTAATAAACACTGAAATACATAAACCCAGAGAAGAGCCATAGGCATCTTGAAGCGATAAATGACCTTAAGTGATAAAGAAAACAAAGGGGGGTGGGCATCATACACTGAAGTGTGACTCATATCATCAGATCTATCTGCATCTAATCCATTTTGGAGGTAAATAGTCTTTGCAGGATATAAGTGCATGGAGACTTGACACAGCTGTTGATGAGGCGTCTAAAGTTTCACTTTAAAACATAAAAGAAAAATATCGACCTCTACAAAAAATGTCCTTTCATTTTAATCCACATCATAATTCACATCTCCTGTTGCTGCAGGATTATTTTCCTGCTCTAGCAAACGGGCTAAAATTAAGATCCTACCTGTGTGTGCGCGTGTGCTTAAAACTGTGACTGGGACCTTGAGAATAGGGGACTGCTGGGTGACTTACTAGGGTGACGTCTCCCCACTGCCATAGTTGTCAATATTGACGCCTGCTGTGATTCCACAGATGATGAAGGGCACTCCGCCACTGACTAAATAAAACCTGAAGAAAGAGAGAGAGAGATTATAAAATGTGTGACATATAAAAGTCACTTTACAACACCAATATCCTCTGTTTTCTGGGTTGTACTGCCAGTAATCAATAGCAGGGAGCCAGAGAGAGAGAAAGAGAGAGAGAGCCAGTGAGAGAAATAGTCAGTGAAAGAGAGAGAAAGAGTCAGTCAGAGAGAGAGAGAGATAATCCATCAGAGAGAGAGAGAGAGAGAGAGAGAGAGAGAGAGAGAGAGAGAGAGAGAGAGAGAGAGAGAGAGAGAGAGAGAGAGAGAGAGAGAGAGAGAGAGAGAGAGAGAGAGATCATGATCAGATGAGCTCCTGCATTTTTCAGCATGTTCTTAAAAAATATACATTTAGAGTTAGATAGACTTGGATCTTTTGTCAGGAACATATACAGTATGCTATCCTCTACAACATAACCTTCACTCCAAATCAAAACTCAAACCTACAACCTGATTTTGGACGGAATTACGGAATCACCTGGAAGGCTTAAAACTACCAAAGATTACTATTCCAAAGCTATACAGCAAATGCTCTGGAAAACAACAGAAACCTGAAAACACCATCCAACCTGGAACTGAGTGAGTAATGTTTAGTCTGAAGCTATATTTTATTTCCAAAAGCCAAGAAGAAAAATACATTACATCACTTTGTAAGGACTGAATGCTAAATTAAGACTGCCAAGCTTGATACAACTTCAATTAGCACTGACGTGTCAAGCGAGAGGTGTCAAAGCCCTTTAGCCCAACAATGGCAGGAGTCGTGCAGTCTGCTCCAACCAAATAGAGGCCTTAGAAGCTGCCTCCCGCTGTCCAGAGGTAATTAAAATACAGTACCATGTGTATGTAAAGGATGATAGGCAAGAACAGATCACAAAATGAAGCTCCTTATGGAAAATCAAGAGATACTTTTTGCTGACTATTATAAAAATGGGAACATCAGCAACGTCATCTTCCACACAAACCATCTCCTGGCATGGTACAGTGTTATATTAGCACACTACCCCTCTGTTAAGAGAGGGGGGTGTTTACAAGGGGTGGAAACTCAGGATACTAGACAACGAGGACTCTGACTCAGCTAATATACATCTCTTTAAGTCTGGATCAGTAATGGTACAGGGCAACCCCAAACAGTTTCAGCTAGACTTTCACCTAATCAAAGAATTAGCCCAGTAGGAGAAGCTCTCCCTTGAGAAAGCTACCCCCACCCAGAGCGGGTCAGACCAGACCTTTTCATTATATAACCTCACAGACGAGCAACCCCAAGTCAACCTCCCAGCACAGAGTACTACCCCTTCATTAAAATTAAGGATACATTTACCCAGCTAGAGGTAAGGCAGGTGGAGCTGGAACAGCAGGTGATTACACTCCAGTCAGCACAGACCCAGACAACAGTCCAGCACAACAACACCCCCTTAACCAGACCCGGAGTGCTGGAGGTGGAGAGAGACATATCTGCACTCTGGACTGTGGTGAGACAACTTCAACAATATAAAAGCAAGAGCAGGAGAAGAACAGAGCACTAGAGGAGAGGATCAGTGCTGGACAAGAGGTTGAGGGGGATGGCGTGTGACAGAGAACAACCCACTAGAGAGGTGGCCTCCTCCTACTGGCTTCTCTGCGACCAGCCCCACCTCAGCTCCCAACAAAAGTCTTGACACCACAGCAGAACAGTCCACACCAGACCCTGACCATAGCGTTGACATCACAGCAGAACAGACAAATGAAGAACCCCAAGCCCAGGGGATCTCACCCCCTCTGAGCACCCCCCTTGTCAGCCACCCTGATAGCCCTCCTGACAACATACACAAGACACAGATTGTACTCCTTTTGGCCTCAAATGGGAAATATATACAACAAATAAAAAAAATCACAAACACAGTGTGTCTAAACTCTGGTGTCCAAACACCCAGCGCACCCCAGACCTTCTGTCTGAAGACCAACTAAGTTCACATAGCCACATAATAATACATAAGGGCACAAATGACCTGAGAACACAGCAGGAAAGGGTGGCCACAGCACTGAAGGGAGTGATTGAAAAAGCTTATTCTACTTTCCCCAATGCACAAGTGGTTATATCCACCCTGCTACCATGAAAAAACTTCCACTCTGCTATCATACAGCGGATAAACGCAATTATTTCCCATGACTGTGCCTCAAAACCAAATGTTTTCCTGGCCCACCATTCCACCCTGGACTTGAACAGCCTCTATGACCAGGTCCACCTATACAAGGCAGCAGTGCCCATCTTCTCCCGGACTCTGAAGGACATCGCTCTCAAACGCAGCCCCAACACTTCACACAGAAGCAACAGATCAATAGACACCCTGCACAGACCAGCAAGACACTCTCCCAGACCCCGCACCCACTCTTACACTAGCCCAAGCCAATGGCATGTACCAAATGCTCAGCAGGCTCTGCTCACACTTACTGGCCAAACTACACAACATTGGACACTTTATGGAACACAAAGCACAACTATGACAACATAACCAACAAAGACGGGTCACAACTACTGCAGCTCTGTCGCACGCTGGGTATGTACATAGTCAATGGTAGGCTTCGAGGGGATTCCTATGGTAGGTACACCTATAGCTCATCTCTTGGCAGTATTACTGTAGACAATTAGGCAACAACAAATTCAATCCCTTTTAGACAACCTCCTGGACAAAACAGTTTCCCTATCAAAACTAAAAATCTTGAATAGAAAACCGAAGACAATGAACAACAATGTCACACCCTGGCCTTAGTTATCTTTGTTTTCTTGATTATTTTGGTTAGGCCAGGGTGTGACATGGGTGATTCATTGTGTTTCTTCTTGTCTAGGGGTTTATTAGATTGATGGGGTTGTGTTCAGTTTAGTTGTCTAGGAAAGTCTATGGTTGCCTAGAGTGGTTCTCAATCAGAGGCAGGTGTTTATCGTTGTCTCTGATTGGGAACCATATTTAGGCAGCCATATTCTTTGGGTATTTTGTGGGTGATTGTTTCCTGTCTTTGTGTTTTATGCACCAGTTAGGACTGTTACGGTTTTCACGTTTGTTGTTTTGTAGTTAGTGTCTCATGTTAAGTGTCTCATATTAAAGAACCATGAACTTCAACCACGCTGCGTTTTGATGATCAGGTGCTTCTGTCACCAACCAAGGAGAGCCTACAGCAGCACCTAGATCTTCTGCACAGATTCTGCCAGACCTTGGCCCTGACAGTAAATCTCAGTAAAACCAAAATAAAGGTGTTCCAAAAAAGGTCCAGTCGCCAGGACCACAAATACAAATTCCATCTAGACACTGTTGCCCTAGAGCACACAAAAAAACTATACATACATTGGCCTAAACATCAGCGCCACAGGTAACTATCACAAAGATGTGAACGACCTGAGAGACAAGGCAAGAACAACATTCTATGCCATCAAAAGGAACATAAAATTATAGAACCCATTGCTCTTTATGGTTGTGAGGTCTGGGGTCCGCTCACCAACCATGAATTCACAAAATGGGACAAACACCAAATTGTGACTCTGCATGCAAAATTCTGCAAAAATATCCTCTGTGTACAACGTAGAACACCAAATAATGCATGCAGAGCAGACTTGTTCCGATACCTGCTAATTATCAAAATCCAGAAAAGAGCAGTTAAATTCTACAACCACCGGAAAGGAAGCGATTCCCAAACCTTCCATAACAAAGCCATCACCTAGAGAGATTGACCTGGAGAAGAGTCCCTTAAGCAAGCTGGTCCTGGGGCTCTGTTCACAAACACAAACACGTCCCACAGAGCCCCAGGACAGCAAAACAATTAGACCCAACCAAATCATGAGAAAACAAAAAAATAATTACTTGACACATTGGAAAGAATTAACAAAAAAACAGAGCAAACTAGAATGCTATTTGGCCCTAAACAAAGAGTACACAGTGGCAGAATACCTGACCACTGTGACTGACCCAAACTTAAGGAAAGCTTTGACTATGTACAGACTAAGTGAACATAGCCTTGCTATTGAGAAAGGCCGCCGTAGGCAGACATGGCTCTCAAGAGAAGACAGGCTGTGCACACTGCCCACAAAATGAAGTGGAAACTGAGCTGCACTTCCTAACCTTCTGCCCAATGTATGACCATATTAAAGACACATATTTCCCTCAGATTACACAGATCCACAAAGAATTCGATATCTCCCATATCTACTGGGTGAAATGCCACAGTGTGCAATCACAGAAGCAAGATGTGTGACCTGTTTCCCCAAGAAAAGGTCAACCAGTGAAGAAAAAACACCATTGTAAATACAACCCATATTTATGCTTATTTAATTTCCCTTTTGTACTTTAACCATTTGTATATCGTTACAACACTGTATATACACATGATATGACATTTGTAATATATTTATTATTTTGGAACTTCTCTGAGTGTAATGTTTACTGTTCATTTTTATTGTTTATTTAACTTTTGTATATTATCTACTTCACTTGCTTTGGCAATGATAACATATGTTTCCCATGCCAATAAAGCCCCTTGAATTGAAATGAAATTAAGAAAGAGATAGTCATTCAGTCAGAGAGAGAGAGAGATAGTCAGTCAGAGAAAGAGAGAGAGAGAGTCAGTCAGAGAGAGATAGAGACCAACTTTTTTTTTTCATGTACCATACTCACCTTGCCCTCTACCCCACGATACAAAACAACACCACACATCAACAATAACAAAAAACCTCACCACTTCTACAACCGTATATCCAAAACATCTTCTGCTATACAGACAGCCCCCACAAATTCTACCCTAAGGTGTGCAGAGACCATCCCATTAAATAATAGTAAAGGGTCTGTTTTCCCTCCACCTTTGACCCTGTTCCTCCTTGTTTGCCAAATAGCCAACTTTGCCTTAGCAAACAGAAAATTCAACAAAACACATTTGGCCTTCTCCTTATTTGAATACCTGTACCCCATTATAAACATACCAAAAGTAAAAACCACCCCCAACCTCTCTCACAGACATTCCAACAGAGACATTAATGGCATTAACCTAACACACAGAAAACACATGAATCATAGTTTCTCTCATAACACAGAAAGGACACCCCTACCCAATTCCCGGTTCAACCCGTGCCAACCAGCTGTCAGTAGCCAGGGATAGATGTAAAACCCTCCAATGGAGGTCCCCTGACCTCTTTGGTACTAGGGGTTTGTAGAGCCCCCTTCATCTAAAACCCACCATACTCTCCTCCCCATGTACCCCCTGTCACAGGTGTGCCTTCACTTCTGTTAGGCTCTTAATGTTCCTTACCTTAATGCAGAGGTTGTAGAGGGCTTTTACCTCCCACCCCTTCAAACTCCCCCAGGCTCGGAGTGTTAAAATCTGACAAGTCCTCCAGACCCCCTTGCCAGTTCCCAGTCTCTGCCGTCACCTGCAGTGGCGGAAACATTGGTGGCCCCTCACCCTTTCATTGGTGGCCGCTCAAACACCACCCTTACCGGCTCAGACAGTGCCTCCTGGACCTCCTCCAGGAATCTCTCCAGCAGCCTAAGAGACGTTATTCCTGTTTGTTGTGCCAGGACTTCTGGGGATTTCCACCCCTCTTCTCCCAGCAGTCACAGGTCACCCAGCCTCAGTAAGCCCGCTGCCATCAGTTGCCTTTGCAGGGTGGCTGACTGAACTGATCTCTAAGGGATGGCTGGGTTGTGGAAGATGGACTCCTCCCACACCCACAGCCCAGGCTCCATATCCCCTTCTCATGTGGGCCTTAGCAGCTGACAGGCACTCAGCACTGCAGAGTAAAAGTCTGAGAGACCTGCTGCACTCAGCCTCTCCAGCTTCATGAGGAACAGCTGCTGGTCCAACCCTAATCTGCCAGCTCTCCTCAGCAGAGTGCATGCTGGTTCCCTCCAGCCAACATCAGTATGGTATAGCAGTCTCTGCACCGCCTTTAGTCGGAAATCAGCCACCCTGCTCTCCAGTTCCACCAGGCCCTGTCGTCCTTTGTGGACGGTCATGTACAAAACTGCTGCCCTCAGCCAGTGATGGCCCAACCAGAAGAAGTTGCAAGTCTGCAAGCATACCGGCAGGGGGGGCTGAGGACATCCAGTTTATGCCAAAGGGAAGATGTCAGCAGGTTGTTGATTATCAGCACCCTCCCTCTATATGACTCCATCCACCTGGCCAGTCTTGATATCACTACCTGTGACAGCCCTTCCCAGTTATTCCTGACCCACCTCTCCAAGCCCAGGTACACCCCCAACATTTTAAGACCTTCACAACCCCACTGCAAACTCCCTGGAAGCAGAGGAGGTGCCCTATCCCACCATGCCCCCTGTTTACCTTAGCTGAAAAAGCTCCCTCGTACACCTTCAGACTAGTCTTAGTTTCTCCACGCATCGCGCCGACAGAAACAGACATCTTTCTGGTAAGAAGAGGGGCGGGGGCGTATGCCTTATGGCTAACGAGACATGGTGTGATGTAAGAAACATACAGGAACTCAAATCCTTCTGTTCACCTGATTTAGAATTCCTCACAATCAAATGTAGACCGCATTACCTACCAAGAGAATTCTCTTCGATTATAATCACAGCCGTATATATCCCCCCCCCCCAAGCAGACACATTGATAGCTCTGAACAAACTTTATTTAACTCTTTGCAAACTGGAAACCATTTATCCGGAGGCTGCATTCATTGTTGCTGGGGATTTTAACAAGGCTAATCTGAAAACAAGACTCCCTAAATTTTATCAGCATATCGATTGCGCAACCAGGGGTGGAAAAACCTTGGATCATTGTTACTCTAACTTCCGCGATGCATATAAGGCCCTGCCCCGCCCCCCTTTTGGAAAAGCTGACCACGACTCCATTTTGTTGATCCCTGCCTACAGACAGAAACTAAAACAAGAGGCTCCCACGCTGAGGTCTGTCCAACGCTGGTCCGACCAAGCTGACTCCACACTCCAAGACTGCTTCCATCACGTGGACTGGGATATGTTTCGTATTGCGTCAGTTAACAATATTGACGAATACACTGATTCGGTGTGCGAGTTCATTAGAACGTGCGTTGAAGAGGTCGTTCCCATAGCAACGATTAAAACATTCCCTAACCAGAAACCGTGGATTGATGGCAGCATTCGCGTGAAACTGAAAGCGCGAACCACTGCTTTTAATCCGGGCAAGGTGTCTGGTAACATGACCGAATACAAACAGTGCAGCTATTCCCTCCGCAAGGATATCAAACAAGCTAAGCGTCAGTACAGAGACAAAGTAGAATCTCAATTCAACGGCTCAGACACAAGAGGCATGTGGCAGGGTCTACAGTCAATCACGGACTACAGGAAGAAATCCAGCCCCATCACGGACCAGGATGTCTTGCTCCCAGGCAGACTAAGTAACTTTTTTGCCCGCTTCGAGGACAATACAGTGCCACTGACACAGCCTGCAACGGAAACGTGCGGTCTCTCCTTCACTGCAGCCGAGGTGAGTAAGACATTTAAACGTGTTAACCCTCGCAAGGCTGCAGGCCCAGACGGCATCCCCAGCCGCGCCCTCAGAGCATGCGCAGACCAGCTGGCCGGTGTGTTTACGGACATATTCAATCAATCCCTACACCAGTCTGCTGTTCCCACATGCTTCAAGAGGGCCACCATTGTTCCTGTTCGCAAGAAAGCTAAGGTAACTGAGCTAAACGACTACCGCCCCGTAGCACTCACTTCCGTCATCATGAAGTGCTTTGAGAGACTAGTCAAGGACCATATCACCTCCACCCTACCTGACACCCTAGACCCACTCCAATTTGCTTACCGCCCAAATAGGTCCACAGACGATGCAATCTCAACCACACTGCACACTGCCCTAACCCATCTGGACAAGAGGAATACCTATGTGAGAATGCTGTTCATCGACTACAGCTCGGCATTCAACACCATAGTACCCTCCAAGCTCGTCATCAAGCTCGAGACCCTGGGTCTCGACCCCGCTCTGTGCAACTGGGTACTGGACTTCCTGACGGGCCGCCCCCAGGTGGTGAGGGTAGGCAACAACATCTCCTCCCCGCTGATCCTCAACACTGGGGCCCCACAAGGGTGCGTTCTGAGCCCTCTCCTGTACTCCCTGTTTACCCACGACTGCGTGGCCACGCACGCCTCCAACTCAAACATCAAGTTTGCGGACGACACAACAGTGGTAGGCTTGATTACCAACAACGGCGAGACGGCCTACAGGGAGGAGGTGAGGGCCCTCGGTGTGTGGTGTCAGGAAAATAACCTCACACTCAACGTCAACAAAACTAAGGAGATGATTGTGGACTTCAGGAAACAGCAGAGGGAACACCTCCCTATCCACATCGATGGAACAGTAGTGGAGAGGGTAGCAAGTTTTAAGCTCCTCGGCATACACATCACAGACAAACTGAATTGGTCCACTCACACAGACAGCATTGTGAAGAAGACGCAGCAGCGCCTCTTCAACCTCAGGAGGCTGAAGAAATTCGGCTTGTCACCAAAAGCACTCACAAACTTCTACAGATGCACAATCGAGAGCATCCTTGCGGGCTGTATCACTGCCTGGTACGGCAACTGCTCCGCCCTCAACCGTAAGGCTCTCCAGAGGGTAGTGAGGTCTGCACAACGCATCACCGGGGGCAAACGACCTGCCCTCCAGGACACCTACACCACCCGATGTTACAGGAAGGCCATAAAGATCATCAAGGACAACAACCACCCGAGCCACTGCCTGTTCACCCCGCTATCATCCAGAAGGCGAGGTCAGTACAGGTGCATCAAAGCTGGGACCGAGAGACTGAAAAACAGCTTCTATCTCAAGGCCATCAGACTGTTAAACAGCCACCACTAACATTGAGTGGCTGCTGCCAACACACTGACACTGACTCAACTCCAGCCACTTTAATAATGGGAATTGATGGGAAAGATTGTAAATATATCACTAGCCACTTTAAACAATGCTACCTTATATAATGTTACTTACCCTACATTATTCATCTCATATGCATACGTATATACTGTACTCTATATCATCGACTGCATCCTTATGTAATACATGTATCACTAGCCACTTTAACTATGCCACTTTGTTTACATACCCATCTCATATGTATATACTGTACTCGACACCATCTACTGTATCTTGCCTATGCTGCTCTGTACCATCACTCATTCATATATCCTTATGTACATATTCTTTATCCCCTTACACTGTGTATAAGACAGTAGTTTTGGAATTGTTAGTTAGATTACTTGTTGGTTATTACTGCATTGTCGGAACTAGAAGCACAAGCATTTCGCTACACTCACATTAACATCTGCTAACCATGTGTATGTGACAAATAAAATTTGATTTGATTTCATTTGATAGTCTCTAGTGCCTGCATATCCTGACCATCACAGAAACGTCATCTGCATATGCTGACACTGCTATGCCTGTCAACACACCCATGCCTGTCCAGCACACTCCTTGCAGTCCATTTAGCCCCCAAAATTATAAATGGCTAATGTATATAACTGCCCTGATAAAGGGCATCCTTGTCTAATGTCCCGTCTCACCCAGACTGGCCTACTGAGCCCCCCTTCCACCTTGACCATACATGACACCCCAGCATACAACATCATCACATAGGTCAAAAAACTTTTTCTAAACCCAAGAACAGATATCACATTAAACAGATACTCATGGTCCACTCTATCAAAAGCCTTCTCTTGATCTATAGACTAATCCAAAGTTCACATTAGAACCTCTTGATAAGTCCAACAAGTCCCTGATTAAGAACAAGTTGTCCGTGATTGACCGTCTGTCCCGGTACACAATTTGTTTGGTCCTTGTGTACCATAGAGTCCAGATGGGACTTCAGTCTGTTAGAGAGGACCTTGGCAAATATCTTGTAGTCCACACAGAGCAATGCCACAGGCCTCCAGTTCTTAAGTTCACACAAGTCCCCTTTCTTGGGCAGGAGAGTCAGAGCCTGACGGCAGCTCATCTGCAACTCTCCTACCCCGACGCATTCACGCAACACGCAAAAGTCCAGTCCAATTATTCCCCAGAATTTTTTATAAAACTCCACTGGGAGTCCATTGACCCCGGGTGCACGGCCGGGGGACATATGGGTTACGGCCTCTGCCAGTTCATGGGACAACAGAGGAATGTCAATTTCATCCCGCTGTGACAGAGGGAGCTTAGGGAGTTCTGCAAACAAGACCTGGGCAGACATAGGATCACACAGTTCTGCCCTATACAACTCAGTATAAAACTCCACAGTTCGCTCCTGCATCTCCCCCACCACAGAGGTCACCCGCCCATCAGACAACTGTAGACAATGCATGCCCTTGGCTTCACCGCTCTGTCTTTCTAAACCAAAGAAGAAGGAGCTGGGAGCATCCATCTCCTTGAGCATGGAGAACCTAGCTCTTACAAGTGCTCCCGTTGCTTTAAACTGGAAAAAATAGCCTCAAGATAAACTTTTTTCCCCTTGGTCTCATTCAGGAACCTTGTCGATTCCCTCACCCTATATTTTGACCTTTCTGCTTGACTGACTGTCAGTCCTGGACCCACTGAAGAGGAGTCTGGATAAAAAGGCCCTCCTCATCATCCTCTTCCTCAGATTCTCTTTCCTCCTTCTCATCTTCATCTCCCATCCTGACCACCGGCCCTTCCTCTCTGGTCAGGGCCTCCCACCCAGCACCAGGCAAAGGTTCCTTGGTGCCTTTAACCACACCAGCCTCTCCCCTCCTGACTTCTTTCTTCTCCCCTTTTTCCTTTTACGCTTGACACCCCCCTAGTTTCTTACACTTCCCCACTATATTCTCCTCATCCACTAGCATAACCTGACTAGGCCCAGCCTCATCTACACCACCATCCATAACCTGACTAGGCCCAGCCTCATCTACACCACCATCCATAACCTGCCTAGGCCTAGCCTCATCTACACCACCATCCATAACCTGCCTGGGCCAAGCCTCATCTACACCACCATCCATAACCTGACGAGGCCCAGCCTCATCTACGCCACCATCTCTAGCCTGACTTGGCTCAGCCTCATCTACACCCCCATCACTGGCATGACTAGGCCCAGCCTCTGCTGCCTGCATCTCATTGTCCCCTGCACGTTGACCTCAATTTCCCCCACTGGGGGCGCTTGTACCCTCACCTTGTCTATGGCCTTTATGTGGGTCCGGAAAGCTCTTATGCCGCAAATCCCTACACTCAAAACACTGTAGACTATCTGTGCTAGCAAACTCTACATTACATTACATTTAAGTCATTTAGCAGACGCTCTTATCCAGAGCGACTTATGCCCTACATTAAAATGCACATTTAGCTGTTGCTCGTTGTTATTCAGAAACATGCCACTTGCCTCCAGAATGAAACAACATGCTTAACGGCAGCTGCCTGAAAACCTGCCGACAGTACACGAAAACCGTGAGAAAACTTACCAAAATGACTCAGCTCTTTCTTGATGTGATCATCCGTAATAAACAGAGGCAAATTTGCAACTACCACCCTGGTTGAAGGGGTAGAAAGAAGCGAAATTGGCACAAACACACCCCTTACAAATATTCCACTAGCAATTAGCCTACCAACCAAATTAGCTCTTTTCATGAACACAACCACAGCTTTGTTCATTCTGGAAGCAGAATGTATAAATTCAGCTCCTACCTGTTCACCGACTGCAAGCAGTACCTCCTCCACTTTAACTCCATTCTCAGGAACACACCTGAATCCATGCTGTATCGACAGCGTCTCCTCCGCGCTAGGCTAAGAAGCCATCGTGCACACCACACCTTCCAAACCCCAGGAAACAAACTATGTCCTCTTCCAACCTAACTTTGAAAAAAACCTGTGGATACCGCTAAAACAAATAGTGCATTAACCCTCCACCATAGAAAATACAAATTGAAAGAAAATACAAAGGACAGAATCAAGAAAATAAGTAAGGACAGAGCCCTCCACACTAAACACTCGAACTCAACAACAAAAACTCCCAGCATGCACTGCAAAAGAGAGAGAGAGAGATCGTCAGTCGAGAGAGAGACTGTCAGGCAGTCAGTGAGAGAGAGAGTGAGAGTCAGTCAGAGAGAGAGAGAGATAGTTAGTCAGAGAGAGATAGTCAGTCAGAGAGAGCAAGAGAAAGAGAGAGTCAGTCGAGAGAAAGAGAGAGATAGTTAGTCAGAGAGAGAGAGAGATAGTCAGTCAGAGAGAGAAATAGTCAGTCAGAGAGAGAGAGAGAGAGAGTCAGTCAGTAGTCAGTCAGTTAGAAAGAGAGACAAAGAGAGAAAAATAAGAAAAAGAAAGAGACCTGAGGATGTGCTTCTCTCTCTGTGCCGGCTTGGGTTGTAGACTGGAGATGAAGGGACAGAAAACAGAGAGGGAGAGAGAAAAGAAAGAGCATGAGAAAGCATGAGAGAGAGGAAGAAGTACAAATTGACCTCCTACTCTCCTCTCTCCTGTTCTGCACAGTATAAACAACTCTACCACTCCTCAACATGAGAACAGCTCTGAGACACATGCCAAGCAGACAAACAGCTTTATTTGTGCTGGAGCATCTACTTCTCCTCAAATCGGAGATGTCTCTATTACTGTTTGAGATATTTTCCTATCACTGTTTCAGCCCTGGAAAAAGCAGTAACATGCAGTCCCCACCCTCTCCCCTTCTGTCTGTCTTGCTATTGCTCTCTCCTCTTTACCCAACCCCGTCTGTCCCCCACCTCTCTCCCTCTTCCCTTCCCTGCACCCATCCCACAATTCTATTACGATCGAGATGTTTGGGCAGGCAGGTGGAAGCGGGAGCATTACCGGGGCTGTCATTGTCTGATTGGGAGTGATTCCCTCAGGACACTCCTCCAACAGAAAGTCATTTACACACATGACAAGGAGATAAGCATAAAGACGAGAGGACCAGGGGATGTTAAAGCCTAGTGCTTTATGACCCCTATTTCCCCTCTCTATCTCAACAAATCACCAGTCTACAACCCCAGCCTTCCATGCCAGGCTGACACGCACATAATCACGCATGCTCACAGATACACGCACGCACGCACACACGCACGCACACATACATACACAGGAACACATCCCTACTGTAGGTCTTTCTCTCTCATTCCCCCTCTCTCTCCCTCTCTCTCCCCCGCTCGCTCTCTCTGTGTCTCGACTCTTGTTCTCTCTCTTATCGCATTACTCTCCATTAAAGAGTCATTTAAACCCATGACACAAAATGGCAGACAGTGCAGAGGGCGGGCACTTTTGAGTTCAGTTTTGGGGAGCAGCAGCAATCATCAACTGATATAAATAGACATCCAAAGACCCCGGAGCGAGAAGTGCCTCCTCCCGCTCTCCTCTGTCTATGTACTGGCCTCTGTCTCGCTGTCTAGACCTGGATATACTACAGGGAGTGGAGCACTCAGGCCAGTCCACATGTTGTGATATTTACCGATGATGGAGGAAACTGGTGCCAAAACGGGTGAATAAAGCCGCATTGTGTAATTGGTTGCTGTGCCGCTTACCGTAACTCGTTCTATTTTGGGTCACTGAATACTGATGCAGACACTGCATACTGACACAGACACAGCACCACTGAAGTTATTACTGTATTGCAACAACAACAAAAGAGAGAAGATTGCCCAGTTCCACTGCTATTTTTAATGAAGTGAAGTGAGTGTTCAGTGCGTACCCTATCTCCTGTACTTATTTGCATCTTAAGCATTTAACCAGTGGGGCCAACACATTACACACAGGGTTCAATTGGACAAAGGTCACCATGACAGAATGCCGGATTAGCTGACAGCCCAAATAAATCCGCTGCCATCAGATTCTGTCATCTGGCTTTTTCTGGGCTGAGGAGAAGGGGGGATAGGAGAAGGTTGAAGAAAATAGATTTGTCTCCAGAAGACAAGTCTCATTGCCTGGGCGCCTCTCATGGCAAACATTAGTCACACACATACACACACATAATAGAGGTCGACCGATTATGATTTTTCAAAGCCGATACCGATACCGATTATTGGAGGACCCAAAAAAAAGCAGATACCGATTAATCGGCAGATTTTAAAAATGTATTTGTAATAATGACAATTACAACAATACTGAATGAATACTTATTTTAACTTAATATAATACAGAAATAAAATCAATTTAGCCTCAAATAAATAATGAAACATGTTCAATTTGGTTTAAATAATGCAAAAACAAAGGGTTGGAGAAGAAAGTAAAAGTGCAATATGTGACATGTAAGAAAGCTAACGTTTAAGTTCCTTGCTCAGAACATGAGAACATATGAAAGTTGGTGGTTCCTTTTAACGTGAGGCTTCAATATTCCCAGGTAAGAAGTTTTAGATTGCAGTTATTATAGGAATTATAGGACTATTTCTCTCTATACAATTTGTATTTCATATACCTTTGACTATTGGATGTTCTTATATGCACTTTAGTATTGCCAGTGTAACAGTATAGCTTCCATCCCTCTCCTCGCCACTTCCTGGGCTCGAACCAGGAACACATCGACAACAGCCACCCTCTAAGCAGCGTTACCCATGCAGAGCAAGGGGAACAACTACTCCAAGTCTCAGAACGAGTGACGTTTGAAACGCTATTAGCGCGCATCCTGCTAACTAGCTAGCCATTTCACATCGGTTACACCAGCCTAATCTCAGGAGTTGATAGGCTTGAAGTCATAAACTGTGCAATGCTTGAAGCATTGCGAAGAGCTGCTGGCAAAACGCACGAAAGTGCTGTTTGAACGAATGCTTATGAGCCTGCTGGTGCCTACCATCGCTCAGTCAGACTGCTCTATCAAATCATAGACTTAATTATAACATAATAACACACAAAAATATGAGCATTAGGTCATTAATATTGTCGAATACGGAAACTATCATCTCGAAAACAAAACGTTTATTCTTTTAGTGAAATACGGAACCGTTCCGTATTTTATCTAATGGGTGGCTTCAATTAGTCTAAACATTCCTGTTACATTGCACAACCTTCAATGTTATGTCATAATTACGTAAAATTCTGGCAAATTAGTTCGCAATGAGCCAGGCGGCCCAAACTGTTGCATACACCCTAACTCTGCTTGCAATGAACGCAAGAGAAGTAACACAATTTCACCTGGTTAATATTGCCTCCTAACCTGGATTTATTTTTGTTAAATATGCAGGTTTAAAAATATATACTTCTGTGTATTGATTTTAAGAAAGGCATTGATGTTTATGGTTAGGTCCACGTTGGAGCAACGACAGTCCTTTTTCGCAATTGTGCACAGCATCGATTATATGCAACACAGGACATGCTAGATAATCTAGTAATATCATCAACAATGTGTAGTTAAAACTAGTGATTATGATTGATTGATTGTTTTTTATAAGATAAGTTTAATACTAGCTAGCAACTTACCTTGGCTTCTTACTGCATTCGCGTAACAGGCAGGCTCCTCGTGAGGCAGGTGGTTAGAGCGTTGGACTAGTTAACCGTAAGGTTGCAAGATTGAATCCCTGAGCTGACAAGGTAAAGATCTGTCACTCTACCCCTGAACAAGGCAGTTAACCCACCGTTCCTAGGCTGTCATTGAAAATGAGAATGTGTTCTTAACTGACTTGCCTTGTTAAATAAAGTTGTAAAAAAATATATATATATATATATATATATTATTTTTAATCGGCAAAATCGGCGTCCAAAAATATCGATTTCCGATTGTTATGAAAACTTGAAATCGGCTCTAATTAATCGGCCATTCCGATTAATTGGTCGACCTCTAACACATACACCTCCAGAAAATTCCAGAAATCCCCCTCCCTGTGCTGCGCAGGTGGTCGAAGAGTGTGAAGAGAGGCTGAGGGTCTTTGTCCTCAATGACTTTCACTGGCATCCAGCTGCAGATGGTTCATGTAGGAATGTGCACCGAATACCTAATGTTGACATTACAGGCTACCTGGAATTCATATATTGTACCATACAATACTTGACAAGGAGGGTGTAGTCAACTTTTTATTCAAGATTTTCCATGAAGCTTCTTCAAATGAAAGAATGATGCAAGAGGAAGGTTCCCAGAACCAAACTGATACCATAAACAGATGAACATCCAGAGAACGTAATGTGCCAGTTGGGAAGTTACTTCAGCACTTTCTATTAATTCTTTGTCTCCGTTTATTTCTTTACCGTTGTGACTTCAAATGTTCGACAGTTCTCCTTGAGTAAAGTGTCAAAGCCTGTGGGCAACATATCTTTAACGATACAATGACATTGCCATCTTCAAGATTCTATGGTGAACCTGGTGCTGGTGTGCTATCTGTCCATCTGTCTCCCATCACCACGCGTCAACCTATCTTAGTCCAACAGGCTTTCCTGTCGAATTTGCTCAAATTGAGTTACACAGTAGAGTTGTGATCGGCAAAGCCCACACACAGCACTTTCCTCCTGCGAGCAAGGAGTTTCTCACTGTCCAAAAGCTGATGCCAAGCATAATGAGTAATGTTGCGTTCACGTGCTATCAGACTTTTCGGGAAGCTCTGAGAAAATGTTACAAGTAACTGCCAAAATAAAGGACACACCAACATAAAAAGAAATGTGTCTTAATAGGGTGTTGGGCCACCACGAGCCAGAAAAGCTTCAATGCGCCTTGGCATAGATTCTACAAGTGTCTGTAATTCTATTGGAGGGATGTGCCATCATTCTTCCATGAGAAATGTAATCATTTGTTGATGGAATTCTACACGCACTAAGCATTATAATACATGACCCTAAGCATGATGGGATGTTAATTGCTTAATTAACTCAGAAACCACACCTGTGTGAAAGTACAGTACCTGCTTTCAATATGCTGTGTGTCCCTAATTTACTCAAGTGTTATCTTTACTTTGGTAGTTACCTGTAGCTAACTTTATTATCAACAATTTTAGCCAGCTCATCAAGCTGGCTAAAATCCGATTGGTTGAAGAATTGTTCAAACTTCAAAATCACTTGTGCGAAAAAAAGGTATGTGTGTGTGTGTGTGTGTGTGTGTGTGTGTGTGTGTGTGTGTGTGTGTGTGTGTGTGTGTGTAAGTAAAGAAATAAAGCAACAGTAAAAATACATTTGAAAAAAAGAGTAGCAAGGCTATATACAAGACACTGGTTAGTCAGTCTGATTGAGGTAGTATGGACAGTGGGGAGAACAAGTATTTGATACACTGCTGATTTTGCAGGTTTTCCCACTTACAAAGCATGTAGAGGTCTGTAATTTTTATCATAGGTACACTTCAACTGTGAGAGACGGAATCTAAAACAAAGATCCAGAAAATCACATTGTATGATTTTTAAGTAATTAATTAGCATTTTATTGCATGACATAAGTATTTGATTACCTACCAACCAGTAAGAATTCCGGCTCTCACAGACCTGTTCGTTTTTCTTTAAGAAGCCCTCCTGTTCTCCACTCATTACCTGTATTAACAGCACCTGTTTGAACTCGTAACCTGTATAAAAGACACCTGTCCACACACTCAATCAAACAGACTCCAACCTCTCCACAATGGCCAAGATCAGAGAGCTGTGTAAGGACATCAGGGATAAAATTGTAGACCTGCACAAGGCTGGGATGGGCTACAGGACAACAGGCAAGCAGCTTATTGAAAATAAGAGTATGTATAGTTAAAGTGACTATGCATATATGATGAACAGAGAGTAGCAGTAGCGTAAAAGGAGGTGTTGGCGGGAGGTGGGGCACAATGCAGATAGCCCAGTTAGCCAATGTGCGGGAGCACTGGTATGGTTAAAGTGACTATGCATATAAGATAAACAGAGAGTAGCAGCAGCGTAAAAGAGGGTTTGGGGGGGAGGAGGCACACAATGCAAATAGTCCGGGTAACCATTGGTTACCTGTTCAGAAGTATTATGGCTTGGGGGTAAAAACTGTTGAGAAGCCTTTTTGTCCTGGACTTGGCACTCCGGTACCGCTTGCCATGCGGTACTAGAGAGAACAGTCTATGACTCGGGTGGCTGGGGTATTTGACCATTTTTAGGGCCTTCCTCTGACACCGCCTGGTGTAGAGGTCCTGGATGGCAGGCAGCTTTGCCCCAGTGATGTATTAGGCCGTACGCACTACTCTCTGAAGTGCCTTGCGGTCAGAGGCTACAGCCCCGTTGATGGGAATGGGGACATGCTCAGTGCTCCTTTTCCTGTCGTCCACAATGATCTCCTTAGTCTTGGTTACGTTGAGGTGTAGGTTGTTATTCTGGCACCACCCGGCCAGGTATCTGACCTCCCTATAGGCAGTCTCGTCGTTGTCGGTAATCAGGCACTGTTGTGTCATCTGCAAACTTAATGATGGTGTTGGTCTCGTGCCTGGCCATGCAGTCGTGGGTGAACACGGAGTACAGGAGGGGACTGAACACGCACCCCAGGGGAGCTCCAGTGTTGAGGATCAGTGTGGCAGATGTGTTGCTACCTACCCTCACCACCTGGGGGCGACCCGTCAGGAAGTCCAGGATCCAGTTGCATAGGGAGGTGTTTAGTCCCAGGTTCCTTAGCTTAGTGATGCACTTTGAGGATACTATGGTGTTGAACGCTGAGCTGTAGTCACTGAATAGCATTCTCACATAGGTGTTCCTTTTGTCCAGGTGGGAAAGGGCAGTGTGGAGTACAATAGAGATTGTATCATCTGTGGATCTGTTGGGGCGGTATGCAAATTGGAGTGGGTCTAGGGTTTCTGGGATAATGGTGTTGATGTGAGCCATTACCAGCTTTTCAAAGCACTTTGTGGCTACAGACGTGAGTGCTCCGGGTCTGTAGTCATTTAGGCAGGTTGCCTTTGTGTTCTTGAGCACAGGGACAATGGTGGTCAGCTTGAAGCATGTTGGTATTACAGACTCAATCAGGGACATGTTGAAAATGTCAGTGAAGACACCTGCCAGTTGGTCAGCACATGCCCGGAGCACACATCCTGGTAATCCGTCTGGCCCCGCAGGCTTGTGTATGTTGACCTGTTTAAACGTCTTACTCACCTTGGCTACGGAGAGCGGGATCACACAGTCGTCTGAATCAGCTGATGCTCTCATGCATGCCTCAGTGTTGCTTGCCTCGAAACGAGCATAGAAGTGATTTGGCTCATCTGGTAGGCTCGTGCCACTGGGCAGCTCACGGCTGTGCTTCCCTTTGTAGTCTGTAATAGTTTGCAAGCCCTGCCACATCCGACAAGCGTCGGAGCCGGTGTAGTATGATTCAATCTTAGCCCTGTATTGACGCTTTGCCTGTTTGATGGTTCACCGCAGGTCATAGCAGGATTTCTTGTAAGCTTCCAGGTTAGAGTCCCGCACCCTGAAAGCGGCAGCTCTACCCTTTAGCTCAGTGCGAATGTTGCCTGTATTCCATGGCTTCTGGTTGGGGTATGTAGGTACAGTCACTGTGGGGAAGACGTCCTCAATGCACTTATTGATAAAGACAGTGACTGATGTGGTGTATTCCTCAATATCATCGGAAGAATCCAGGAACATGCTCCAGTCTGTGATAGCAAAACAGTCCTGTAGTTTAGTACCTGCTTCATCTGACCCTTTTTTTATAGACCGAGTCACTGGTGCTTCCTGCTTTAATTTTTGCTTGTAAGCAGGAATCAGGAGGATAGAGTTGTGGTCGGATTTACCGAATGGAGGGCGAGGGAGAGCTTTGTACGTGTCTCTGTGTGTAAATAAACAGCCATTAAATGTATAGATGAGAACTCTCTAGGCAAGTAGTGTGGCTTGCAATTTATCACAATATACTCTACTTCAGGCGAGCACAATCTAGAGACTTCCTTAGATTTCGTGCACCAGCTGTTGTTTACAAATATGCACAGAATATGCCCCCTCGTTTTACCGGAGTGTGCTGTTATATCTAGCCGGTGCAGCGTGTATCCCGCTAGGTGAATATCCATGTCGTCAATCAGTCACGATTCCGTGAAACATAGGATATATCAGTTTTTGATGTCCCGTTGGTAGAAAATTTGTGATCGTACCTCGTCTAGTTTATTGTCCAATGATTGCACGTTGGCAAGTAATATTGACGGTAACGGCAGCTTTCCCAGTTGCCTTCTGCGGGTCCGGACGAGAAATCCGGCTCTACTTCCTACTTGCGTCGCTTCCTTTTGAGAATAATTGGGATATCTGCCCCGTGGGGTGTTTGGAGATTATCGTGTGAGTCCTGCTTGCTGCTGTTGTTGTTGTTGTTGAAAAAATCTTAGTCTAATCCGAGGTGAGTGATCGCTGTCCTGATATGTAGAAGCTCTTTTCTGCCGTAAGATATGGTTGCAGAAACATTATGTACAAAATTATTTACAAATATCGTGAAAAACCCCCACTATTGGTTAGGAGACCGTAAAACGGAGGCCATCTCCTCCGGCGCCATTTTTCTTAAAGCCAAGATCAAACGTTAAACAGATTGAGATTGGTGATAAAGGTCACAGCTCTGAAAGCTGACTTACAATGCAGGCTCAGCAGGCTCACAGGCGATTGTGTCGAGCCTTGGGTGGGCACCATGGTAACAGGTAATAGTTTAAATCTGCTCTCTCTCTCCTTTCGCCCAGATCAACACTATTTCCTCTCTCTCGCCGCTATTGCTCTTCCCTCTCTCACTCTCTCCCAGCAAAGCAGTCTCAGCCAGAGGACTCAGCCAACACACAAACCAAACCCATTTATCATCATCGAAACCAAACAACTTCCTCTGTCTACCTCAATAGGTACTTTGACTCAAAATCATAAGAAGAAGAAAATGGAGGTTGATAGTATGAGTACCTCTGTAGTTTACTCTGACCCATCAGTCACCTACTACTTGACACAGACTCTCAGACTTGTTCCCTGTATTTGAGTTTTGAATATAATTAATTCGGTCACATGTGTAACATGTCAGTTTGCCAACCATCCTCGCACCGTCACCGTAATTTGTTATCCTGCCAACGAACCGACACGCCCTGTGAGATACATTTTCCACAGTGGCTTCCCCTCCATTTCCTACGGTTATATTGATGACAAGATGCTGAACAGTGATTGTGAAAGTGATAATGACCGTGAGATGATAATGCATATGATGATGTTAATAAACACATGTTCCCTGGACAAATGTCAGTATCTTCTCCCTCCCTACCTCCACGCTTAGTGATAGTTGCTAAGCAGCAGACAGCTCGCTGAATGGCATCTCTACCACACTAACAGGAGTCTCTAAATTGAACAGGCCCCATTTCTGAAATGAGTTTGATTAAAAAGAATATCCTCGGCTCCCAGCAATCTAGGGTATTAATCAGTCATTTTCAAATGGTGTGTCATATTATTCAAACTAAAAGTTCTTCCCTAAAGCAGAGAGTGACTCAAGTTCAACATTTTACTTACTGACATTAGTAAGTGTAAGAGAAGCACTATGTCACGCCCTGGTCGAAGTATATTGTGTTTGTCTTTATTTATTTGGTCAGGCCGGGGTGTGACATGGGTTTATTGTGGTGTGTTTTGTCTTGGGGTTTTGTTAGGTATTGGGTGTGTGGCTTAGTGGGGGTATCTAGCAAAGTCTATGGCTGTCTGGAGTGGTTCTCAATCAGAGGCAGGTGTTTATCATTGTCTCTGATTGGGAACCATATTTAGGCAGCCATATTCTTTTAGTGTTTTGTGGGTGATTGTTCCTGTCTCTGTGTTTGTTGTCATAAATAGGCTGTATAGGTTTTCACGTTCCGTTTGTTGTTTTGTAGATTTAAGTTATTTCATGTATCGCTCACAGGGAGTAGGGCTACGCCAGGTAGGAGACCTGCGCTAACTCCCTGTGCTTACCGGGGGGCTACTGAGACCGGGCAGGCACTGTGTTATGCTTTGGAGCGCACGGTGTCCCCAGTGCGGGTGCATAGCCCGGTGCTGTACATTCCAGCTCCTCGTATCGGCCGGGCTAGAGTGGGCATCGAGCCAGGTAAGGTTGGGCAGGCTCGGTGCTCAAGAGCTCCAGTGCGCCTGCACGGTCCGGTCTATCCAGTACCACCTTCACGCACCAGCCCTCCGGTGGCAGCTCCCCGCACCAGGCTTCCTGTGCGTGTTCTCGGCCCAGTACCACCCGTGCCAGAACCACGCATCAGGCCTACAGTGCGCCTCGCCTCTCCAGCGCTGCCGGAGTCTCCCGCCTGTTCAGCGCAGCCAGAGCCTTCCTCCTCTACAGCGCTGCCGGAGTCTCCCGCCTATCTAGCGCTGCCAGAGCCTTCCTCATCTCCAGCGCTGCCGGAGTCTCCCGCCTGTTCAGCGCAGCCAGAGCCTTCCTCCTCTACAGCGCTGCTGGAGTCTCCCGCCTGTTCAGCGCTGCCAGAGCCTTCCTCCTCTACAGCGCTGCTGGAGTCTCCTGCCTGTTCAGCGCAGCCAGAGCTGCCAGCCTGCATGGAGCAGCCAGAGCTGCCAGCCTGCATGGAGCAGCCAGAGCTGCCAGTCTACATGGAGCAGCCAGAGCTGCCAGTCTGCATGGAGCTGCCAGTCTGCATGGAGCAGCCAGAGCTGCCAGTCTGCAAGGAGCTGCCAGTCTGCAAGGAGCTGCCAGTCTGTAAGGAGTTGCCAGTCTGCAAGGAGCTGTCAGTCTGCACGGAGCTGCCAGTCTGCACGGAGCCGCCAGAGCTGCCAGTCTGTAAGAAGCCGCCAGAGCTGTCAGCCTACATGGAGCAGCCAGAGCCGCCAGTCTGCCAGGATCCGCCCGTCAGCCAGACTCTTCCAGATCCGCCAGTCAGCCAGACTCTTCCAGATCCGCCAGTCAGCCAGACTCTTCCAGATCCGCCAGTCAGCCAGACTCTTCCAGATCTGCCAGTTAGCCAGGATCTGCCAGTTAGCCAGGATCTGCCAGAACCGCCAGCCAGCCAGGATCTGCCAGATCCAACTACCTGCCTGAGCTTCCTCTCAGTCCCGAGCTTCCTCTCAGTCCCGAGCTTCCCCTCAGTCCCGAGCTTCCCCTCAGTCCCGAGCTTCCCCTCAGTCCCGAGCTGCCCCTCATTCCCGAGCTGCCCCTCATTCCCGAGCTGCCCCTCAGTCCCGAGCTGCCCCTCAGTCCAGTGGGGTTCTGGGTGAGGACTACTAGGCCATGGTCGGCGGTGAGGGTGGACTATCCTAGGACGCGAGGAGGAGGGACTAAGACATTGATTGAGTGGAGTCCACGTCCCGCGCCGGAGCCGCCACCATGGACAGACGCCCACCCGGACCCTCCCTATTGTTTTGATGTGCGTCCGGGAGTCCGCACCTTAGGGGGGTTCTGTCACGCCCTGGTCGAAGTATATTGTGTTTGTCTTATTTGGTCAGGCCGGGGTGTGACATGGGTTTATTGTGGTGTGTTTTCTCTTGGGGTTTTGTTAGGTATTGGGTGTGTGGCTTAGTGGGGGTATCTAGCAAAGTCTATGGCTGTCTGGAGTGGTTCTCAATCAGAGGCAGGTGTTTATCGTTGTCTCTGATTGGGAACCATATTTAGGCAGCCATATTCTTTGAGTGTTTTGTGGGTGATTGTTCCTGTCTCTGTGTTTGTTGTCACAAGATAGGCTGTATAGGTTTTCACGTTCCGTTTGTTGTTTTGTAGATTTAAGTTATTTCATGTAGCGTTCATTTTCCATTAAAGAACATGAGTAACCACCACGCTGCATTTTGGTCCGCTTCTCCTTCACCACAAGAAAGCCGTTACACACTAGCCAATGAGGAGCCAAACTGTATACATTCGGTGCAGTGACAGTAATACTACAATAAAGTGCATGAAGTGAACAAAGCCAAAAAGCGGGAAACTAGCTGCAGACGCCTCTTCAGATAAATCAACCAGTAACTCTCCAAGTGAAAACCATGGTAATCGTGCTATTAGAAGAACATTTAAAAAATAGACACACACAACTAAGGTTTATAACAGAATCTACCGAGCATGACTTGCTTATAATATCCTTCATTTCAAGTAACCTTCAGGTTCCTTGGTGTCCACATCACTGAGGACACCAGTACCATCGGGTAGTAGGCACAGCAGTTCATCTTCTCCATCAGGAGGCTGAAAGGATTTATCATGGCCCCTCAGATCCCGAGGAACGTTTAGAGCTTCTCCATCGAAAGCATGTTGTATCACCTTCTGGTATCTATTTATCCTGCTACTGATCACTATTACTCCTGTTTACATGTATATATTAGCACTCGTATATTACCATAAGTATTTACATATTCCTGCTACTAGTCACATTTCAGCCCTGTTTACATGTATATCCGCCTATCACGCCTACCCTTACAGTCTTATTATTATTTATCATGTACATATCAACCTCAAATACTCCAGTATCCCTGCACATTGTACATTTGGTATTGGCACGGACCCTGTATATAGCTGCCTCTCTCATTTCTTATTATTTGTCTTTTCTTTACTATATATTTATTAGCTATGCTATTTTGATATTGCTTACTGCACTGTTGGGTGGTGGGGCTTGCAAGTCAAGCATTTGGCTGTACTTGTGCATTTGACAATACAACATGAACTTGAACCTACTAAACTACAAGGCTAGTGATTATTCTCTCTTAGCTAACAGCGTTTCAGAAACAGAACTTCACAGAAAGGTTAAGACAAAGGTTCAAAATCCACACCCTCTAATAAAAGAGAAGCAGTATCCAAAGGCTTGACTTAAGTGGGAATGAAGATTTAATAAGCACAGGCAAAAATACCAGGCCAATAGTACTGTGTACAGATTTGTACAAGCATCTTCGCATGAGGCATACAGTATAGCAGGGAAAGAAACAAAATAAGCATAGAATTGTGCACCGAACCAATACTTGACCTTATAAAGATACCAACAGCACATTCACGACAAGCACGATCAGCTGCACATGTAGACAAGCAGGCATGCGTACACATATACTGCATGCACGCACGTGAACGCGCGCACACACACACACACACACACACACACACACACACACACACACACACAAGGGCTCACCCAGAGAGGAGGATTGTGTTTACCTCAACATGGGCTGTTTGGGGTGAGCAGGCGGGTCACTGTCCTGGTGTTGAAGGGGCTTTTTGGTCACCTGCTTGTAAATGTTCCGGGCCATCACCCCCAGCCACAGCATGGTGGAGAGGGACGAGTAGTGTAACACCACGCCAACCTGCACCAGGAGACACAGACAGACACGGGTCACTCACTGTTTCCATTTTCACATCATAGAAGGCTCGTCTTCACATTCTTCATGTCCCCCTCACTTCCACTTGTTGACTCACAGAGAGAGTTCTTTTCCCAGACACAACGAGCATGTCATCAATGTCACTTCAAGTGTCTTTCCAAAGATCAATCCCAGCAGGAGCGGGGATTGCTCTTTGAAACTCATGCAAAATGGCGTGCGCGCCTGCGTACTTGGGGACACACCCATCATCAATACCGTTAGAGGACTCAGGACGGTTACCTTGAGCCGTCAACAATAAACAACAATATGAACGTCAGTCACGTCTACAATGCTCTTCACAAAATGTGATGCTTGTTTTCCAACAGACATTGTATTCCATCCTCTCTTGTTCTTATATTCATGAATTATGCTTGAATGGGAATTGATCTCGCATTGTTTTGAGGCTTTATCAGGAGAAATAAAGACCGCTAAGGGGAGAGAAAAAGAGTGAGAAAATAGGAAAGAGAGAGAGAAAATTTGAAATTCATTGTCTTTTCTTTTCCCAATCACACTCCTCCGTTTGCTCAGCAGACCCAACACTAAGATGCATCCAATCAAATGACTCGCTCCAGTCTGCTAGGCTTAACCAACTCTACAGGGACTAAAGGAGTCATACAGGAGTCAGACATGATACTGATTGGAAATAACCTTGAGGCTGGTTAATGGTGGAAGAAGCTCACAGTGAGTAGGTGGTGGTCTGCGACTCAATCATAGCTTTGGACTGAAAGGAACGCTGGCTGAATGGACAAACAACCACTACGGTAGGATGGAATGGAACCCAAGTAAAAACATTTCAGGGAGTGAGTCTTATTGCCACACACTGAACCAGTCCTTGACCTCAAGAAGATATGAACAGCACATTCACAAGAGAGTGACAGTGAGGTAGAGCTGGCACAATTATGAAGACCGGCATGGAAATAAAATAACCGTCATAACTGAATATTTTTTATTTCTTTTTTTCCCCTTTTCGTCGAACGAACATCTGACTGAAGTGACCACAATGTAGCAACAGCACACATAGAAATAAAATGAATAGAACAGGCTTGGAACCTCTAACCCTTGCAATTTGACTGTTAAACTCACGGACGGGTACACTAGCAACGGCTGCCTGATATTGTGATGCAATCATTTCCATGGTAATGTAGAATGTCAGAATGTTAACTGATGATGGTAGCTCTTGCAATAGAATGTCTTTTTTGTAATGTCAGTTGAGTTGAATCAACAAATCAGAGCACAAATTTTACTTTCTGCCTTGCTCCTATGGTAGAGGGTTCGGGTCACGTGACAAAATCTGAATTATACTGTTTGAGGCTCGTGCTTATTATGATAAACTGGTGATTTAAATAGGTTTGTTTTGCATAAATATTTTTTTTGTATGTTGTGAATAAAGTGTGTAAATGTACTTCACACTTTTTTCTCCCCAATTGGTAGTTACAGTCTTGTCCCATCTCTGCAACTTCCGTGTGGACTCGGGTGAGGCGAAGGTTGAGAGCCATGCATCCTCCGAAACACGACCCCGCCAACCTGCACTGCTTCTTGACACACTGCTCGCTTAACCTGGAAGCCAGCTACACCAATGGGTCCGAGGCGACCGAAGCCAGCATGCATGCACCCGGCCGCCACAAGGAGTCGCTAGAGTGCGATGGGACAAGGACATTCCAGCCGTCTAAAAGCTCCACTAACCCAATTGCTAATTGCAACACAGCCCGGGATTGAACCCGGATCTGTAGTGACGCCTCTAGCACTGATCAGTGCCTTAGACTGCTGCTCCACTCGGGAGGCCCAAAATTAAAATAAACTTCAATAAACTTAAACCTCAGATTCTTAGGAACAATTTGATATGCAGCAATTGAGACTGCATTTAGAATCGCTGTTTTTAGCTAGTCCGCTAACGTAGTTGAGGGGGAGAGAGAGAAATGTGGCTTAGCGCCTGTCGCTCGTCTCACACACACACACACACACACACACACACACACACACACACACACACACACACACACACACACACACACACACACACACACACACACACACACACACACACACACACACACACACACACACACACACAGGAGAGAGAAAGGAAGGAACGATGGAGCATAGGGGGAGGGAACGAGAGTAGTAGGCAGAGAGGGATGAGGAGAGATAGAAAGATGGGGGAGAATAGATTGGAGGGAATAAGAGGACCACTGGCTGATAAATGCCCTCAGCAAGCACAACCAGTCCACCCACCAACCCACCCACCCACAAACACACATGTAAAATTACAAATGCTCATTCTGTTTGTTTGATATTAATAGACCTGTATTCTTCCCATGTTTAACACACATCTTGGTTGTCTAGATGGCTTCTTCTACCCCTCTTCTGACCAATTAGTCTGTATAATGTAAGTATACACAAACACACACACACAGTAGTCTAAGTCTATGTAAGGGCCTGGTGCTTCCATAAACTGAATTACATTGATAATAAAGCCTAATTAGCCTACTCCTGTCTACACAGAACTAAATCAAATCAATCCAAATAGGCTACTACACCAGAAAGAATGATTTGGCCACACAAGACCATTAGCTTCTTTTTAAAAAAAGAATAAGCTGTGGATTGTTTTAAATCGCATTGCCTACAGTCTGAAGGGCAGTCAAAGGAAAACATAGTTTGGAAAATTGCTATTGCTGTAAAGTGAATACAATGAAAATACTGTAATCTGACTTTTACCCACATAAAAAAGAATATGGTATGGTATAAATACTGTAGTATAGACTGTAGTATACTGCAGTACTTACAGTTAACTATAGTATTTTTGCAGATTGTAGTATTGTCACGCCCTGCCTGACCTTAGAGATCCTTTTTATGTCTCTATTTTGGTTTGGTCAGGGCGTGAGTTGGGGTGGGCATTCTATGTTTTGTCTTTCTATGATTTTCTATTTCTATGTTTTGGCAGGGTATGGTTCTCAATCAGGGACAGCTGTCTATCATTGTCTCTGATTGGGAACCATACTCAGGTACACTTTTTCCCACCTGTGTTTGTGGGAAGTTAACTTTGTTGAATGGCACATAACCTTAAGCTTCACGGTTTGTTTTGTATTGTTTATTGTTTTGTCGGCATCATTTCGAATAAAAGAGAAAATGTCCGCTCAGCACGCTGCACCTTGGTCCAGTTATTTTAACGGCCGTGACAAGTATACTGTAGTATTTACTGTAGTGTTTTTGCTGAGAATACTGTCGTGCTTACTACAGTGTTTTTGTTATATTATCTTTGACCTGGAAGTAGAGGCTTATCCTTGAGAAAACCTACTGGAGAAATACTAACATAACACATTTTCCATAACCTGTAGGTAGGTAGGACTGGGGTCTGAGCAGATAGTTTTCTATAACCTGTAGTTAAGAAAATATATGGTCTATATGCATGCAGGTTTATCACTTAAGGGTGGCACACATTTTTACATAAGGGAGGGAATTGGGCTGGGTATATGCAAATGAAATACTGTAGTATTTACTATAGTTAAAGTGTAGTGTTTTAGCGGACATTACAGTGGTATTTCCTATAGTATTATATAGTTTACTACATGATATTATAGTAAGTGCTGTAGTATTCTATAGTAAACTATAGCATTTTTTTCACATGGGAAGGTTATCAAATTTCTCAACTTAATTGAGTGAACAGTATCTTATTGACACCAACAGAGAACATCGGCCATATCCCCGATGAGTGCGCACATTCACGCTTTATCACTAGCTAGATTTCCATCCAATTGGTGACAGATTTCCATGCGAATATTCTAAAGTCTGCAGAAAACATTTCCCCACCAGAGGTGTTCCCATCATACTGACTTGTTGTGAATAAAAGGCTGTGCTTGATGACATAGCGCACATAAAAATAACGTTTGTGGTTACATACATGTACCGAATAAAGAATTGAGTTAAATGGGTTTCCGTTGCATTTTATACTTTACTGATGGTTTTGTCCCAAAAAACTAGTGCGTTATAATAGTGCAATCCTAGTAAAATGTCCCTATCTTAGGGAGATACTTTATTTTAAGAATGTGAAATGTCAGAATAATAGTAGCGAGAACAATTTAATTTCAGCTTTTATTTCTTTCATCACATTCCCAGTGGGTCAGAAGTTTACATACACTCAATTAGTATTTGGTAGCATTGCCTTTAAATTGTTTAACTTTTCACCCAATAACTATTAAGTTACCCAATAAGTTGGGTGAATTTTGGCCCATTCTTCCTGACAGAGCTGGGGTAACTGTGTCAGGTTTGTAGGCCTCCTTGCTCGCACACACCTTTTCAGTTCTGCCCACAAATGTTCTATAGGATGGAGGTCAGGGCTATGTGATGGCCACTCCAATACCTTGACTTTGTTGTCCTTAAGCCATTCTGCCACAACTTTGGAAGTATGCTTGGGGTCATTGTCCATTTGGAAGACCCATTTGCGACCAAGCTTTAACTTCTTGACTGATGTCTTGAGATGTTGCTTCAATATATCCACATAATTTTCCTCCCTCATGATGTCATCTGTTTTGTGAAGTGCACCAGTCCCTCCTGCAGCAATGCATCCCCACAACATGATGCTGCCACCCCCATGCTTCACGGTTGGGATGGTGTTCTTTGGCTTGCAAGCCTCCCCCTTTTCCCTCCAAACATAACGATGGCCATTATGGCCAAACAGTTCCATTTTTGTTTCATCAGACCAGAGGACATTTCTCCAAAAAGTACAATCTTTGTCCCCATGTGCAGTTGCAAACTGTAGTCTGTTTTTTTATGGCGGTTTTGGAGCCGTGGCTTCTTCCTTGCTGTTCGGCCTTTCAGGTTGTGTCGATATAGGGCTCGTTTTACTGTGGATATAGATACTTTGGTACCTGTTTCCTCCAGCATCTTCACAAGGTTTACTGTTGTTCTGGGAATGATTTGCACTTTTCGCACCAAAGTACGTTCATCTCTAGGAGACAGAACACGTCTCCTTCCTGAGCGGTTGTAACGGTTCTCTAGGTGTGGTGAAGGAGAGTCAGACCAAAACGCAGCGTGTAGATTGCGATCCATGTTTAATGAACAAAAACGTAACACGAATCTAAAATACAAACACTACAAAAACCAAGAATGTAACGAAAACCGAAACAGCCTGTCACGCCTTGGTCATAGTATTTTGTGTTTTCGTTATATATTTGGTCAGGCCAGGGTGTGACATGGGTTTAAAATGTTGTGTTTCGTATTGGGGTTTTGTAGGCATTGGGATTGCGGCTGAGGAGGGGTGTAAGCATAGGTTTGGCTGCCTGAGGCGGTTCTCAATCAGAGTCAGGTGATTCTCGTTGTCTCTGATTGGGAACCATATTTAGGTAGCCGGGGTTTCACTGTGTATTTCGTGGGTGATTGTTCCTGTCTCTGTGTTGTTGTTCACCAGACAGGCTGTATAGGTTTTCTCGTTCCGTTTGTTGTTTTTGTACATTTATAGTTATTTCATGTATTGCAATTCTTCATTAAAGATCATGAGTAACCACCACGCTGCATTTTGGTCCGACTCTCCTTCAACAGACGAACGCCGTTACACAGCCTATACTAGTGAAAACTAACACAGACAGGAACAAGGACACCAAGGACAATCACCCACGACAAACTCAAAGAATATGGCTGCCTAAATATGGTTCCCAATCAGAGACAACGATAAACACCTGCCTCTGATTGAGAACCACTCCAGACAGCCATAGACTTTGCTAGATACCCCACTAAGCTACAATCTCAATACCACCACCAAACCCCAAGACAAACACACCACAATACAAAAACCCCATGTCACACCCTGGCCTGACCCAATACATGAAGATAAATACAAAATACTTCGACCAGGGCGTGACAGCGGTATGACGGCTGCGTGGTCCCATGGTGTTTATACTTGCGTACTATTGTTTGTACAGATGAACGTCGCACCTTCAGACGTTTGAAAATTTCTCCCAAGGTTGAACCAGACTTGTGGAGGTCTACAATTTATTTTCTGAGGTCTTTGCTGATTTTCTCATGATGTCAAGCAAAGAGGCACTGAGTTTGAAGGTAGACCTTGAAATACATCCACAGGTACACCTCCAATTGACTCAAATTATGTCAATCAACCTATCAGAAGCTTCTAAAGCCATGCCAAAAATGTCAGGATTAGTGTATGTAAACCTCTGGCCCACTGGAATTGTGATACATTGAATTATAAGTGAAATAATGATTTGAAAAAATTACTGTCATGCACAAAGTAGTTGTCCAAACCAACTTGCCAAAACAACAGTTTCTTTAACAATACATTTGTGGAGTGGTTGTAAAAATATGTTTCATGACTCCAACATGAGTGTATGTAAACCTCTGACTTCAACTGTATATTATTATGGACAAAAGAGCGAGAGTATTTTTATTTGTCCCTTGATATTTATAGGAAAGGAGCTTCAAGCTCATCCATAAATTGCACTTTCACCACCCTGTGAAGTTCATCATAACTTATTTCATTTGTAGCCTAATAAGCAGCATGCTTTCCAGAGTCGTAGTGGGAAGACCACACATGTCATCGAGTGACTCCTACTTCGATATAAAGGTTATTGTATAACTATTTGTGAATAGAAGCGTTTACACCGCCATTTCTCACATAATTAATTTTACAGACACAAAAAGATCCCACTGACACATTTGCTGTTTACATCAGGCCTATCGTGACATTTATTTTAATGCAACATGTACTTTACTCGCAAAAAAAGGTTGGAGGAAAACCTAGTTAGTCTTGGGTGAGTGCCACTTGAAAATGTATTTTTGGACTGTAATTTCCTCCTCCAGGTTAGATGGATGTCATATTGTATTTGTGTCTTCCCTTCTCGTAGACCTATTATATGGATCAGACAACGTTGCTTTTATTGATCTGTTTTGTCAGGGTCAGCAGAGCAGACAGCCCTGTAATTTGTGTCATATTAAAAAAAACGATTTTGCATGAAATGTGCTTATAAAAAGGCAACATTTTGTCCTGTGCAAACAAAGGAGAAGAAACGTGTCTGATATAGCCGATAGGCTATAAAACGTTTGATCTGGCTCCTGGGGGACAAGGAGACCCCCCAGCTTCGCTAAAACCATTGACATCAACGTGCTGTTTGGTTTTAATAACTATTTGGTTGTAATACCTTCAAGTCTTGAAGAGCATAGTCAGAACTACACATTTCCAAGTATTCCACATTTAGCTCTATCATCGGAGCTTTACTGCAATCAGTAAAACATCAATTGATCAGAGGGCGGGGCGGTATTCCGGTTTTACTATATACCGGTACTGACGCATGGACCGGTTTGGGTTTTTACTTTACCTTCTTTAACGGTATTTCAATGTTTGGTTTGTTAAATGTGACACACAACTTCAGTGTGTGCAATGTCTGTTTTTAGTTTACTCCATTGTCTTTCTATCTTCTGCTTACATGCCACTTTCCACTCCAAGCCCTGCCCCCAGTCACTCAAGGAGTGAGCATTTGCTCACCCATAGAGTCAGAAACTAGGCAGAAAGAGGGGCAGGGGGGAAAAAGACCTGCCAGCCCGTATGCACTCGAATAACTGATGGAGGCCACTTTCCCGCAGGTTCATTTTCGTACTCATGACAGTAGGGTGACCACATTTAAAATACCCAAATGCGGGTTGGATGGCGAGTGTTGCTGCACAGCTATTTTCAGGTCTCTCCAGAGACGTTCAATTGGGGTCAAGTCCGGGCTCTGGCTGGACCACTCGAGGACATTCAGAAACTTGTCCCGAAGTCACTCCTGCGTTGTCTTGGCTGTGTGCTTAGAGTCGTGGTCCTGTTGGAAGGTGAACCTTCGCCCCTGTCTGAGGTCCTGAGCGCTCTGCAGCAGGTTTTCATCAAGGATATCTCTGTACTTTGCCCCGTTCATCTTTGCCTCGAACCTGTCTAGTCTCCCAGTCCCTGCCGCTGAAAAATATCCCCACAGCATGATGCTGCCACCACCATGCTTCACCGTAGGCATGGTGCCAGGTTTACATACTTGACACTTGGCATTCAGGCCAAAGAGTTCAATCTTGGCTTCATCAGACCAGAGAATCTTGTTTCTCATGGTCTGAGAATCTTCAGGAGCCTTTTGGCACACCTGATTGGTGGAGTGCTGCAGAGATGGTTGTCCTTCTGGAAGGTTCTCCCATCTCCACAGAGGAACTCTAGAGCTCTGTCAGTGACCATCGGGTTCTTGGTCACCTTCCTGACCAAGACCCTTCTCCCCCAATTGCTCAGTTTGGCTGAGTGGCCAGCTCTAGGAAGAGTCTTGGTCACTGTGTTCTTGGGGACCTTCAATGCTACAGACATTTTTTAGTACCCTTCCCAGATCTGTGCCTCGACACAATCCTGTATTGGAGCTCTACGGACAATTCCTTCGACCTCATGGCTTGGTTTTTGCTCTGACATGCACTGTCAACTGTGGGACCTTATATAGACAGGGTGTGCCTTTCCAAATCATGTCCAGTCAATTGCATTTACCACAGGTGGACTCCAATCAAGTTGTAGAAACATCTCAAGGATGATCAATGGAAACAGGATGCAGCTGAGCTCATAGCAAAAGGTCTGAATACCTGTGTAAATAAGGTATTTCTTTCTTTCTTTTATATTCTTCAAAGTAGCTACCCTTTGCCTTGATGACAGCTTTGCACACTCTAGGCATTTACTCAACCTGCTTCACCTGGAATGCTTTTCCAACTGTCTTGAAAGAGTTCCCATATATGCTGAGCACTTTTTGGCTCCTTTTCCTTCACTCAAAATCAAATCAAATGTTATTGGTCACATACACATGTTTAGCAGATGTTAATACGAGTGTAGCGAAATGCTTGTGCTTCTAGTTCCAACAGTGCAGTAATATCTAACAAGTAATCTAATAATTACCCAACAACTACCTAATACACACAAACCTAAAGGGATGGAATAAGAATATGTACATATAAATATATGGATGAGCGATGGCCAAGGTGGTATTGATGGTATAAAGTACAGTATATACATATGAGATGAGTAATGTAAGATGTTAACATTATTCAAGTGGCACTGTTTAAAGTGACTAGTGATCTGTTTATTAAAGTGGCCAGTGATATGAGTCTATTTATTTATTTAACCTTTATTTAATTGTGCATCTGTAAAAGTTTGTCAGGGTTTTAGGTGACAAGAGAAATTTCTTCAGCCTCCTGAGGTTGAAGAGGGGCCTTCTTCACCACGCTGTCAGCCACTTTAATAATGGGAAATTATGTAAAATATATCACTAGCCACTTTAAACAATGCTACCTAATATAATGTTTACATACCCTACATTATTCATCCATATGTATACGTATATACTGTACTCTATATCATCTACTGCATCTTTATGTAATACATGTATCACTAGCCACTTTAACTATGCCACTTTGTTTACATACTCATCTCATATGTATATACTGTACTTAATACCATCTACTGTATCTTGCCTATGCCGCTCTGGACCATCACTCTTTTAATATATCTTTATGTACATATTCTTTATCCCCTTACACTTGTGTCTATAAGGTAGATGTTTTGGAATTGTTAGCTAGATTACTTGTTGGTTATTACTGCATTGTCGGAACTAGAAGCACAAGCATTTCGCTACACTCGCATTAACATCTGCTAACCATGTGTATGTGACAAATACAATTTGATTTGATTTGATTTGTCTGTGTGGGTGGACCATTTAAGTTTTTCTGTGATGTGTACACCGAGGAACTTAAAAAACTTGCCACCTTCTCCACTACTGTCCCTTCGATGTGGATAGGGGGGTGCTCCCTGTGCTGTTTCCTGAAGTCCATGATCATCTCCTTTGTTTTGTTGACGTTGAGTGAGAGGTTGTTTTCCTGACACCACACTCTGAGTGCCCTCACCTCCTCCCTGTAGGCTGTCGCGTCGTTGTTGGTAATCAAGCCCACTACTGTTGTGTCGTCTGCAAACTTGATGATTGAGTTGGAGGCGTGCATGGCCACACAGTCATGAATGAACAGGGTGTACAGGAGGGGGCTGAGCATGCACCCTTGTGGGGCCCCAGTGTTGAGGGTCAGCGAAGTGGAGTTTCCTATCTTCACCACCTAGGGGCTGACCGTCAGAAAGTCCAGGACCCAATTGCACAGGGCGGGGTTGAGACCCAGGGCCTCCAGCTTAATGATGAGTTTGGAGGGTACTATGGTGTTGAATGCTGAGCTGTAGTCAATGAACAGCATTATTACATAGGTATTCCTCTTGTCCAGATGGGATAGGGCAGTGTGCAGTGTGATGGCGATTGTGGACCTGTTGGGGCGGTATGCAAACTGAAGTGGGTCTAAGGTGGCAGGTTAGGTGGAAGTGATATGATCCTTGACTAGTCTCTCAAAGCACTTCATGATGACAGAAGTGAGTGCTACGGGGCAGTAGTCATTTAGTTTAGTTATATTTGCCTTCTTGGGTACAGGAACAATGGTGGCCATCTTGAAGCATGTGGGGATAGCAGACTGGGATAGGGAGCAATTGAATATGTCCGTAAACACACCAGCCAGCCGGTCAGTGCATGATCTGGGCCAGCAGCCTTGCAAGGGATAACACGTTTAAATGTCTTACTCACGTCGGCCATGGAGAAGGAGAGGGGGGGACAGTCCTTATTAGCGGGCCACGACGGTGCCACTATATTATCCTCAAAGCTGGCAAAGAAGGTGTTTAGTTTGTCTGGAAGCGAGACGCCGGTGTCCGTGACGTGCGGTCCAACTACCATCATCTAAAATTCCATGACCATCACAGCCCTAACAGTGGGTGGAGGAAGGGAGTGAGAGAGGAGGAGGAGACACAGAGAGAGAGAAGAGAGAGAGGTATGGGGGAGAGAGAGAGATGGAGAGGGGCAGGGGATAGAATTGGTGGAAGGAGGTTGGTGGAGGAAGGGGATGTGCATTTTCTTTAAGTGCTGACTGAGGCTTCCAGAGTCAGTTCCAGGGCTCCTTGAAGTTTGCCTGTCAGAGGTGGTGGTGAGTAGCAGCTCCCGTGTGGGAAGTGGATCCCTGCTGGACCTGAGATGGATTTATCCGCAAGTGGGGCAGAGGGTGGAGGGATGGAGGAGGGTGGTAGGGTGTGTGTGATCACACATATCCTTACAGCCAGCTCCTCCAGTGAACGACCATGTAATCATCCCAGACACTGCCACCACTGCTGGGAACAGGGTAACAGCCTCAAACCCATCGGGATGAGATGAGGGGTGGACCGAAAGAATAAAACTGGACCCAAAGAATCAACTTAGGCTGTTACCCATTAAAAATGCAGTGTTTCTACATTAGGCAACATGATTAAATTGAAAAATACCCAGTGGTGACGAGCACCAGAGGCATGTGCAGAATAAACACCTGCTGTGATGATTACATTGAGAGATGGGTAATAGTTACATGCGTGTGAGAAGCATGGAGATTTGTTCGATTGCAGTAGTTTCTTTACAGGCATCTCTCAAGCGGCGGCATCTCGGCAAGATGGCTGCTCATAAACGTGTTGCTAATGCATCCATGTAGACAGCGAATCTAATGGGGAATATGCTAATTGTGCCTTAATAATGCTCCATTGCACAGCGGGGGAACAGGTGGGTCAATAGGGGGCGCATTTCATGCCGTTACACTGGCCGAAATGTGTCATTGGTAGTTGTCGACACACGCTTGACGGGTGTGACATGAACCAGAGGCTCCTAGCCTAGCTAGCTGTCTCTCTGTGAAGCCAAGCCTCCTGACAGGCAGCCAAAGCACGACAGTCACTGTTGGCTTCAATAAGATATTGATATACTACAGAGATCTGTGCAGCTCACATATTGAGGTGGATTCATTACGTTTTAGAACAAGACGAAGTCTAAACTTCTCGTGGACAGGATGTAGAGGCAGCGGCCTCAGCAGTGTCCCAAGTGACTCTGCCTGGTCCTGAAGAGAGAAGAAGAGCCCTGTTGATATAAATGGAGGATGAGTTGGAAGCCTTTGAAACCTCAACTGAAAGGTAGAAAGAAAGAAAAAACATAAATCTCTCGCCAGCTAAATGCCCACATGCTGAGGAGAGATATCCTCTCTTGGCTGACATGTTCCAATTGATGTATCAAACTCCCAAAACGTAACAATGTGTCTGGTCTTCTTACTCCTTATTTTGTCAAGACACGATTGAGTCTATCGCTAACCCGGACATTTTAACCCCAACCATTATGTCCATCTACCTATCATCGTCCTATCAATCATCCCAAAACAACAATATGCATGCATACTGGAGTTTGGTTTTCTTAAGATTTCAGCATCAATTAAGGCATAGATTGATGGAGAGGTTAGCATCTCTAGATGTATTTAAAAGCTGAAACATCTCTTACCTGGTGTCTCCAATGAGCTGCTTTATCTAAGTAAGGATTCAAGGACACCCCTCATGCCCCAATTAGCCAACCCAACGTTATCCACCCCTTGCTGCCTCCCAAATCTCCTCTAAAAACAGTATCTATGGCAGGATCCTCTCACAGTGACACATCTCCCACGATCTCTTCCGTTTTAGAACGTCTCAGAGCCAAGCGTTATTGCACCCAGCAGGAGAGAAAGCACTCCCGTTAGCTAACCTACACAGGCATACAGGCCCCGCAGCGCTGGCTGGTGCCTGTGTGTCTCTCTCTCTCTATCCCCCTTTCGCGCTCCCTCACTATTTTATCTCTCTCTCTCTTGCCCTCTCTCTGTCTTTCTCTCTCTCTCTCTCGCTCACAGTCTCACATTAAGAGATGAGGCAGGAGGCAGGCAGAGTCAACCGGTAGCCGACAGCAGTAACGGCAGCCATACTCCTACTCCCCTTTGAGACGACGGCAAAACAACACCCTCATTAGGACAACAAACTGCTAGGTACAAAGCCCCTGGTGGGCCGGGGTGGGAAACCTGGAGGGACAGGCAACATCACAGCATATAGATATGGCCAACCAGGAAGACAGCTACCTAGCTGTAGCATTCATGTGTGTACTGTAGTGGACTGTATTGCCTCACACCGTGTGTAGGGAGTTCGTCCCGAAGCCTTGGTGGAGCCTATTCATCAGAGCATCAAAGAAGGACAATAGAGAGAGAGAGAGCAAGCAAGAGAGAGAGAGAGAGAGAGAGAGAGAGAGAGAGAGAGAGAGAGAGAGAGAGAGAGAGAGAGAGAGAGGAGGAGAGCTAGGAGTACTACACCGTGCACACAGAGCATCACAACCACCGCCTCAGCGCACCTCAATAGACATTCATAATCAATTCCCCTGGAGAGTTTTGAGAGGGCAGGAATGAAAAGGCAGTGCACTTACTGCTTGACAGATGATGGGGTATTTGATTCGATTGATGCCTCCGGCAAACACAGTGAAGGTCAGAGCTGTGTGGAAACAGAAGTTGAGGAGCATGTGCCATCCCTTCCGACTGATGCGGATTGTGCTGCCAAAAGAAGAGAAACCCACACCGAATAAGCAGTCAGTCAAATAAATATGAATGGCACAGAATATCAGGGGAATGGATCAAACATTGACGCAGAGGACGTTGGAGAAAAAAAAGAGCGTTTAAAAAAAGACCCGGTTCATCATTCAGATCATTTACTAGGATACAAGGGGGTTGAGGTGTAAATCTGGTGGAATGCAATTGCGTAGTTTGCAAATGAAATGTTGTAAATAACAATCTGCATTTCCCTTTTGATTGAATGAATGAACCGACTTCAAATCCCAGCCATGTCATACAATTCATCGTTCAGATCAGGGACGAAAGAGACAATAGGTGGATGAGAAATAAGGAGATGAAAGTCCGGTCAATTGGGTCCGCTCAATTGTAAAAGAAAGTATATATATATATATTAAAACTGAATGATTCCAGTAGACTGAGTCAATTGACATGCAACACAATAGAACCCCATATTGTGAAATAGGAAATCAACGAGTGTTATGCACCCTTGGGCATGGCACTTAACCTATATTGCTATATTGCTACTCCTTGTCCAGCTGTTGGAAAAAGCCCTAAGGCTATATGGATCAGCCAATCCAGATGCAGTATCCAGGGTAAATAAACTAGAGAGAAACAAACAACATAAACAATTATCCTGGCATCTATCCAGTATCCTAAATCAGCATTATCCTCGTCATGTTCACCAGTGTGATTATACATCTGGGGGGGAAAAGTGTACAGGAAAGAACCTCTGTTGTTTGTGAGAAACAAACTTGCAGAGAGGGAGCGAGAGAGAGACCAGAGAGTGAGATAACAGAGAGAAAGAGGCCAGGGAGAGAGAGAATGAGTGAGAACGAGTGAAAACAAGCAAGAACAAGCGTGAGATAGGCAGATAGACTGAGATATATATATATAGATATAGATATATATATATAAGTGAGAAATAATGAGTTAACGAATGAGAGAGAGAGAGAGAGAGAGAGAGAGAGAGAGAGAGAGAGAGAGAGAGAGAGAGAGAGAGAGAGAGAGAGAGAGAGAGAGAGAGAGAGAGAGAGAGAGAGAGCAGTAATAACCTACAAAGCGTGTCTGAGTGTTATGTGAAAGGGAGGAGAGGAAGAGCTCCTTTTCAGGTGCTGAACTCTACCCAGGAGGCTCCAGGAGAGGCCCATAAATCACTGCAGCCTCTACCTGCCTCCCAGTGTTTTTCATGGGCTTGGCTATGGGCTTTCACTGGTTCAAGTGCATTAACCTGGCACGCCTCCACCTCACCGTTTCCCCGAGAAAGCATGTGGCCAAACTGACCTCCCGCTTGTTCTCCTTGGCCGAAGTGGAAGGAATGTTCTGAAGGGTGAACTTGGAGTTCGAATGGAATGGGACCTTGATAATAGGCTCACCAGCATCGCTATTCAGTATAAACACTCCCTTTGCTTGAAATAAACTAACGTTCTGAAAATCAGTGAAGCGGTGAAATTACTTCTACATGTATGGCAAAACGGACCCCTTACTTGTGTCTCCTTGGCCAAGAGGGAGGGAATGTTTTGAAGGGTGAATTTAGCCCCAGTGGAATTAGCACTTGTGTAAGCTCACCAGCATCACTATTCAGTGATGCTACATTACACACTCCCTTGTCTTGGAATACACGTTATGTCAAGAAAGTGAAGTTATTTTCAACATATTTAGGACGTTAATTCCGATCTGCCTGCACAACTCAGACTTTCACATAAATCATTCATTGATATTACTGGGAGACTGGTGTACACGGGTCTCAATTCCGCATGTGGCCCTTAGAGCATTTCTACTGTAAGGAAGACACGGCTTTGGGGATGGAGGGAGGCAAAGTGGTTGCAGTGTTGTACTCCTGCTGCAGCTGTGAGACGACCACTTGTTTCCACTGACAACAAGTGTCTCCTGACTGAAATCATGGAGCCACTGACACCGTCACTCCTCCCAGACTACAGTTACCGGTGTTTTCATAATCCCTCTATCCCTACAGCCCTTCATCCTGTCAATGTCTCTTTCTTTCTCTCTCTTTCTTTCTTAGAGTTGCCTCATACTGATGCCAACCGTAAAATGTGTTCATACATCTCCATGCTCCATTACAGTCTATCTATTCATCTGCTTTCCATCAGAACCAAAAGTAGTATAAAGAATGTATAATTGAATTAATCTGTCATTTCAGAGACATTGAATAACTTTTTTTGGGGGGGGGGGATTTTATGCTCAGCATAGTGAAAGTATAAAAGGACTGAATGATCGATCACATTAAGTTTCAGTCACTAACTCCATTGTTCGTGATCTAGTGAGTGCCTAACAAAGGGAAAATGAGGCCCACAAAAAATAACAAGCTATCCAGGTTGCCTGGAGACCACACTGGATCATCAGTAGAGGACGACTAGATGAACTGAAAGACAGCACAGCCCTCAGGGTTCGAAAGACCTACGGAGAGAGGTGACAGATGTGGTCTGGATCTTATAGAAATCAGATTGAGCCATCTCTTTGAGGCAAGTGGTAGTGGGTTATTGGAAGTGTTTGGCTCGCACACACACATCCCCCC
This sequence comes from Oncorhynchus keta, assembly GCF_023373465.1. Taxonomy (NCBI): domain Eukaryota; kingdom Metazoa; phylum Chordata; class Actinopteri; order Salmoniformes; family Salmonidae; genus Oncorhynchus; species Oncorhynchus keta. The sequence continues at coordinate 47,902,608 of NC_068422.1, read as the reverse complement.
CCCAACCCACACAGACACACAAATCGTTCGCTTTAGATGTCTGAGTCAGACAGACTGGAGAGCTTCATGCAGGCCCACAGTGGCTGACTCACAGCTCAGAAGCATGATGGAGGAAAATAAAAACAAAGCCTCAAAAGTAGGAGAGGTGGTGTGTGGTGTGTTGTGATGGGTACATGACCTGGATGTGTGTGGTTTTTACTAAGCTTAGTTAGTCAACTAAAGGTGAGAACTCACTTCAAATCCTCTGAACAAAGACCTAAACACACACACACACACACACACGCGCAAACACAGTTTCCCGAGGGTTTTTACCTGTGGTGCACGATATAAGTGATGATGGAGGCGAAGAGGCAGAGCAACATGACGGCCGTACAGGCATACACGACCGGGTGCAGAAACTCCCCAGGGTACGGGGGGAAAGACAGCACCTTCTTCAGATCCTAAATGAGAAAGAGAGAGAGAAACATTAATTGTTTAGAAACAATGTACACGACTATGCAATTGTACTCAATGCTTTGGCATAATCTGCATTACAATAAAGTTATCTGAATCGAATTCAGAGAGAGAGAAGAGATGGAGAGAGAAAGAGAGACAGTTGGGGGAAGTAATGGAGAGAAGGGCGAGAGAGAGAGAGAGAGAGAGAGAGAGAGAGAGAGAAGAGACAAATTGAGACAAGTGGCCACAAGAAAAGGGCAACCAGTGAAGAACAAACACCATTGTAAATACAACCCATATCTATGTTTATTTATTTTCCGTTTTGTACTTTAACTCGCACATCGTTACAACACTGTATATAGACATAATGACATTCAAAATGTATTTATTCTTTAAGAACTTCTGGGAGTGTAATGTCTACTGTACATTATGATAGTTTATTTCACTTTTGTTTATTATCTACTTCACTTGCTTTGGCAATGTTAACTTTCCCATGCCATTAAAATACCTTGAATTTAATTGAGAGAGAGAGGGAGAGATAGAGAAAGAGAGAGAGAGGGAAAGACATCAGGGTCAGACAAAACAGACATGGTAGCATATTTCACATACCATGTAGACAAACAACGTACAAGAAAACGGTTCACCCTATATGGATGAAAATACATGAACATTATAGCCGACCGTCTGCAGCTTCATAGTCATTGTATCATTTCAAATCCAAAGCACTGGAGTACAGAGCCAAAACAACAAGCATTGTGTCAACTTATGGAGCTCACTGAATATGGATAGTGTGTAAAGATTTAGTTGGGTATATATGGAGTTTTCTAAGCAGGAGGCTACTGGTTTAATCCAGTAAGGCATTAGACGAGTAGTTTTGATTGGTTCAGTGAAGATAATAAGTTGTCCTGTCAAGTGGTAAATGTTTGAATATGGTGTAATGGCTCAGGGGCTAAGAGTCAGACCTAGTCTCAGTTACCATTATAGCCTCAGTGATGAGGCTGGTGATGGTGATATGTCCAATAAGACACTTTGACCCTGAGAACTTGCCCTTCTATGTAATCGTAACCCCTCTGGACAGACAAAGGTCCTGTCATCTACACATTGCCATTACGAAATCGGAGAATTGCAGTTGTACGTGCAACCAGTTCTCTCTCTTTTCCTTTCCCTCTCACACTCTCTCCCCATCTTTCCACATACAGATCCTCACGCTCTCTCTCTCTTTTGCCCTCTTTTTCTCTCTCCCTCTCTTCAGCTTCCTCTCCAGCCCTATTTTCTCTCCCTCTCCTTCCCTGCCCTGCCTCTGCCTCTCTCGGTTCAGGCTCCATTAAACTGACTGGTGATGTTCTGAGTGGTCGTCTCTCCCTGTCACACTGTTACATATCTGTAAGAGATCTAGATCAGCCTCTGGTCACAGCCCTCCATCCCTCAAATTTCCCCTGCTCTTCTCTCCCCTGACTGGGCCTATTAGTGCTCAGCACACAGGGCAGCAGAGGTCACGGGCCCCTACAGGCCCCTGAACAAGCCTGTGGGTGAGCCCAGGGAAAGGATTCTGCATGGCTGGTCAGGGAAGTTGTGATAGAGAAGGACAACTGTGTAGAATAGACTTACAGCCATGAACACACACAGCCCTGGGAGACAGCCCCGTTCACTACCACGTATCTTCTATCTGTAGATACCTCGGCAGCGGTGCCCATTCAGTTCTACTGATGTGATGATCACAGTGCAGCCAAATCAATGGTGCTAGCTTTCATGTGTCTTGATGGAAGGGATGTGAAAACATCGCTCCAACCCTCCTATCCCATGCAGTTGATGATCACAGTGCAGTCAAATCAATTCGAGCTATACCAGCTTTCAGATTTCTTGATGTATATGACGTGGGAAAAATCATGTTTACCCAGCCCTGAAAGAGGAGCAAACCATTCCCAGAGAATGACGCACATACTGTAGTTGTCACGATGATGTGTGTGTTCTCATTGTAACGTGACAGCACAGTAACGCCTCTGTGTGTGGCCCTGTAAAGGGCAACATATGCTTCCAGATGTGTAGCACAGATGTAGGAGAGATGCAACTCTATGTTGAAACGTTCTCAATGAGCATCTGCTACTTTAGTAATGCGACATTAAGAGTTAGATTCATTCTGATTATCCATCTCCCCAGGAGCGCTACGTATGTTTTGTTCATTCGGAGAACACATTGACTTGATTATTTGCGTGACATCATTTTTTTGGAGGGGACCATTGTTCATCTAGTAATGAGCATTAACGAAATGTTTGGAATTCTGTGAGTTGCTTGTCTTTCGGTTGCCCAGACACAAAATGCACAATAGAAATTAATGGTGTAAACAATGTATTGTGTCATTTTTATTGTAAATAAGAATATAATATTTTTCTATAAACACTTTAAGTGTAACTGACAGCTTTTTAGCAACATGAAATCTCATTCAAATCTGATCATCAAATAAAATGGTATTTGTCACATGCGCCGAATACAAGTGTAGACTTTACTTACTTACAAGCCCTTAACAAACAGTGTAGTTCAAGAAGAAGAAAATACTTACCAAGTAGAATAAAATAAAAAGTAATAATAAAAGTAACACAATAAGAATAACAATAACGAGGGTATATACAGGGGGCACCGGCACCGAGTCAGTGTGCAGGGGTACAGGCTATTTGTGGTAATCTGTACATGTAGGTGGGGGCGAAGTGACTATGCATAGGTAACAAACAAGCAGCGAGTGTACAAAAGGAAGAGGGGGTCAATCTAAATTGTCCGGTGGCGATTTTATGAATTGTTCAGCAGTCTTATGGCTTGGGGGTACAGATGTCTCAAGTTTTGAGGGTACGTGCAATTGCCATGCGGACTGCAGGAATGTCCAACAGAGCTGTTGCCTGAGAATTTAATGTTCATTTCTCTACTATTTCTCTACTATAAGCAACCTCCAATGTCGTTTTAGAGAATTTTGCATTACGTTCAACCGGCCTCAAAACTGCAGACCATGTGTAACCATGCCAGCCCAGGACCTCACATCTGGCTTCTTCACCTGCGGGATCGTCTGAGACCAGCCACCCGGACAACTGATGAAACTGCCCGTAATAAAGCCCTTTGTGGGGAAAAACTCATGCTGATTGGCAGGCCCTGGCTGGGTCTATACCCTCCCAGGCCCACCCATGGCTGCACCCCTGCCAAGTCATGTGAAATCCATAGATTAGGGCCTAATTAATTCTTTCAAATTATTGCATGTTGCATTTATATTTTTATAGAGCTCAATAGTGAGTAGAGCCCAATAGTGAATTTGCGAACGCGAGAGATATGCTAACTGGATAACAGTCGTTCCGAGTTCAGTATAGCTTGCTAGCTAGTTAGCAAAGCGATTCACATTCCTTGCTAGCTAACCAAATGACACCTGCATCTCTAGCTGTGTAGCCACCAAAAAAACATTTTGAGGGGAAGATACAGTATCACCCACACCTGTAATGACATGACATCCTCTAAGCAGCTGGCTAGCTATCTAGCTAACATTAGGCTTAGTGTTTTTAGCTTGCTACATAAATACATACGCTAGCCTTCACAGCCTTAGCTACATTTGTCAATTTTTGTCCGAAATATTGAGTATTGAGCCGTATATTTTGGACTGCCAAGGAATCTATTGGTGAATTCTATTCATCATGCATTGAACTGCATCCCCCTATTCTGCCAAAAATGCCTTACTGTACGTCATGGAATGTTGAGTCAAAAATAACCTATTTTTAAAACCTCTTATAAAGTTGATTTTGTAACATAAGCTGTTTGTTTCATTTCTGCAAAGTTGTTAAAATGATTTCAGTTCCACTTTAATAATTGAACATGTTTCTAAACACTTCCAAATTAATCTGGATGATACCATGATTATAGATAGTCCTGAATGAATAATGAATAACAATGAGTGAGAAAGTTACATACACACAATTATACAACAGCGGAGATTTGTATCAATCTTGCTGTCTGTCTCTCCGGGCATTTGCAACATTGTTTCAATATTCAAATTCAATCTCCAGCTGTCCCATAGTAATGAACGTGTCAGGACGAGACAGGTAGGCAGCGTTTCTCAGCCAGTTGAAATCATGAATCAGCTGGCATAATTTTTATGGATATATACAAAGAAATGTCATTGAATAAAGGTAAAACGAAAGAAAGTGCAGCTCGTTTGCAGTCTTTCCAGCTTCAGTTTGAAGTGATTGTTTTAGCTGTGCTGTTGGTTAGCTCCTCTGAAAAACAGTGTCCTGACAAATGTGCACATTTTCTATGCCAGGCAAAATCGTACCTCATTAGCTCATTGTTCAGGATGTATCCAAATAAATGTCACTTGAAAACAGCTAAACAAATGCAAATTCAGCTACTTTGCTGTTATTCTGGCTGCACTTTTTGAGGTGACTGTGACTGTTTTTGAGGTGACTGTAAGTTTGCCGTAGTTGGCTAGCTAGCAAGCAATGGATAAGAACATTGCCGGCGAGTATGGCAATGGAACATTTAGAGGCAAAAGGCAGGACCTATTTCTATAGAAGAAGCCCATTTTTATTCTCAGCTTCTTAACTAACTCAACAATATGCTTTTTAAAAGATAGCTTTTCATCTATCCAGATGCCCAGATATTTGTAGGCACGGACACAATCAATATGGATACCATCCAAAGTACATATGCTTAAATCAGACTCTAAAGAACAACATATACTTAGTTGGACCTGCATTCAGTACTAATTTAAGGTCAATAAAGTTTTTCTGTAATACAATGAAGGCAGACTGTAGTTCAGAGCCTGGTCAACCGTGGGGGCAATAGCATACACAACAGTATCGTCATCTTAATTTACAAGTCGATATTGTTAAAGTAAACACTAAAAAGTACTGGACCCAGAATCAACCCCGGAGGGACACCTTTTGTAATATCCAGGAAACCTGATTTAACATCATAAGTAGAAATACATTGAGTTCTATCTTTCAAGTCATTTTTAAACCAGTTACATGCAGAAAGTTTGGAAAGGGGAAGATAATTATATACACTACCATTCAAAAGTTTGGTGTCACTTAGAAATGTCCTTGTTTTTTAGTTGAAAAAATAAGTTTCAAAGAAAAAGCCATATCTCAGACTGGCCAATAGAGGCCAAAAAATAAGAATGGCAAAAGAACACAGACACTGGACAGAGGAACTCTGCCTAAAAGGCCAGCATCCTGGAGTCGCCTCTTCACTGTTGAAGTTGAGACTGGTGTTTTGCGGGTACTATTTAATGAAGCTGCCAGTTGAGAACTTGTGAGGTGTCTCTTTCTCAAACTAGACACTCTAATGCACCGGAGCATCCCACTCCTCTTTCTATTCTGGTTAGAGCCAGTTTGAGCTGTTCTGTGAACGGAGTAGTAAACAGCGTTGTACGAGATCTTCAGTTTCTTGGCAATTTCTCGCATGGAATAGCCTTCATTTCTCAGAACAAGAATAGATGTTTCTGGCCATTTTGATCCTGTAATCGACCCACAAATGCTGATGCTCCAGATACTCAACTCGTCTAAAAAAGGCCAGTTTTATTGCTTCCTCAATCAGGACAACAGTTTTCAGCTCTGCTAACATAATTGCAAAAGGGTTTTCTAATGATCAATTAGCCGTTTAAAATTCTAAACTTGGATTAGCTAACACAACATGCCATTGGAACACAGGGTTGCTGATAATGGGCCTCTGTACGCCTATGTAGATATTCCATGAAAATAATCAGCCATTTCCAGCTACAATAGTCATTTACAACATTAACCATGTTTACACTGTATTTCTGATCAATTTTATGTTATTATAATGGACAAAAAATGTGTTTTTCTTTCAAAAACAAGGACATTTCTATGTGACCCCAATGTTTTGAATGGTAGTTTAGGTCACAAGGGTCACCAAATTTGTAAAGGGAGAGTACATGGGACCTCTTCCAAACCTTGGGGATAGTACCACATATAATCATCAGGTTAAAATATGGGTTAATGATTCAGAAATCAGTGGGGCAGAGAGCTGCAGCAAAAATGGATCAAGCATATCAGTTCCAGTGATTTTTTAAAACATAAATCTTAAGCACGCCATCTAGCACATCAAAGAGTAAATAGTTGAAATGCGAACAAAGATTCACTAGAAGTTGACAGGTTAACCATCGAGTTAGCTAGAGGCTGGCAGAGAAACGAGCAGTCGATTGACTGACCAGGGTCAACTGTGACCGCCCTGAAATTTTCTGAACCGTCTCAGTGCTTCTCCTTCCAATAGGATGCTTTCCCTTTAATTCCCAATTAAATAGCCAGCATCAGCTGTGCAAAAGTGGGGTTGTGATGGAGACGTGAATGAGGATGTGTTCAACCCTCAGTTCCGAGATGCTTCTCTATTCCGTTTGTTTTGTTGCCTTTAAACTTGTGTTTTGTAGCCTAATAGAGTTTACCCAAGATCGGATCCACTCCTTGCGTCTGTGGACTACACCTCTCTGTTCTTCTTGGCCTTTCTCAGTTGGCGGATTGGCTTGTCTGACTACAACCTTTTTGTATACGGTATTTCATTTGTTTTGATGTGATGTATACTGTGATGATTTATGTAGTTAGTTGTAGTTGAGGACTTAGTAAGAGTTGATACGCTTTAAGCTTCTGTGGTTAAATGATTGTTATTGATTGTATGATTAATCCTGGGTTTACGCAACACTTGAATGAACGGACAAACATTGCGTGACAAAGGTCCCTTGAGTTCCCTGAACTCCTTTACCGGGCTGGACTCTTTTTAGGCCCGAGGTACAGGACATTTCTGGATGAACCAGAACTCGTGGTGTTATATTTATTATATGTGTGTGTAATCATTTGTTGGTAATACAACCCACACAAAAGAATACAGTTGTTTTTGAAGTTCTTTCCAATGTTTTAAGGGTTTATGAAAAGTTTATTTCCATCCTGACTTTTACATAAGTCCTTTGTATTGGTGTGGGACTCATTCCCTCCCAAACCAAAAGGAGAAACCAATGTTTTCTCTGGTAGGCACAACCTACCTGGCACCCCTATAAATAATAACCTCAAGTCAAAACCGTTACACAACTACACCACCGTTTCTCTGAAAATAAATGCCTGCAGAGATCAAAGTATGATTAAAAGCATCACTTATGCCATTTCATCTAAGTTATAACGCCAGAGTCAGATAGAACTTGCTTAGGCAGGGAAGAAGAATTTGTACACTTCAGTGCATTTACTGTTTTCCCAAATGTTGAAGTACCACCAGCAGAGTCAGAGCTTCAAAGGTAGCTTGATTTAGCTTTCTTAATACATCTGTTTAGCTTTCTTAGTACATCTGTTTCTCAACTGTCTGAAAGATTGACAGTCCACTACAGAGTCAGTTTTCCTTGCTTTGGCCCAGGCCTGATTTCTCCTCCGAATGAGCTCAGATAATTCTGAAGAAAACCAAGGGTTCGATCCATCTTTGACTCTGAATTGTTTAAAAGGGTGTGTTTGTCTGCCAGAGGAATACATTTGGAGAGATTTTCAGAGTAGAACATGTCATGTAAAAATCCTGGAGTGGAAAAAAACATTTAAAAATGTATCCTCTTAATTAAGCAAGGATACGCTCTTTTGTATCTCTAATACATACTATGGGACAATGATCACTGAGATCATATGCAAACACTCCACTAGACAAATATCTATGGGGGTTATTTGTAAGAATAAAATCACTCAAGTAATTCAGTCAACAGGGTTTTTCACATTTATTTTTTATGTCACCTTTATTTAACCAGGTAGGCTCGAACAAGTTCTCATTTACAACTGCGACCTGGCCAAGATAAAGCAAAGCAGTGCGACACAAACAACACCGAGTTACACATGGAATAAACAAACATACAGTCAATAACACAATAGATAAAAGGCCAATATACAGTGTGTGCAAATGAGGTAAGATAAGGGAGGTAAGGCAATAAATAGGTCATAGTGGCAAAATAATTACAATTTAGCAATTAAACACTGGAGTGATAGATGTGCAGAAGATGAATGTGTAAGTAGAGATACTGGGGTGCAAAGGAGCAACAACAACAAAAATTACAGTATGGGGATGAGGTAGTTGTATGGGCTATGTACAGATGGGCTATGTACAGGTGCAGTGATCTGTGAACTGCTCTGACAGCTGGTGCTTAAAGCTAGTGAAGGAGATATGGGTTTCCAGTTTCAGTGTTTTTTGAAATTCGTTCCAGTCATTGGCAGCAGAGAACTGGAAGTAAAGGCGGCCAAAGTAGGAATTGGCTTTGGGGGTGACCAGTGAAATATACCTGCTGGAGCGCGTGCTACAGGTAGGTGCTGCTATGGTGACCAGTGAGCTGAGATAAGGTGGGGCTTTACCTAGCAAAGACTTACAGATGACCTGGAGCCAGTGGGTTTGGCGACGAATATGAAGCGAGGGGCAGCCAACGAGAGATCATACAGGTCGCAGTGGTGGGTAGTATATGGGGCTTTGGTGACAAAATGGATGGCCCTGTGATAGTCTGCAACCAATTTGCTGAGTAGAGTGTTGGAGGCTATTTTGTAAATGACATCGCCGAAGTCAAGGATCGGCAGGATAGTCAGTTTTACGAGGGTATGTTTGGCAGCATGAGTGAAGGATGCTTTGTTGCGAAATAGGAAGCCAATTCTAGATTTAATTTTGGATTGGATGTGAGTCTGGAAGGAGAGTTTACAGTTTAACCAGACACCTAGGTATTTGTAGTTGTTCAAATATTCTAAGTCAGAACCGTCCAGAGTATTGATGCTGGACGGGCGGCAGATGCGGGCAGCGATCGGTTGAAGAGCATGCATTTAGTTTTACTTGCGTTTAAGAGCAGTTGGAGGCCACGGAAGGAGAGTTGTAATGGCATTGAAGCTCGTCTGGAGGTTTGTTAACAGAGTGTCTAAAGAAGGGCCAGCAGTATACAGAATGGTGTCGTCTGCGTAGAGGTGGATCAGAGAATCACCAGCAGCAAGAGCAACATCATTGATGTATACAGAGAAAAGATTCGACCCGAGAATTGAACTCTGTGGCACACCCATAGAGACTGCCAGAGGCCCGGACAACAGGCCCTCCCATTTGACACATTGAACTCTTTCTGAGAAGTAGTTGGTGAACCAGGCGAGGCAGTCGTTATCCGTGTGGGTTTTGAGATCAATTGAGTCCCATTAAAATCAAAAGGTGTCGAACACTCATATATAGCATCAATAGCATCTGCCATGGCAGTAAATCCCAGCAACAAATATATGTGTATTCTGGTTTATGGACATCTTCAACCAGGAGCTCAAAACTCTTGGGAACAGAAATATTGAAAGATTGGGATTCCATGAAATTCGATTTTACATATATTGGCACCCCTTTCTGTAATCGGTCACATCTAAATATGTAATAATAATTTACTCTGATGTCTTTATCAGAGACAGAACCACGTGTCCGGGAGAACCAGAATGTCAGAACACAAGTCCTGTACCCAAAAGTAAATTGTGTCCATTTTTTAAATCATACTTTGCACATTTAGGTGCATTAGTCCAAGCCCCCTACGAGATGTAAAGTCAGAGGGGTTATTAAGCTCATTCCCATAACAGCGAACAGGCATAGGGTCATCTGCAGCTATTTGTTGAGTGAGATGAGACTTTGACAAGGTCCCTTGCCAACCACGTGAGAGTAGAGCAGACTGAGCATTTGACACACCTCCCCCAAGTCACTGGATGCAGGGGTGAGAACTGGGAGAGCAGTCTTGGCAGAGCTCAGTCCACCCGGGTGAAGTTCCTTCCAAAGGAGTGGAGCTGCTGTAAGGGACCAGGGTGGTTGCCAATGCTCCTTTCTTGGTGTGCACAGGAGGTTTTGGTGTGGCTCCTGTAGCAGGCTTGGGGCTGCCATGGAGAGTAGGAGCGTTGCAGGCCTGTCCTGGGGATGGGAGTGGGGAGGGTAATCAAAACAAGCCTTGGAGGGAGGTGTGGGGGGGTCTGGTGAGAAGAGTGATGTGGAGGGCAATGTGGCTGGTGAAGTGGGCCAAACTCTAGCATATAGGCGGATGTTTTGTGTTTGTTTTGCCGGACCCTAAGGAAGTGGTCAAGCTGGGTTGAGTTGAGATGGGCCTGGTCTGGTAGAGCTGTGATGGGCCGGGTCTGGTCGAGCTGTGCTATCTATGAGGCGGGAGGGTTGAGCTGTACTAAGGTGGGCCGGGTCTGGTAGCATGGGAGGGAGGGTTTAGGGGGAATTGAAGAGGGTGGGGGGGCAGTGTTCCTGGCTGTTCTCCAGTCTCTGTGAAGAGACAACAGATGCAGGTCTAAAGGAGAGTCTGATTTGTGGGTTCCGATTCAGCTGTTGGCTTGGTCCTGGGTTTTTGCGGTAATATTTGTAGAGTGGATGGTGGTGGCTGACAAATTCCTGCCTTCTGCAGGTCCTGCATGTGGCTGGTGTTGACTGTGCCGGACAGTTCCTCTCTAAGTCTGCATTACATTTTTTCATTGCACACTGCAGCTCCCAGATCTCATCCCTATGCTGATGCACCAGGCTGATCCTTTCCTCTGTAAGATGCTGTGGTACTGCAGGTGTCACGTGTGAGAGAGGCATGCTCAGGGCTGTGTCTGCTGCAGGCGAAGGAGGGAGAGGGATGCTGGGGACTACATACTGGGGCACAGAGGGAGTGGAGGCTGTTGTAGGTAGTGGACAGCAACGATAGGTTTGATTTGGTCGAGGTAGCGAACAAATTGATCCAGACTGGCCTCCGAACCTTGAACCATCACAGTGCAGTTATTAAAAATATTAATGCTATATTTGCGGGTTTGCCTCATTATTTTGTTTTCTGACATTTGAAGGTCATTGTTGGTCTTGTGGAGAGCTGTGTGCCAAGCATTAAGATCATCCGTGTAGAACAGAAGGTCTCCTTTAATTTCCTTGTTCGCTTTTAGGATGAAGTCTGCCCTCGAGTCTCTGGGGATTCTCTTAGTAACATTTTCAGGATGAGGAAATGATTTTCTTGCACATGATTTTATTATGTGACTTGTTAAAGCAAATGTTTCCTCCTGAACTTATTTAGGCTTGCCAAAACAAAGGAGTTGAATACTTATTGACTCATGACATTTCAGCTTTTCAGTTTTCATTAAACACGTTTTTATATATGGCAGCGGCAGAGTGGAACAAACTCCTGTGATTAAAGCCGTCTCTGCCAGTCATAGGTTCAAACACTCCTGCAGGGCTTGGCTAATCATGTAAACAACCCTGTGCTAGTGGAGTGATTTGCTAGGTGTGTGTATTGTCCTTTTTGTATATATATATATGTATATATGTATATATATATATATATATATATATATGTATATATATATATACACATATATATATATATATATATGTATATACATATATACATATGTATGTATAGTATATATATATATAATATAGCTGTATATGTATATATATATATATATATATATATATATATATAATATATATATGTCACTATATATATGTATTATGCCCTGCTGCCCTTGCCTAGAGGACCACAATGGAAACAAGTCTTTGACTTTGTGTTCAGATCCTCAACATGTTTGGTATATGTATCTGTTCCCGGGGGGTGTACAATTTGAATGTATTTTAAACGGTCAAGCAAATTAAATTCAAGGGAGATGAAAAAGAGAGAATAGAGCATGGTTTGGAGGAAGATAGGAGAGGAAAAAGGTGTCCTGGGTTGGGGGGTAAAGAGGGGGAATATGGAGGAGTGGGGTTGGACGGAGATGTCACTTTCACCAGACCGAAGCTACCGCAGGAAAAAATGGCGAAGCAAGCTGCAGGGTGTCTGACTGCCTGCCCTGAACAAATAGTTTGTAGTGTTGCCAGTCCCAGTGTTTATACTCCAGGGAGAGACAGACAGACACAAACCCTGCCTCTAATACTGAGTACAGAGAAATAAAGACTGCTGGGTGATTGACGCCAAATACTGACAGACTGTGTCTGGCATCAACATGATCTTCCAACCAATTGCTCCCATTGCATATTCTCTCAATTGCAAAACATCCTTTCATCATTATCATCGCTGGTGTTGTCTCTAGTAGCACAACATACACATCATGCAATATCCAATCATCATACTTTGCCTGTAGGGACATTAAAACAAGCCCGTATATCCCATTTGTTTATATAGCAGTGATAATGAGTGATTATCGCAATACTTTTTAGCACCAGGCTCTGAACAATTCCCATTCCTCTCATATTCTTCCCAACCCAGACCTACTCAGACGAGGACAGCAGCCAGCCAGCCTCCAATATGATACCTCCATCCAGACCACTCACAGTCATTATCATTATTACAATCGTATTACATCACAGTGAGCACTGCCTGTGTGGACTTTATTACTGCGTTTAGCGGTGCCATGACAGCACAATTCATTACAGACTGAGCCGCAATATTACTGTGCCCAAGCCGGCTGAGCCTATTCTGGATTAGCTGCCATGCTCCGTCTAAACACGCCCCGTTGTCCCTCTCCCCTCTGCAGCCAAACAGCCTCTTTATCCCGTGCCTGTGTTGTCGCTACACGTTTAATCCACGCGGCACGCGTTCTCCCCCAACATCCTCAAAATCAGATTACTAGTGTCAATTAAACCTGGCCCAATCCAATCCATGATCTCATAAAATCCCAGTTACATTGAGAGATTACGAGTCGGTTGGGTCTGGGAGGTGCTGTGCTATGATGTTGCTGGAATCACTCACCTCTCTATGCCAATATTTATTTTCATAAAGATTTAGGGATTATGGTCAAATTGTCTAATTGTAGCGCATGCGCTCAATAGCGCTTCCTTGCTCTTTCTCCCTCACATGCATACGACAGAGATACAGAGGCTCACACACACACACACTAAAATCCCTTGGTGGACTGCCTGAGGGCTCCTGACTCCATCCAGCACCGTGCTTTATCATCCTTGGGCTGCCGTGCTGGAACCGAACTGGAGAGTGTACAAATCAAACCCATCTACAGCCACCCAATAACACTCAGGGGAGCAGGCTAGTCAAACTCCCTAGACATGCAGCATTCATTAACCCCTGTAGGTCTAAGACCTTAGATTGCAATATCTACTAAGCTAACATATGGAATTGTTTAAAGATGGTCATAAAATTGATAATTGATCTATTTGATATAGAATTTTAGGACCCCTGTAGGTATAAAAAATAAATATATATACATTTAAAAAATGATGCAACGTTAAATTTGGGCTTTACTGCTATTACCCATAGAAACACATTGAATAACACATTTGTTAACACAAAAACTGAATCATAAGGAATAAGGTTTTGAAGTGTCTGTATCTGAGAGATATAAGAAATATTTTGACCCATGTTTGGTCAATTATTTGTGGTACATTTGACCCCCTATGCACATTTTTACAGTCCGGTCCTTGTCCGGATCCTCTCATGTGTAGAAAAAAGGGAAACTATATCGGCCTGAAAGAGGATTTTGAGCTGCAGCCATTACAATAAACGGTGAGTCTCAAGCATAAACACACAGGAAGCTATTAAATATGTGACCCATTCGGGAAACTAGGCGTATGTCGCAAGTCACGACTTCACAGGAGAGCCTTTTGAACATACATTTGTTTTTTATTCAACAAGCTTTTTCGGGGCAGAAATGCCTTCTCGAACATGTGAACTTTCATGTACCTTAATATCAAACGTGTATGTAATCTGTAAATACGAATACAATTATTCAATTAAGAGCCAAGTTGGTTAAGCAGTGAAAGACAGCAACCTTCCCGCGAGCCATGATTGGATGAGATAATGAGTGGCCTGGACATTTTATTTTTATTTAACCTTTATTTAACCAGGTAGGCTAGTTGAGAACAAGTTCTCATTTGCAACTGCGACCTGGCCAAGATAAAGCATAGCAATTCGACATGCCAAGAGATGAGTTTGGATTGACTGTGACTGGAACGAAGTTGGAGACTTTTATCTCCCTCACCAACTTCAAACATCTGCTATCTGAGCAGCTAACCGATCGCTGCAGCTGTACATAGTCTATCGGTAAATAGCCCACCCAATTTTACCTACCTCATCCCCATACTGTTTATATTTATTTACTTTTCTGCTCTTTTGCACACCAATATCTCTACCTGTACATGACCATCTGATCATTTATCACTCCAGTGTTAATCTGCAAAATTGTAATTATTCGCCTACCTCATGCCTTTTGCACACAATGTATATAAACTCTTTTTTTCTACTGTGTTATTGACTTGTTAATTGTTTACTCCATGTGCAACTCTGTGTTGTCTGTTCACAATGCTATGCTTTATCTTGGCCAGGTCGCAGTTGCAAATGAGAACTTGTTCTCAACTAGCCGACCTGGTTAAATAAAGGTGAAATAAAAAATAAAAATAAATTGGTCTGCGGTGTTGCAACTTGTGTCTATAAAATGAGCTGCTCGTAATGCCTACACAGTTCTTGTGAAAATATCTAACTTTAGCCATGGAGAACTGCAAATATGTAGCTACTTGCTACGTGTGGACCTGAATTGTGATAACTGCAGTGGCCAAAACAAGAACAAGTTTGTGCTCTGGTATACATACACAAGCTCCACCACAATCTGGACCTTCACTTTCTAATCACAAGTTTGCCCGACTGGTGCTTCGGCCTCATTTAAGCAGCGCTTCAGAAAGACCAGAGTCAACACTTTGTCCGAGATTGCAGGTGTTGTGAAGGACAGCACTGTGACGGGTCAACATCACACAGCTGGTTGGACTGGAGGATGGTACGGTGCTGGTGGAAAGCTATGGCTGGCAACTACACCTGACTCTACTTCAGGCCGCTGCCACAGATCAAGCAGTACCAGCACTTCAGATAACTAATTTTCACTGTATGAGGTTATTCTTATCTAAACTTTCGGAGGTGAATTGATGTTGTGCAGGGTTGTAATGTCAGATCTTTTTTTTTCTCCGTTTTACAGCTTCAATGCTCTTGAGCCTTGTGTTGTCGCCAAGGCATTATCGGACTGTCGGGACCAGGTTTCAGCTGCTGCGCATCCATCCTCCCATAGATGGTCTGCCTGTGAAAGCACCACCTGGACTGGACACAGCTGGACAAACTATATTTGACAAGCTAAGGGAGTTTTGCGACAGAGGGTATGGATGTCACATGTCCTGCACCAAAGTCAAGGGCAGGACAGAAACAGGCTCTCCGAATATAGATTCCCTTGTTCATGCGTGGTGCGGACGGACCAGTCATCAGCACTATCTGCAGTGCCTCTATTCACATGACTCCCTCCTAACACATGTTGCTGCTACTATTTCAACAACAACAAAAAGTCTCCTGCTGTTCAGCCACTTTACCCCTAATTGTATGCAACTTTTGTTATTGACCAAATACTTATTTTCCACCATAATTTGCAAATAAATTCATTAAAATCCTACAATGTGATTTTCTGGATTTATTTTTCTCATTTTGTCTGTCATAGTTGAAGTATACCTATGATAAAAATTACAGGCCTCATCTTTTTAAGTGGGAGAACTTGCACAATTGGTGGCTGACTAAATACTTTTTTGCCCCACTGTACCGCAACAAAATCATGTGATCATATCAAGTGTCCACCACAAATATCTTTATGTACTGTACATGTGCACCTCACTCCAGTTGATTGACCTTAACTTAGTATTCCATACATGTGATAAGTGCATGTGAAACAGTATATAAAGTATGCTAATGTACTGGTGTGAAGGCATTTGGGCAGCGGTGTAAAAATACTTGAAATTACTAAAATCGTTTTGTGGTATATGTACATTGCTTTACTAATTTTGGCTACTTTTACTTCACTACATTCATGATACTTTTTACGCAATACATTTTCCTTGACACCCAAAAGTACTTGTTACATTCTGACAGGAAGATTGTCCAATTCCCACACTTATCAAGAGAACATCCCTACTGCCTCTGATCTGGCCGACTCACTAAAGTCAAATACTTTGTAAATTATGTTGGAGTGTGCCCCTGGCTAACGCTAATAAAAGGTATTGTGCAGTCTAGTTTAATATACGGAATTTGACATTATTTATAATTTAACTACAATTTAGTACTTTTTCCACCACTGGATGTGGCTGGGGGTTATACATTTACATTTACATTTAAGTCATTTAGCAGACGCTCTTATCCAGAGCGACTTACAAATTGGTGCATACACCTTATGACATCCAGTGGAACAGCCACTTTACAATATATAACATTTATTTCACATGACTCATCAATTTAGACACCATGTTTACCTGTAATTGTTCCTTATTGTAGGCTACTACCACTTCTAGTCTTTCATCTTTACTACACTACTCACTGTTTAGCACATGACCTCACATGTGAATCCTTAGAGATGGGTGGGGCTGGTTTTCGAGGGTGTGAACCATGCTGAATGGGTGTAGACAACGGAGAACTCTCCAGTAGGTACCACAGCTTTCAAAGGCCCTTTTCTCAAACGGACCAACTGTCAAAGCAGAATTACTTAATTGTTTCTCAATTGCAGTGTGTGATATACAATTTTGTAGCTCTGAGTCTCTACTTTTATCAATTAAAAAAAAAAAAAGAATTTTGCTACATAAGACCGATTTGTGCTGGTCAGTTACAATTTCACAAAATGACATCACTGTGTGATGCACGGGTGCGTCAAACGACTCTGTAAAACATTTCACTGAGGCCCCCTGGCTGCTAGTTGAATGCTCTGATAAGCTCGGAGACGGAATAAGACAGGAACACGCTCCTCTTCACTCACTACCACTTAATGTTGACAGGGGCATGCACATAAGCACACTGTTGTTTAAGAGTGTAATGAAATCAAGTGTAATCAAATACAACCCCATCATATTAAGGTCCATTATGAGATAATGAATCTCATTTGGACAACAGTGGAACGTCCCTCCAGACAAACACTGTTATTTAAGGGTCGTGTGTATAATTTGTGCTTCATTGATCTACTTACACATCAGAGGATACGGTTAACATCACGTCCCCAGAGTCTCTTCCTCTGCCTTAGATTAAAATGGGGTAACATTTGCTGTTTATCTGAATTATAGCACTAGTTACTGCAGTGTCTTTTCTTAATAGACTTCAAGCTATACTAAATACTCCGTGGAGTGACCTTGATCCCGTGTGTGTGTGTGTTTGCCTGCGTATGCGTGGCACAGCCCATTCACTGTTCAGCATTACACAAATGTTACTGAACCTTGATGACAACTAAGGGATTATGAAGGAATGGAACTAGATGTATAAATGAACAAATGAAACAACCTGAACAAAGCCTGAAGGAGGTAATAACTTTCAAATGACTGGATACCGGATGAAACGAGACGTCTTCATGTAATCATGCTTATTCCACTCATCTGAATGTGTCAATAGAAATGCATACATGGAATGGGGAAACAGGGAGGTCGTGGCTATGGGCTACTTACTGACTTCCAACCTTAACTGAGCTCGGCCTCTCAACCTACATGAAACACACATCCATTTGTCAAATATCCTGCCAGACTATTATGACATCCAAAGGTCTACTTGAACAATGCGGTGCTTTTCTAAGAGCATAAACACACAAGCAAGCATTAATGTATGTGTGCATATGCACGCACACACACACACACACACACACACACACACACACACACACACACACACACACACACACACACACACACACACACACACACACACACACACACACACACACACACACACACACACACACACACACACACACACACACACACACACACACACACACACTATGCTGAGCACCATACCAGTGTCGCCATATACCAGTACATTTGATAACGGTGCATTTCTATGTTCTGCAGTGAAAAAGAAACTAAGAAAAGGTCCTAAGAAAATCGCTCCCTATGATGTCATTGGGGGTAATTATATCAAAATTCAAATAAGTGATTTTCAGCCAGAGGGGGGGGGCATTAGTAGACACGTATGTTGCTGGAAATAATGAATGTGATGTTAAAACGTGGTGAAGTCTCCGTTTAACAACTCGTACTGCTAGTGCAATCACAAAGCTCACCAGAGACTTCCTCACATCTGTTCCTGTCCAACATTTGTTTTCGCTGTCTCCTGAACCAATAGAGCCCTCCAATGGCATCAGAGTGCCGCCACCCATAAAAAGCAGTGTAATGTCAGAGCCCTGATTACTATTACGATTAACATAAAAACCACATTGTTTCCAAAGCACTTCAGAAAACATTTGGCTGGTGCAGATGAAGGACTTGCCAAAGACAACCCTCTGCAATGCTGTTTAACAATACCACAGACTAGATACTGCTGAATCGCCATCAAGGCCAGACCATAACTGGGCCTACGATGATGTGTGGCAGCAATTCACAACTTGATAGGTCTGGGAGAGGAGGGAAAGAGAAAGAGCTTTTCCTTTGCTTGAATGTGTCCTATTGCATTTCCATACGTGCAGTACGCCTGTGTGTATTTACAGTGTGCGTGTTTACAGTGTGTGTGAGTGAGGTATAACTATCTCTGAGAAACCCATGTCTGCCTCAAGTTCTGACCCCTTATGTATTCCCATTTCCCACCCCTCCCTCCTTTAGTCTGCAAACTTCTCTTCCATTTTTTTTGATGATGTATTGCATGACAACGCCATCCAATCCCATTTCACACACTGAAAGCTCTGCTATCTGCAACCATTTAGGCCTAAGTGACATCTCATCCTGCAGCCATGTACATGTTTGGGTCTCATGCCATTTGTAAGGCAGGCGGGCTGCAACACAGTGTCTGAATGAGCGAGGGGGAATTTCACTGACCAGATTAGTTTTCAACTTTGATATGGGAGCGTATTGCTGACCCAGTAGAATGGGATTCGGGGTGGAGGGAGAATTGAGTGAGTTTTGAAGTGAAATTGCAGCAGTGCAAAGCCTTACCTCCGGAGAAATACAAAATGTGCAACATGGCTCTGTCCTCTGCCCACAAAAACGTCCCCGTCTCGCAGACAGCCGGACACAAGAACAAAGCACACACGCACGCGTCGATGAAATGGCAAGAGAGCTGTTCAAATCGAAGAAAAATGATCTCAGCAATTTTACCAAAATATTGGTGTTTTTATTATGAGATACTTTTATTCCAAGCACAGCCATGCCATTTTAATTCATGTAAACTATTACTGTCAGGTCAATGAACATCAAAAGGTATTGCCATAATTATTACCATATGAAATGCAAGTCAATACATATTACGATAGTAAGTCTGTCTGGCTGCTTTACACATATCCCATTACTGCCTGTGTGTGACTAGAGAAGAGGTACCCACGTGGAATAAAATTGCTATGCCTTGCCTCAGTAACCCTTCTCATTAAAAAAAGAAAACATTTCCCAGTGTCATACATTATCTGAGGACAAATGCCATTAGTTCACATCCAATCATTGTTTGAACAGCTTGAATTATATAAAAAGAGCCAGGGTAAATGAGAGCTCCAGAGCAAGGCTAACTATTGACGCTTCTGAAGTACGATGAGACTTTCAACCTAATGTCAGTTATCCACTGTAACTAGGAACACACATGGTCAGAAACACATACAGACACACACATTAACCCCTTACACTCATGGAAATTGGCATACCGATATATGGACAGGGCCAAATTCAAATGTTTCTAACAGAAAAACTATACACTGAAAGTACAAAACATTAAGAACACCTTCCTAATATTGAGTAGCACTTCCTCCTCCCACTTTTGCCCCCAGAACAACCTCAAATCATTGGGGCATGGACTTTAAAAGGTGTCAAAAGCATTCCACAGTGATGCTGGCCCATGTTGACTCAACGCCTCCCACAGTTGTGTCAAGCTGGCTAGACCTCTCCAAACTGCACAGGTCTAAACTAATTTCATTGCACTTTTATGACTCAAGGAAATTAGCCGTTGTCACTTATTGGCACTTGATGCAGAAAGATAAACTCAGCTCTTGCTCTGTTCAATCGTTGGGAATCTTTTGAGTTCAATATCATTACATTTGCCATTTTCTATGTCAGTTTTTTAGAGACAGACATGTATGAAATAAGGAATAAATTATACAATCATAATATCAATTTGACTTTGTTTTTACCAATCTAACTACAAAACAACATAATGGTAATAATTTATTTGAAAGGTAAATCTCTATTGATAAACTGGGTAAATCAAGATGTAGCCATGGTCTATTCACAATATAGATGCATGCATATTATTCAATAGGAGTGTGATTTTATGGGGCTACAGGTGACAAACAATCCCTTCCATTTAGGACAAATTTTATTGGCAACTGATAGGAGACATTATTTTATTGCACTGATCAACAACATATGCATAGAAGAAGCAATCAATTATTTTATAAAATTGTGCGCTGTCTCTTTAAGAAAGTAATAATTTGCGAGGCAGAATGTGGCTGTGGAATCTGACTTTGTGGCTATGTAATCGAGTGGAAACGAGACAAGGGAAATAAAAGGGAATGAGTTTTTGGTGGCGAGAGAGACAAAGTGGATTCATATTCTTTTGGGGTGACAATCAACTTTGAAATCAGCATATTTTGTGTTATGGTTTGCATATTATCACAAACAAATGGATGTCATAGGTGAATGCACCAATTTGTAAGTCGCTCTGGATAAGAGCGTCTGCTAAATGACTTAAATGTAAATGTAAATGTAAAATTACTAGGGAAATGAATTCTGCAGTAAGCTAGCAATGGAAGTTAGCCTACATTTAAAGCTGGAATCTACCAGTATCGTCTTGCATTGTAAAAGTGTTCTAGCCATTATGGACATTGTTTTGTGAACAGTAATGAACAGTTTCAACATTTCTACATATCTGTGTTGCATTATTCAAGTGTGTTAACTTCTGTGAAGAATGAGTGGGAACAATGCAGCCCAGACAGCTCCAGCAGTGAATGAGTAGGTGGAGCATGCAGGTGCTAATAAGGGCCTGCGCTGATAGATAGACTTTATCCTCTCAATCACACGAGACACATTTGACAGAAGTACTGAAAGTAACAAAAATATACTAGCGAACCATTTTTTTTTTGTATCGGAAAAGTACAGACGTTTCTGTGTACCGTGCTGCACTAGTCAAAATCCATACAGCGCTGTGAACCAGAGAACCTGAGCTCTGACGTCATGTATAGCACATTACTGTATAGCCACTGGGTTCCAAGGCACTTATCAATGACAAAATCGGACATTTTCAAACCATATGCGGGATGACAGGGGCTGTGAGTGGAAAGGGCTATCGCCACCATGAAAAATGAAATATTAGAATTCTCGCTGATAGATAAGACATTCAAAGGGTTCTTAATGGACCTAGCCACAGATACCCCCCTCCCCCTTATCTTTCCCCCTTCAAATTACACAAGTCTCATTTCCTACTGTCCTTATCGGCATTAAGAAGAGTGAACGGGGTGATATCACATCAACACACATGCTCTAATTACAAGGCAGCATCCAGCTGCCCACGCCTCCTTACAACATTGTCCAAGCGCTGGCCCAACATTGTCCAAGCGTTCCCGAGGGAGAAGAAGCACAGAGCACAGTCGTGGCCTTCACAATCAAATGGAGGAGGTCAGAAGGTCAAAGAGGACAGGTCACGCTGATGTGGTTGTGGAGATGTTTAGTTCCACTGCTCTGTAAATGTTGATTCCTGGTTCAATCTGATTCATGTGCACTGGAGTGGGGGTTGTGCTGTAGAATTCTTAGATGTTCGCTATTCCATATCAATTACAGGAGCTCAAATACCCCCACTCAGTACAGTGGCCATCAGGTCCGTTCAGCCCCAGCCCTGCTGTGATACTGTCTGTGGTGATATTCCCTGCTCGGTGCTCAGGCCTGGCAGCAGCTACAACCAGCACGCATCAGGAGGGGGGCATTCTGGTAAACTGTCTTGGCTGATGAGACAGGCAGACCTGCAGCCAGCCAGCCAGCCACCGAGCACTGAGCTGGATCACACTGTACATGGCCCTAATCAATGAAAAATAATAATAATAATAGCTCTAAATGTGTTTGTCTAGACCAGCCAGCATGTGCAAATAATGTGCTGGCCGTTTCCGTTTCGGTTAAAGCGATACACAGTAACGAGAAGAGCAATGTCCAAGACCTCCTCCAATCTGCTGTCCTCATTTTGACCGGGGCAGTTCCTGGAGTGGAAGAGAGGTCAAGTGGCCATTGCAAGGAGGGCTGCTGATGGGTAGAGTAACCTGCAGATACGCAGGTTACAGTTCACTTTAATGATCATGATGACGTGTGTGTGTGTGTGTGTGTGTGTGTGTGTTGTTCCATATGCGAAAGGTATGCTAAATGCTTCCTCTATTTTTGTAGCACTGTTAAAGTTATGCCAAACATATCACATCAGAATAAAAATGTAATTCAACACCATTATCTTTTATAAACAGCGTTCATCAGCATGGACAGTTTTCCAATTGAAGTGAACGCAAAGGTGCTGTCCATGAAAGCCTGTCACTGCTAATAGTTACCAAATAATCAGTTACTTTCTATAAACATCATCAAAACTGTGAAACTATTGAATAGCCCATGAACTTTCTTTGGAGCGTTCCGACTATGAACACAGACATATTAACTCGAAACCTCCTTCTTGCTAGAAGCAGCACCATTGCAATCCTTCATATACTGTACTTGGCTGAGGACGGGGAGCAACCGCCATTTGAATAACAATAGGTTAAAGTAATGCCATTTGTTACCAAAAAGAAGGAGAGGATAAAATATGGGAGGGAGGCCAATTCCATCCAATATGTTGTGTCAGGGAAAAAGAATCCCTAACACAGACTATTGGCTGACTACAGCAAAGCCCCGGCAAAACTGTTGATGGTTCAAATTAATGGCAGGCCGTGCAGAACTCATTATTCAGGGTGAAAACAATCTGCATCACATGCCAAATTGTTAGCAAGCTGTAATTTGTTATGGATGGTGACTATTAAAACAGTACCCAGATCAGAAAAGAGACCTCGTCGTTTAACCAGGATCCCTATGTAGCCAGGAGTTGTTCCTGACCTTGTGACCTGACCAGGATAAACTCTGTGCCCTAAATGTTCTTGATCAGGTGGTATGGTCAGGGATAACTCCTGGCCCTGGTGTTTGGTTTATTCGGCTCCCCATTAGCTTTTGCCGAAGCAGCAGCTAATTCTTCCTGGGGTCCACACAAAAACCAAAAACACTGCTAGACAAGGACTGTCACACAAAATACAACAATATACAAACAATACAACAACAACAAAAAGATTGTGTGTGTGTTAGAGTGTGTCTGTGCGTGCGTTTGTGTGTGTCCCCTCACGGTCACCGCCATCTTTTTTTTTAAAGCTGTTTGCTTGAGTAATTGGAGATGGAAGGGAGTTCCATGAGATCATGGCTCTGTATAATACTGTGCATTGCCGCAAATTCGTTTTGGAATTGGGGACTGTGAACAGACCCCTGGTCGCATGTCTTGTGGGGTATATATGGGTGTCTGAGCTGAATGTTAATTGATTATACAGACAATCTAGAATTTTCATTACAGTAATACTTATCATAAAAACTAGAAGAGAAGCAGTTAATCTCTCGTCAACCCACAACCAGGAAAGACTGGTGTGCATGTTGTTGATGTTAGTTCTGTATGAGCAGTTAAGGGTAAGGCGTGCTTCTCTGTTTTGAGTCAGATGCAGCTTTGCTAGGTCTTTCTTTGCTGCACGTGACCATATTCCAGGACAGTAATCAAGATGGGACAAGACCAGAGCCTCAACTAGTACAGTTGATATTTGTGCCATAAACACAGATCTTTTTATAACAGACATACCCCTTCCCATCAACACTACAACTTTGTCAATATGACCTGACCATGATAATTGACCATCCAATGTTATACCTAGGAGTTGAGCTTCCTCAACTCGATCAATGGTCACACCCCTTATACACAACTCCAGCTAAGGGTCTTGCTCTTAGTTTTAGATGTATATAAGACCCGTTTATTATTAACCATCCATTCAGGTACTGACTCAGTGAGGTCACGGGCTTTGGGTGATGACATGAAGAGTGTGGAATCTCAGCGTACATAGTCATTCTAGCTTTGTGTAAGGCCAGTGGCAAATCATTTGTAAAAATAGAGAAGAGTAACGGCCCAAGGCCAAACACTTATTTCAACCCACAACTTAACACTTCAGTGGTACTGTCAATACAACCACAGACAACACACACGGCGGCCTGATTATTCATCCACCCCAACAACTTCGTATGAAGAAACCTACTTCCTATCATACCAACAGAATGGCATCTGAATATGTGGAATATAATCAAATTAACCAGTGTATTCATTTGATTTTCATAATTGTCTAAATGTTATAACATTGTTCAACTGAGTGAGAAACTAAGTCACCTTCTAATCAAAAGGATAATTTATCCCCAGGTGTCCTCAAGCAGCTTCAAAACTCTTTGGAAATCTCCTCTCAGATAGTACAAAAGGAGAATTGATTGTATGTTGCGGCACAGGAGACTGAATGTGTCTCTCAGTCAGAAACCAGAAGGCGTAGTGATGCTGATCTCCTACGCATACATGGGAATGGATTTGTGCTCCTCTCCATATGCATCCATTTAAAAAAAAAGAGTGGGCGAGCCGAAGGGTCAGAGTTAAGCATGGGTAAGTGGCTCACAAATCGTTAGTGGTGCCCTAAACCTCATCGTTATCACACAGTCTGACACCAACACAAACATGGGGGGATTGTGTGTGTGGGTTTATTTGTGTGTGTATGTGTGTGTGTTTGTGTGCGCGCGCATGCGTGTTGGGGTTGGGAGAGTCAAAACAGCATGCATAATTCCACCACAATGATGCCAACAGATAAGAAGGATGAGACAAAGAGAGCACATGTACACGGTCTCTCCTGCTTGCCATTGGTATACTCTCAATACAGATTACTATCCTCAAAAAAAGTATTTCCTTTATCCACAGTATGCATAGTAGAGGTCGACCGATTATGATTTTTCAACGCCGATACTGTTTATTGGAGGACCAAAAAAAAAAGGCTGATTCAGATTAATCGGCCAATTTTTTAAATGTATTTGTAATAATGACAATTACAACAATACTGAATGAACACTTATTTTAACTTAATATAATACATGAAAAAAATCAATTTAGCCTCAAATAAATAATGAAATTTGGTTTAAATAATGCAAAAACAAAGTGTTGGAGAAGAAAGTAAAAGTGAAATATGTGCCATGTAAGAAAGCTAACGTTTAAGTTCCTGCTCAGAACATGAGAACATATGAAAGCTGGTGGGTCCTTTTAACATGAGCCATCAATATTCCCAGGTAAGAAGTTTTAGGTTGTAGTTATTATAGGAATTATAGGACTATTTCTCTCTATACCATTTGTATTTCATTAACCTTTGACTACAGGATGTTCTTATATGCACTTTAGTATTGCCAGTGTAACAGTATAGCTTCCGTCCCTCTCCACGCTCCTACCTGGGCAAGAACCAGGAACACAAAGACAACAGCCACCCTCAAAGCAGCGTTATCCATCGCTCCACAAAAGCCGCGGCCCTTGCAGAGCAAGGGGAGTAACTACTCCAAGTCTCAGAGCGAGTGATGTTTGAAACGCTATTAGCGTGCACCCCGCTAACTAGCTAGCCATTTCACATCGGTTACACGAGCCTAATCTCGGGAGTTGATAGGCTTGAAGTCATAAACAGCTGCTGGCAAATGCACGAAAGTGCTGTTTGAATGAATGCTTACGAGCCTGCTGCTGCCTACCATCGCTCAGTCAGACTGCTCTATCAAATCATAGACTTAGTTATAACATAATAACACACAGAAATATGAGCCTTAGGTCATTAATATGGTCGAATCCGGAAACTATCATCTTGAAAACAAGACGTTTATTCTTTCAGTGAAATACGGAACCGTTCCGAGTGGCATCCATAAGTCTAAATATTCCTGTTACATTGCACAACCTTCGATGTTATGTCATAATTACGTAAAATTCTGGCAAATTAGGCGGCCCAAACTGTTGCATATACACTGAATCTGCGTGCAATGAACGCAAGAGAAGTGACCCAATTTCACCTGGTTAATATTGCCTGCTAACCTGGATTTATTTTAGCTAAATATGCAGGTTTAAAAATATATACTTCTGTGTACTGATTTTAAGAAAGGCATTGATGTTCATGGTTAGGTACACATTGGAGCAACGATACACACCGCATTGATTCTACGACTATATGCAATGCAGGACACGCTAGATAAACTAGTAATATCATCAGCCATGTGTAGTTAACTAGTGATTATGATTGATTGATTGATTGTTTTTTATAAGATAAGATTAATGCTAGCTTGCAACTTACCTTGGCTTACTGCATTCGCGTAACAGGCAGTCTCCTCGTGGAGTGCAATGAGAGGCAGGTTGTTAGAGCGTTGGACTAGTTAACTGTAAGGTTGCAAGAGTGAATCCCCCGAGCTGACAAGGTAAAAATCTGTTGTTCTGCCCCGGAACGAGGCAGTTAACCCACCGCTCTTAGGCTGTCATTGAAAATAAGAATGTGTTCTTAGCTGACATGCCTAGTTAAATAAAGATTAAATAAAGGTATAAATAAAAATAAAAAAATTGGCCAAATCGGTGTCCAAAAATACCGATTTCCGATTGTTATGAAAACTTGAAATCGGCACTAATTAATCGGCCATTCCGATTAATCGGTCGACCTCTAATGCATATTTTATTAATTTCCATCTTTTTGTTATTAGATGGATTTTGTGCACTATGTGGTACAAAGGTGTATTCTAGGACTTAAAATCCCATGGTTCTAGGCATTGGGCAGAATCTAGATTGTCATACCTTCATATCGACCTTGTGCCAACGCAAGACAATTCGGTAATACCGGCACTGAACAGAATGGGCACTATTTTCAAACCCCACTGAGCTAACTAGCATTAGCGCAATGACTGGAAGTCTATGGGAATCTATTAGCATGCTATGCATGTCCACTCAGCATCGCACAGTCAGTCTCCCCTACAGGCTATAGAAATGCATCTCTCAATAGATCCTCTTCTTTTGGCTTATGACTTTGGAGCCTTTGTCATGGTTGGATACTGACAAAGCCAGCTTTTCCCTGCATTCTGCTCTCTGTAAAGGTCTGTCCTTGCATATTAAACAGGTGGGAGCACTAGAGCAATAACATGGAGAGGACTTTGCTTCGCAGACTATACCTTATGTTTAGCCCCATCTAAAAATGCCATCATGGTTGACAGTGATAGACACACACACACACAGGTTAAAAGGGAAGAAAATACTGTCACTGATGAAGATGAACGATCAGACTGCAATGCTGTAAATGAATGAGTCAGCCTTGCCCTCCCTACAGACACAGGCCTAGTGGGCTATAGTACACACACAAAGAAGGCAAGGGAAGGACTGGAGCTGTCCATGGTGCTGAAACCCGAGAGCATGCATCCTTCAATCTGAGTAACTCAAATGCAAACATATTTTATAATATAATTTGGCATTCCCAAAGTATACTGTGTGCAGGGGAGACTGGATTTGTCCATGGTTCTGAAACCCGGAGAGTGAAACTACAGCATATCTTTCAGTTACTAACACAAACAAACATATTGCACAATATATTATGTAGAGAAGTAGATTAAGCATGGCAAGGGGATAACTGGAACTGTCCATGGTGCTGAAACATGGGGTCCAGCATGCTACAACATGTATCCTATCTTCAATTTCATTTAGGTACAAAAACAATCATATTTTAAATAGAAGTTGGTGCTCATAAGGAGGCTGGGGGTGGTGGAACTATCAGTGGTGCTAAACCTGGGAGCTCAGCAGGTAGGAGCTGTGTCTCCTATCTCTCAGATTTACTAAAATCGAAACATATCGGTGTCTTCAATAACATGAGATTCAGCAGGAAGCTCCAGAAGGAACTGTCCATGGTTCTGAAACCTGAAAGCTATCACGCTATGAGTCTCCTATCCCTCCGATTTGTCAACATATGACTCAAGAGTCAACACAGCAAGGGAGCTCACCATCTCTTCTTTAATGAGTCCAATACCAATTACAATCTTATAATATAATTTGGTATTCACATACTATAAGGAAACTGGTGCTATTAGTAATCTACCTGCTGTCTATTCCATGAACCAAACGTTCCAAAATATCTAATGTTATATCTATATTTATATCTAGGGGCTAATCCAAACAGAAACAAGAGCTCCTTCAATGAAATTCTCCTTCTTCCTTTCATTTAGCATTCTGGTCACAGGTCTACGAGAGAGACACTCTAGCATTAAATTCTCCTAAGCCAAGTCAAAAGAATCTCATTAAATTGCTTTCAATATAACAAACCATAACTGGATACCAATCCCCAAGGGAAATTGTATTGGACCGTCACACTTTTAGTGGACTAATCATCTCCACACAAGCCTCAAAGTGCCGAATGAGAACTGCCTACATTATTAGAGCCGGAGATTGCTAGTGTGCCTTTCAGACGAGATGGTGGTTCTCGCTTTGCCATCTCTCAAAACTCTCTTTGATTGTTTGCCCCTGTGTCATTCTGTTCAAAGTTGTAGATTTATGCTCTAATGGTTTCTTGTCTTGTACCTGGCAGAGATTTGACTGTGGCTCATTTGAGGGCAGACGGTGCCATGTTGCCTCTACTTTATTGCAGTCCAGGCAGTGGTTCACCTCAGAGGTGAATACTGTATCATCTGATTACACTGTGCTGCAGAACTGCCCGTTTTGGATATCTGAGATGACCATACCACAGCTACATACACTATGACCATTTCTGAAATAAATGCCTGTTTTTTTTTTAATTGTAACATTACATCTATTCAGCATTACTTGTATATTCAATGACCACACTAAAAGTTTGGGTAGAGTTTACAACTTGTTGAGATCACTAGATATAGCATTAACACAGTTGTTGTCATTCTGTACATCAAGGCAGCTGTGTTCCAGTTGTTTGGGATGATCCAAACTTGCTTCAATGACCATGCTGGAGTCACTAACATCAGTTTATAACACATTACAAGATAACATGTGATAGTGATAGACAACACATGACCAGAACAGTTCCAGCTTACCATGAGGAGATCACGCAACAAGTGCAGTAATACAGAGTCAGACAGGAGGGAGAAATCATAAGCAACAGAGATAGTGCAGAAAAAAATGGTGATGTCACGATCCCGTAAATAAGGGTCCTTTTCTCGGGCACTGCAGATACTACTGCGGGTGTGGTGACTGCATTAGTAAAGCACGCGCGGTCTCCACGCAAACACAGGAATAATATCATCTGATTTCATTGGAGAGACCAGACGGCAACAGCTACCCGCCCACCACAACTAGCACTTCCAATTGACGTGCCCAGAAGTTCAAATCATGAATCTGTTGTCAGGTCTATTCACTAAATTGACTTGCGATCTCACCTTGCTTGTGCGCTGACTGCCACCATCCCAATAACGGCTTGCCATCAAGCGAAGTGAAAAGCGTCTCCCCTAGCCCAGGTTGTATATTAAATACATAGTTTACATTGCCACAGCCCCACGTAATGACAATCTGTCATCTGCGCTCAATCTGACAACAGTTTGATATTCCATGCACACCATCCCTTGCTCTCATTATGCCGCTTTTTTCTCCCCTGTCTGTAACCGGCATAATTCTACCAACTGGAATAAGAACTAAATTAAAATGTTCCGATAAAAGCAACTCGGGAAGACACCAACATTCCACAAAACACCACTTTCATGCCCTACAAGGACTAACCTCCCAATCTAGCGAATCCCACTCTTCGGTAAACATCCGGAGGATTTCTGTCCTTCCAAACGCGGACTAGGCAAAGAGGCACTACGGAATGACTGAGCGATGCGATGCCATTGCGCTGTCGGTATTATCCTCATGAAATCAATTTTAATAGGGGACGTCGACAGGAGAAGGTATTCGTAAATGCACACCGCGACGACACCACAGCCAATTTGAGCGAGATAGATTTAATGATAGCTTGCTTTACAATCGAACATTTCGGTGGAAGAAGGATGCAACCAATTATTACACCACTTGCGCTTGACTTGCAGGCGAATACTGACAAGGCGCTCGTTCTATTGAGCATCGTTTCGATTTGAGCTGCCGTACTCCCTTTAGCAGAGGTGGCAGACAAGAAAACCAACTTCGTATTTCCAAAATGTAGAAAAAACGAGTAATACAATCCTCAGCCATGGTTCCATTGCGCATCCCCACATTACATTTTCCTCTGTGGGAATAGGCTACAACAATAAAGCAAGATTTTCAAAGGTCCCTTATATCACGAAGTGGTTGGCAAGGCACGTGACTACTCCTTTGTGCAAAATGATGTATTGGATTCATTATAAGCAACAAGCCGCGAGATAGCCAGGGAAAGGGTGTCCTGTGAGATGATTGGAATAAGGTCACTTCTGTACTCACCATTAGCACCGCAAAGTTATTGTGATGAGTGCAATGAATGGTGGTCGTGTTGCCCGTGGAGCCTGTTATGTGGCACCCCTCTGCCCGCCAGCCACCGTGCCCATCTAGCAGGTCAAAATCCCAATAGGCTGCAGTTGGGTCTACACCCAGCGCGAAGTGCCTGAGAGCAATGGTAACCGAGTGCACAGCGCTCCCGATGCTGCACCCATCTGCAAGAAAGAAACACATTAAATTAGGGAAACCAAGTGGAAAGTCTAAGTGCAACATCCAAGAAACACAAACACACACACACACACACACACACACACACATACATACATACACACACACTTTACTGTCCGACAACCATACATTATTATTAATTCTGCCTATTTTCACAATGTATATCTATCTTTCATTGACATGTTTGTGTTTAAGATTTAAAAGCTATTAAACATCTGCCACAGATATCATCATCAAGAGGATGGTAACGACAAAAAATATTATACAATGAAAAGAAATAGCACGCATATAAAGATTTGTCAAATGTGTTGTTTATTAGGCTGTGTTTAGGATAAAAAAATATTTAGACATAGTTGTGTTTTTAACAAAAAAATATGTAATATGGATCAAATCTCTACAGGCTGCGCACTTTTTCATTTTTGCATGCATGTGCGTGTCCCAGTGTTTTTGTCGAAAGCCGATCACAGTTTTAGACAACGTTGACATCAGAGCCATGATGATAAAATGCATGCATTTCCTCTTACCTAATTTGGTGAAAGCAACTGGTGTCGAAACGCTCCTACGTTTTCCATCATCTGCAAGGTTTGACGAATTCCCTGTGCAAGGAAAGAGTTTCCCATTTCGAAAGACAATAAACTGCAGCTTGCAAGTCGAGTTATCAACAGATTGCAACGCAGAGGGGTTAGGCGTACCAGCCAGCGGTAAATGGATTGCGGCGACTGCCACGGAGTTCTGCGGATGGAATAAAAAAGGACAAAATACAAATGGAATAATGCCATTCGCTAGAGAGAGGATGAAAATTATCACTCCAGTAGCTTGTAAGATTGACACATTGCCTCTCTCTCCAAGATTGGTAGCGACCAAAGAGCACAAGTAACCATGGGAATGGGTTTCACTCGGTAGGCTACGTCGTCTGATGGGCTCTCGTGCGCCTATTTGGTAAGGTTTCCTGCCGCAGAGGTGGAAATGGTTCTTAACATCTCAGCTCGAGGGCTCATCAACACTGCAGCGTTGATTTA
Organism: Oncorhynchus keta; assembly: GCF_023373465.1. Classification (NCBI taxonomy): domain Eukaryota; kingdom Metazoa; phylum Chordata; class Actinopteri; order Salmoniformes; family Salmonidae; genus Oncorhynchus; species Oncorhynchus keta. The sequence goes on along the minus strand of NC_068422.1, from coordinate 47,870,526 downwards.
AAGAGACAACCGGCCTCACATTATCTTCCCCTCACAGCCTATAAACGCCATGGAACCCCCGAAAATAACATGCTGTGAGCTCTAGGAAGGATAGTCAGTTTCTAAAAAGTATAGTGGCATGACATTGTACGTGGGTGTGGTTCCAGAATGGATTGAGTGCACTTAGGTGGACCAGAACCAGAGCAAGCACTCCTCATATCTGAGTTCAAGTCTAATCAAATAAAAAGGTCCCAAAGTGCTAGTCATCAGCTTAGGGGACATGGGAGAATGTAGCCTACACATAAGTGAATGTGCTCTGATTAAGATTTTCCTGATAAATGTTTAATCAAATATTATACATTATCATAACAACATAATTGCATATTTTTGCACTGGAAATGTGTTTCCACTCCAGTACGACAAGATATACCTAGTGATGTGTTTTTATCCATCCATTTATTTGGACACCCTACTCATTCGTCATTGAGCGCATTCAGCGAGAATAACCAACAGAAAACACTGTTGGGTGAAACCATGATTCTACAACATAATTCAAAGCATTGAAACTTCCATAGGTGCATGAGGTCCGTTATGGATGTACGTGACGTCAAAGAAGCCCGGCATCAGCTAGCCCCAAGAGAAAGAGGAAGAGTTGGTGAGGCGAGGGAAGGACAAACTGTCCGTGATGCTGAAACAATGGAGAGAGAACAATTCCCATCCAATTCCCATTGTTATTGCAATTTGCCTCCCAGATTCACAGACAATATCCATTACTTAAAGTATCTACATAGGTCTATCATCCAATTCTCCTGCAATTGAATGGCTTTCCTCAGGCAACATGGCCTTACAAGATTCAAAGTTCTTCAGCTCTCTGACCATTACATTACCCTGGAGCAGCCCAATCCTGTAAAGTGACATGAGCCAACAGAATACTTAAGCACCATCTCTTCTCTTTACAACCAACTTGTGCAAGGAGCCCGTGCTAATTTACGACCCGGGTTTGTTAGCTATTTGTTTCTGCATTGACTCGCACTTGAAAGGTTATTGATTTTCATCCTGCAGAGAGAGATGAATCTCTGCCTTGAAATTTACGTTACATGGTTTTCCTCCAGAAAAGCTTAAGCAAGCAGTATATTTCTCAAAAGCACTGGGATACAGGCATCCCAGACCGTGTCAAAGTGGATTTGATCGGTGACATCATCAGGGACAGGTGAAGGATACAGTGGAATCCTTGAAGGAGTGGCTCAAGGATTTGGGCTCCTATTCACAAAGTGTCTCAGAGTAGGATTGATGATCTAGGATCAGGACCTCCCTGTTCATATATAATTTTCTCCATTATGATCTAAAATACTAACCTGATCCTAGATCAGCAGTCATACACCAATACGTTTTGTGATGGGCCCAGATCTCAAACAGTGAGGAATACCAGGTGACCTCACTTCACAACACAGATCCTTTTAAATGCCACAACACTGCATGAACATCTTATCTCACAAGCCCATCCTCTCTCGGCAGCTTTTCATCCTCTTTATCAGCCTTTTCGAAGGGATTTATAGCCCAGAGCGTGTGCTGTCTGTGGCATGCACAACGCCTTGCTTTAACAAACGCTCTAAGTCGGTCTGGAATGGCCTAAGAAGGTAGTAAGGCTACATTCGCATGAGGAACTCGCTGGGGACTTCACACTTCAAAGTTGATTTAACTAGGAGCGGCGCCACCGTGCGATCTTGCATGGGCCCTTCCCCTTTCTGATCCTCAAAAGGTTCTACAGCTGCACCATCGAGAGCATCCTAACTGGTTGCATCACTGCCTGGTATGGCAACTGCTCGGCCTCCGACCGCAAGGCAGTGCAGAGGGTAGTAAATACGTCCCAGTACATCACTGGGACCAAGCTTCCTGCCACCCAGGACCTCTAAATCAGGTGGTGTCAGAGGAAGGCCCTAAAAATTGTCAAAGACTCAAGCCACCCTAGTCATAGACTGTTCTCTCTGCTACCGCATGGCAAGCGGTACCGGAGCACCAAGTCTAGGTCCAAAGGCTTATTAACAGCTTCTACCCCCAAGCCATAAGTGTCATGAACAGCTAATCAAAGGTCTACCCATACCCCTCTTTTACACTGCTGTTACTCTCTGTTTATTATCTATGCATAGTCACTTAAACTCTAACTACATGTACATATTACCTCAATTGCATCAACTAACCGGTTCCCTTGCACATAGACTCTGCACCGGTACCCTCTGCCTTGCTATTGTAATTTTACTGCTGCTGTTTAATTATTTGTTACTTTTTATTTCTATTTTTAACTTCTTTATTTTTTTACTTTTTTCTCTTGAAAACTTCTTAAAGCATTGTTGGTTAAGGGCTTGTAAAGTAAGCATTTCACTGTAAGGTCTACCTACACCTGTTGTATTCGGGGCATGTGATAAATAAAATGTGATTTTGATTTGATCATTACATACACCTGTGCCTCATCAGGCACACCTGGACTCTATCACCTTCCTGATAACTCCCCATATACAGTGGGGCAAAAAAGTATTTAGTCAGCCACCAATTGTGCAAGTTCTTCCACTTAAAAAGATGAGAGAGGCCTGTAATTTTCATCATAGGTACACTTCAACTATGACAGACAAAATCAGGGAAAATCACACTGTAGGATTTTTAATGAATTTATTTGCAAATTATGGTGGAAAATAAGTATTTGGTCACCTACAAAAAAGCAAGATTTCTGGCTCTCACAGATCTGTAACTTCTTCTTTAAGAGGCTCCTCTGTCCTCCACTCGTTACCTGTATTAATGGCACCTGTCCACAACCTCAAACAGTCACACTCCAAACTCCACTATGGCCAAGACCAAAGAGCTGTCAAAGGACACCAGAAACAAAATTGTAGACCTGCACCAGGCTGGGAAGACTGAATCTGCAATAGGTAAGCAGCTTGGTTTGAAGAAATCAACTGTGGGAGCAATTATTAGGAAATGGAAGACATACAAAACCACTGATAATCTCCCTCAATCTGGGGCTCCACGCAATATCTTACCCTGTGGGGTCAAAATGATCACAAGAACGGTGAGCAAAAATCCCAGAACCACACAGGGGGACCTAGTGAATGACCTGCAGAGAGCTGGGACCAAAGTAACAAAGCCTACCATCAGTAATACACTACGCCGCCAGGGACCCAAATCTTGCAGTGCCAGACGTGTCCCCCTGCTTCAGCCAGTACATGTCCAGGCCCATCTGAAGTTTGCTAGAGAGCATTTGGATGATCCAGAAGAAGATTGGGAGAATGTCATATGGTCAGATGAAACCAAAATATAACTTTTTGGAAAAACTCAACTCGTCGTGTTTGGAGGACAAAGAATGCTGAGTTGCATCAAAAGGACACCATACCTACTGTGAAGCATGGGGGTGGAAAAATCATGCTTTGGGGCTGTTTTTCTGTTTTTCAAGGTCCTGGAGTGGCCTAGCCAGTCTCCAGATCTCAACCCCATCTCAACCCCATAGAAAATCTTTGGAGGGAGTTGAAAGTCCGTGTTGCCCAGCAACAGTCCCAAAACATCACTGCTCTAGAGGAGATCTGCATGGAGGAATGGGCCAAAATACCAGCAGCAGTGTGTGAAAACCTTGTGAAGACTTACAGAAAAAGTTTGACTTCTGTCATTGCCAACAAAGGGTATATAACAAAGTATTGAGATAAACTTTTGTTATTGATCAAATACTTATTTTCCACCATCATTTGCAAATAAATTCATAGAAAATCATACAATGTGATTTTCTGGATTTTTTTTCTCATTTCGTCTGTCATAGTTGAAGTGTACCTATGATGGAAAATTACAGGCCTCTCTCATCTTTTTAAGTGGGAGAACTTGCACAATTGGTGGCTGACTAAATACTTTTTTGCCCCACTGTATATAGCACTCTGTTGTTATTTCCCCATCAGGCGTTATTCACACAGTGAATCAGAAGCTCAGAGTGTGCGCACGCTTAACACTGGCCCAGCCCTCAGGTCCACAAGGTATTATGTGCCATTTCTGATAGCTAGCAGACGGAAGAAGTTTACACAGAGAGGCCCAACAAACAATAGGAGAGAGTCAGCTGTCCGTATGAACTCTACGGCCGTGTAACCATATAACTCAAATTAATGTCAGCTAAAGTGACAACAAAAAAATCTCAAGAGTGTCAAATCCCAGTGCAGTTCAGCAACTTGACATAATCAGGTGTCTCTATGCATAAGCCCGGGTTCCTACCGCCACCATGAGACTGCTGACTATGGGAGCAGAGATTTATATTGTATAGGCAGTTGGTATTCCTCAGTGACAAGCTTTGGAGGAGATGTCCTCACCTCATTGGCTATTAAAGAATGAGTGACCAGGAAACAGATACTCTAACCTAGCAGTGACTCATCCTCATTTTAGTCTGAGCCAAATGTGAGCCAGAGAAAATGCATCATTGACTTTGTTCGTTTATTTATATGTTTGTGTGTGTGTTTCTGAAAGACTAATGTCATGCACAATGTTTACTGATAAGTACAATAATTACATTTTCTTACATGCAGCATAAAGAGAACATGGGAATTCCTTCTTAGAAGTGCTTTCTAGCATTTTTTAGGCTGTAGCCTAAATTTAAAATGATGATATCAAAATGTAATAATTCTCTCAAGATGATTGCCATGTCTGAAGCTTAAATGGCCCACCTCTCTTTAGTTGTGTTCAGTGTTGTGTTAGCATTACTCACATAGTGAGAGAAATTAAAACAGGCTACATGGTTTCCATGCCAACCAGCTGCTTCACCCAGACAAGGTTTGGATTGAGAGCAGATTGGAGCGAGGCAGGAAATACAACTGGCTCTGTGGAGACAGAACACTGTTTCGTCTTGGAGACAGATTCCTCTTCTTACATGGTCTTACGCAATTCTGAACTGTCTTCCAAAATGTTTCTCTCACTTTTGAGAGAAATACACTATAAAATGACCGTAGCACATATTTAAATATGAGGTAAACATCATATTGTTTGATTAATCCAAAGGCAAACTGTTTTAAATGAATAACAGTCTAAGTAAATAGAAATACACTGTGCCTGGATTGGGATAATCATTCCTAGTCAATAAACAAACTGTTAGAAATGAAGCCTTCTGTACTGAAGGTACATTGAATATTCTGTGCGTGGATCGAGATAATTCTTCATTGTAAATAAAACAGCTGGGGTGACGGGGCTGTTTGCCCTGAGAGAATTTCTCTTATAGACTGTAGTGTAGTACTGAGATGGATCTCAGCAGAACAGAGACAGGTGCTTCTCTAATGGCACAAGGGAGAAGAGTCTATATCAGTACTGTAAATGTTGTGATGCATTAAAACACTCTGTACTAATTTCACAACAAAGGGAGTGAAAGGCGTACTGGGGGCCTGAGAGCATGACAAAGGCTGTCATCTAAGAGACGAATAACAGACTCAGTTGTTCATTCAGTTATTCCTTTTATTCACTAAACCACTCAGTACATGATGCATTTACTGATAACAGAGCTGATTGACTTAAGTGGCAAACTACCTTATTAAACTGAATGATTTGCAATCAATGTTTTTCTGAATCAATCTATGTACAGTTGAAGTTGGAAGTTTACATAGGTTGGAGTCATTAGAACTCATTTTTCAACCACTCCACACATTTTCTGGTTAGGACATCTACTTTGTGCATGACACAAGTACTTTTTCCAACAATTCTTTAGACAGATTATTTCACTTAAAATGCACTGTATCACAATTCCAGTGGGTCAGAAGTTTACATACACTAAGTTGACTGTGCCTTTAAACAGCTTGGAAAATCCCTGAAAATGTCATGGCTTTAGAAGCTTCTGATAGGCTAATTGACATAATTTGAGTCAATTGGAGGTGTACCTGTGGATGTATTTCAAGGCCTACCTCCAAACTCAGTGCCTCTTTGCTTGACATCAAGAGAAAATCAAAAGAAATCAGCCAAGACCTCAGAAAAAAATGGTAGACCTCCACAAGTCTGGTTTGTCCTTGTCAGCTGTCATACCGCTCAGGAAGGAGACACGTTCTGTCTCTTAGAGGTGAACGTACTTTGGTGCGAAAAGTGCAAATCAATCCCAAAACAACAGCAAAGGACCTTGTGAAGATGCTGAAGGAAACAGGTACAAAATGATCTATATCCACAGTAAAACAAGTCTTATATCGACATAACCTGTAAGGCCGCTCAGCAAGGAAGAAGCCACTGCGCCAAAACTGCCATATAAAAGCCAGACTACAGTTTGCAACTGCACATGGGGACAAAGATCGTACTTTTTGGAGAAATGTCCTCTGGTCTGATGAAACAAAAATAGAAATGTGTGGCCATTATGACCATTGTTATGTTTGGAGGAAAAATGGGGAGGCTTGCAAGCAGAAGAACACCATCCCAACCGTGAAGCACGGGGGTGGCAGCATCATGTTGTGGGGATGCATTGCTGCAGGAGGGACTGGTGCACATAACAAAATAGATGGCTTCATGAGGGAGGAAAATTGTGTGGATATATTGAAGCAACATCTCAAGACATCAGTCAGAAAGTTAAAGATTGGTCGCAAATGGGTCTTCCAATGACCCCAAGCATACTTCCAAAGTTGTGGCAAAATGGCTTAAGGACAACAAAGTCAAGGTATTGGAGTGGCCATCACAAAGCCTTGACCTCAATCCTATATGAAAAATAAATGTTAAAAAGCGTGTGCGAGTAAGGAGGCCTACAAACCTGACTCAGTTACACCAGCTCTGTCAGGGAGGAATGGGCCAAAATTCACCCAACTTATTGTGGGAAGCTTGTGGAAGGCTGCACAAAATGCTTGACCCAAGTTAAATCATTTAAAGGCAATGCTACTAAATACTAATTGAGCAGTTGCCATACCAGCGGTGATGGAGCCAGTCAAGATGCTCTCAATGGCGCAGCTGTAGAACTTTTTGAGGATCGGAGGGCGCATGCCAAATCTTTTCAGCCTCTTGAGGGGGAAGATGCACTGTTGTGTTACTTCATGACCGTTGGTGTGTTTGGACCATGTTAGATCCATAGTGATGTGGACACAGAGGAACTTGATGTTCTCGACCCACTACAGCCCCGTCAATGTGAATGGGGGTGTGCTCGGACCTTCGTTTCCTGTAGTCTACAATCAGCTGTTTTGTCTTGCCGACGTTGATGGAGAGGTTGTTGTCCTGGCACCCCTATGCCATGTCTCTGACCACCTCCCTATAGGTTGTCTCATTGTCGTCGGTGATCAGGCCTACCACCATTGTGTCATCTGCAAACTTAATGATGGTGATGGAGTTGTGCGCGGCCACTCAGTAGTGGGTCAACAGGAAGTACAGGATGGGACTAAGCATACATCCCTGATGGGCTCCTGTGTTGAAGGTCAGCATGCAGAGGTGTTGTTGCCTAACCTCGCCACCTGGGGGCGTCCTGTCAGGAAATCCAGGATCCAGTTGCAGAGGGAGGTGTTCAGTCCCAGGTCCTTAGCTTAGTGGACACTATGGTGTTTAACACTGAGCTGTAGTCAATGAACAGCATTCTCACGTAGGTGTTCCTTTTGTCCATGTGGGAAAGGGCAGTGTGGAATACAATAGAGATTGAGTCATATGTGGCTCATTTGGGGCGGGATGCAATTTGCTTTGGGTCCAGAGTGTCTAGGGTGATGGTGTTGATGTGAACAGCCTTTCAAAGCATTTCATGGCTACAGATGTGAGTGCTACGGGGCGATAGTCATTTAGACAGGTTACCTTGGCAGTCTTGGGCACATGGATTATGGTGGTCTGCTTGAAATATGTAGGTATTACAGACTGGGTCAGCGAGAGGTTGAAAATGTCAGTGAAGACACTTGCCAGCTGGTCAGCGCATGCTCTGAGTATGTGTCCTGGTAATTCATCTGATCCTGTGGCATTGTAATTGTTAACCTGTTTTAAGGCCTTACTCACATCGGCTATGGAGAGTGTGATCACACAGTCGTCCGGAACAGCGGGTGCTCACACAAATGATTCAGTAGAAGGCATTTAGCTCGTTTGGTAGTCTCGAGTCACTGGGCAGCTCGCGGTTGGGTTTCCCTTTGTAATCTGTGATAGTTTGACAAGCATCAATGCCAGTGTAGTAGGATTCAATCTTAGTCCAATACTGACAATTTGCCTATTTGATGGTTCGTTGGAAGGCGTAGCAGGATATATTATAAGCGTCCATGTTAGTGTCCCACTCCTTGAAAACGGCATCTCTAGCCTTTAGCTCAGTGCGGATGTTGCCCATAATCCATGGCTTCTGGTTGGGATATGTATGTACAGTCACTGTGGTGACATCGATGCACTTATTAATGAAGCCGGTGACTGATGTGGTAAAGGGGGAGTGCTGCCACTAGACTTGTCTTGAAAGGTGAAATAAAGCCTTGGATTAGGCTGACATAGGGGTGTGTCTCTATTTGGCCCAATCCAGAGAAAAACAAACCATAAAATGGACCCTCTTTTTTCCATTCAGTCCTTTCAGTACGATCTCTGTACTACATTACTCTACGATTGTTTTTAACCTTCAGAAATTTAGTCTGGAGGCTGTGGGGCAAAAAGAAAACAAGATAGTACAATAAAGCAGATATGCTTACTGGTCCCTGTGTCACACCCTGACCATAGTCTGCTTTGTATGTTTCTATGTTTTGGTTGGTCAGGGTGTGAGCTGAGTGGGCATTCTATGTTACATGTCTAGTTTGTCTAGTTCTATGTTTGGCCTGATATGGTTCTCAATCAGAGGCAGGTGTTCGTCTCTGATTGGGAACCATATTTAGGTAGCCTGTTTGGTGTTGGGTTTTGTGGGTGATTGTCCTTGTTACTGTCTCTGTGTTACTTTGCACCAGTATTAGGCTGTTTCGGTTTCCGTGGTACGTTTATTGTTTTTGTATTTGATTCGTGTTTACTTTGTTTCATTAAACATTGATTGCAAATAGCCACGCCGCATTTTGGTCCACTTCTCCTTCACCACAGGAAAACCCTTACACCCTGATTCAGTTATGGGTCCTAATTTTTCTTCCAGCGAAATAAGAAACAGTATTGTTTCAGACATAAAGAGGGTCTCTGTTGCCAGAAATAATAGAACAGGGGGAATTCCAAATGTGTCACTACTACCAACTTCAGCAGCATCTGTCAGAGTTAATACTAAATATGAATCTTCGCAGACAGTAGGGCTGAGAATTGCCAGGGACCTCACGATACGATATTATAATGATACTTAGGTCCCGATACGATATGTATTGTGAATCTATATACATCACAATTCTATATGTATTGCAAATATACAGTATATTGTGATTTGATGTTCCAAACATATTTCTCACCATATGTCTGTCTGCTGCAGAGGGACAAGAGAAAATAAGTTTCGATAAGTCATATGAATAAAAGTGCTGAAAACATGTAAAAATATTGTGGAAATCAAGTTATGGAAGAAGGAATACCAGAGTTATGGCGAAGGTACAGCCGACAACCACTAGCTAACGTTAACTACCTTTTTTATACTCGTCAGAGAATCAATATAATATCACCCCCCAAAATATTGCGATACACCACTATATTGATGTTCCTCCCCATCACTACCTATTGGCATATTGTTGTACTCGAACAATGTGATTCAATTGGATATTCATTTGATGAGAGGGAAAAAAAATAGTGGCTGCTTTGTGGCCGTGCAGATTGTAATTTGAGATTTGGCTCGGAGGTGGAATGAGTGTGTGACCTGAGGTGTACTCTACAGATCAACTCATTCAATTACCCTTTCAGCTACTATTTCATTTTGTGTGTGTGGTCTTTATGACAATCCCCTCAATTGTGGTTGGTCCATTGATTAAAATTGAAGTCATTTGAGTTACTGAAAGGGCTATAGTGTAGCGTTTAAATTTATCATACAATTGCATACACTGAATTCACAACAGCCTGAAATTGACTGCGTTGTAATTATCAGCACAGTACATACATCATAGATTGTGATTCCACTTCTCTTAAAGTATGAAATTAATCTCAAGAGGTTAGAAGAGGACATGCACATGCACCGATGCACCGGCACACACGTGGAAAAAGACAGACACATACACACAGACACACACCTACTCTACTGATCCATTTAATCCAACTTTTTCATGATGTATTGGCCGTCCTCTTTTGTAGTAATAACCGTTGAGAGTTGTTGGCCCATAGTGCCTTTTCCAATTGATGATACAGCAGCAAAGAGGAGGTATAGCTACAGTGCTTTTAGTGTATCCATGGTAACCTGGTTATGAAGCTCTGTGACTTAATTTCATTGCAGGGTGCTGAGCACCAGAGCGGGATTTAAGGGAGCAACTGGTCTCATAAACTACCATTACATCAAAGTGTAGAAACGTTAATATTTATGTTGATGACTGGGCGGGGGCTTGAGAAATGTAACCAACTCAAAGCGAGAGCTACATAAGAAAGGACTGAACATCCGTGATATCAAAATGATAGCTTTAACCATGTTCAGAGTTTGTTTACATTTACTTTGTTAACAAACACTGGAGTTAAACTTGCTTATATTTTGGGTCCTGATAGGGTACGACAGTTGAACTAAACTCATGAGGCATTACAAGTTATATTCTTCAAGAATGAATGGGTATATACTGTGCATTAGGAAAGTATTCAGACCCCTTGACATATTCCAAATTAATATTCTAAAATGTATTTTTTTTTTTCTTCTCTGCAGATCCTCTCAAAATCTATCTATTTTCAGTTCTCTTCAGAGTTTGGCTGGGCCACTCAAGGCCACTCAAGGACATTCAGAGACTTGTCCCGAAGCCACTCCAGCGTTGTCTTGGCTGTGTGCTTAGGGTTGTTGTCCTGTTGGAAGGTGAACTTTCACCCTAGTCTGAGGTCCTGAGCGCTCTGGAGCAGGTTTTCATCAAGGGTCTTTGCTCCAATCATCTTTGCCTCAATCCTGACTGGTCTCCCAGTCCCTGCCGCTAAAACACATCCCCTAAACATGATGTTGCCACCACCATGCTAACTGTAGGCATGGTGCCAGGTTTCCTCCAGACGTGACGCTTGGCATTCAGTCCAAAGAGTTCAATCTTGGTTTCATTAGAACAGAGGATCTTGTTTCTATTGTCTATTGGTGCCTTTTGGCAAAGTCCAAGCGGGCTGTCATATGCCTTTTACTGAGGAGTGGCTTCTGTCTGGCCAATCTACCATTAAAGCCTGATTGGTATTGATGGAGTGCTGCAGAGATGGTTGTCCTTCTGGAAGGTTCTCCCATCTCCACAGAGGAACTCTGGAGCTCTGCCAGAGTGACCATCGGGTTCTATGTCACATCTCCCTTCTCCCCTGATTGCTCAGTTTGACCGGGCGGCCAGCTCGAAGTGGTACCAAACTTCATCCATTTAAGAATGATGGAGGCCACTGTGTTCTTGGGGACTTTCAATGCTGCAGACATGTGTTGGTACCCTTCCCCAGATCTGTGCCTCGACACAATCCTCTTGGAGCTCTACGGACAATTCCTTTGACCTCATGGCTTGGTTTTTGCTCTGACATGCACTGTCAACTGTGAGACCTTATATAGACAGGTGTATGCTTTCCAAATCAAGTCCAATGAATTGAGTTTGCCACAGGTGTACTCCAATCAAGTTTTAGAAACATCTAGAGAATGATCAATGGAAATAGGATGCACCTGAGCTCAATTTCAAGTCTCATAACAAAGGGTCTGAATACTTAATTTTTAATACATTTGCAAGAATGTCTATAAACCTGTTTTCGCTTTGTCATTATGGGGTATTGTGTGTAGATTGATGAGGAAAAACATGTATTAAATTTTAGAATAAGGCTGTAACATAGCAAAATGTGGAAAAAGTCAAGGGGTCGGAATACTTTCCGAATGGACTGCATATCATTTATTTCTAAGTCAAAAAATGGATGTAGCAACTAAGGATTCTAGCTTTAAGCAGGAGACCACGTCTGCGTCCCAAATGGCACCCCATTATTGCACTACTTTTGGCCCAAAGGGAATAGGGTACCATTTAAGACACAGCCGAAGTCATGAATCCCTCACTTTGCACCTACACACCCAAAACATATGTAAATAAATGAGATGTCAGAAAGGTAGAGGGATACGGCTGTCTGCATAGCAAAGACAAATAATAATGAGGGCCCAGAACAAAGCCTCCGATATGAATCATCTCCCATCGCACATCTAAACGGCATAATGGGGGTTCTGCGATTTCATCACAGTGTTTGATGATGCGAAAAGCTGACTGATTCCAGCTGAACCCTTGCTTGCAGCAGTCAGCTAGTCATCTGAGAGAAGAAATGAGCACACACACAGGCACGCATGAGCATAGAGAGCCATGCAAGTACACACACACACACACACACACACACACACACACACACACACACACACACACACACACACACACACACACACACACACACACACACACACACACACACACAGCCCTGTCACACCAGCCCTGTCACACCAGCCCTGTCACACCAGCCCTGTCACACCAGCCCTGTCACACCAGCCTATACAGGTGAAATATATGTGACTTGTTTCAGGAAACTAGGCGTGTGCCGCACGTCACTACTTCACAGGAGAGGCATTTGAACGTTAACATATATTTAAATCAAAATGCATTTTTTAATAACAAACTTGTATTCCATCCGTAAATACAAATAAAATTGTTAAATTACGAGCCAAATTGGTTCAGCCACGGAAAAAAACAGGAATCATCCCGCTAGCCATGATTGGCTGAGATCATGGATGGACTGAACATGCCGGAAGATGAGTTTGGATTGGTCTGCCATGTAGCATGCTTCTGTTTATAATGTGAGCTGCTCAGTACGTGTTGATTCTACTTTCTACCGCGTGGTTTTTTAAATATATAATATTAAGAGTCTAGCTACATTTTCAGATTATTACATGTTTCTAATTTTGTCAGAAAGTCGTTTTCATTGCAAGTTAAAGCGGACTGTTAGCTAGCTAGCCAACATTAGCTTGCTGGCTCGCTAGCTAACGTTACGCGTACGAACACGTTACATGTACGAATATTATTCGAATCAGTCTTAGTTATAGTCTAATAATAGCTAGCTAGCTACCTGCAGATCCCTACTACAGCTATGACAATGTTTGAATTGGCTGGTAGTAGTATGAGTTGGTATTGTGTCTAAACATAACACTTTGCCAGATGGTTACATGACCCATCACGTTAGCCATGTGTGTCTGGTGATTACTGCCATTTATTGTGTTTCGGGAACATGTGTACATGTCAAGACAATTGGGACCATCCACATAGCTAGCTGTGGCTGGGGGTAGTTATATTTAGGATTTCTTCACATGACCCATCAGTTTAGACAAGCATGTCAGGTAAGTGTCATCTAATAATTATAAAATATTTCAAAAATATTTTGAACTGGACTCTTTCTGTTTTTTATATTGCTACTTTGCAAGTAACCATGTCACTGTACTGTTTAAATCAAATCAAATCAAATTGTATTTGTCACATACACGTGTTTAGCAGATGTTAATGCGGGTTGTAGCGAAATGCTTGTGTTTCTAGCTCCAACAGTATAGTAATATCTTACAATTTCACAACAATACACACAACACACACGAATCTGAAGCAATGGGATGGAATTAAGAATATTTAAATATTTGGACAAGCAATTTCAGAGCGGCATAGACTAAGATACAGAAGAAAAGGATAGAATACAATATATACTATGTATTTGTATATTTTTTAATCCCAGGCCCCAGTCCCCGAAGGAGGCCTTTTTCCTTTTGGTAGGCCGTCATTGTAAATGAGAATTTGTTCTTAACTGACTTGCCTAGTTAAACAAAGGTTAAATCAAATAAATAAATAAAATAAAGGCTGTTTGAGAAGTTTAGAATCCTAAGCAACCTGCCTACACATAGTTTGAAGTACAATACCAACATAGCTACTGTAGTAGGTCAAAGCTGTGTGCTGGAAAACCTTGGTACAACGCGGGTGGAATAGACATTGTGGTGCTCATGTGAATTTCCTTCCTTTTTCAGGTTCAGACCAACGCCCACTTTTCACTTAAAACGTAGTTTTTAGTTTTTAATATAATATAGATTTTGTTAAGCAGATGAAGTTAATGATTTGAGTTAGGCAGCCAATTAATAATCAACATTAAACAATGGACATGCAGACAAAACTGTAGTATCTCTCCCGATAACTGATTCAGATTAGTAGCACATAAACTGAAAACAAAACTACAATAATCATAATCTAACACTGCTGTTGTGTCAAATGGTGTGAATTTGTCACGTGTGCTCCCTCTCCGGCCTCTAGGTCACCAGGCTGCTCGTTATGGCGCACACCTGTCTCCATCGTTACGCGCATCTGCGCATTATGATACTCACCTGGACTCGTGAGTTCCCAGACGTCATTGTTCCTGTTTCTATTTCCTGTCTGTGCGCTGTTAGTGTTTCTTGTTTTGTATTAGGGTCTGTTTATTTTTATTAAAACACTCACTCCCTGAACTTGCTTCTCGACTCTCAGTGCACATTGTTACAGGCTTGTTTAATTTGTATTTACCTCATGCCCCTAAACGACTAGGGTTTTGCCAGGTTGAACTGAACACCTCTAGAGAAGAGACTGCTTTATATTCCTGTTATCATGTATTAATTCTTCCCACTAATCCTTTGGCTCCACCAAATAAAACTGTGATGGCTTGGTGGCCATCTTTATCACTCTGTATGATGAGGAACTCACGGGCAACAATGACAAAACAATTAGCAGCCCAGGGGGACATTCATTATGAGTTCCCAGAGAGTGTATCAGTGCATTATGATCTTCCTTGAACTACATGTAGATTCTGTATGTGAGAGCAGCATGGGGAGGATGAGATAGGGAAGATGCACATTTCCAACCCGTGGGAAAGAGAAGTCAATTGAGATGAAGATCCAACAATACTTGTGCTAAGTTAAATTAGCGAGATTCTTCAAATGACGTAGGCTCTTATAGCTCCTCAAACACTGAATAGGTTCAACGCTACTTAGTCACATCCCATTTCTTCCACTTTTTAGGTCACCCTAGATCCAGAGCAACTGTTTGGCATTCTGTTAACCACCCCTTAGTGTCTTGGCCACGTTCATAGGTCTAGGCCTCTTACTACAGGGAGCAGTCAGGATAGATTTATTGCCGTGTTCCTGTGGCGCAAATGCACTCTTTAATCACTCCAGAATTACCATGGACCCTGGTCATTCAAACTCACTTCTCTTCCCCCTCAATCAATGTATATCCCATGGCCAACCCCCCTCCAACAGCAGCACTGTGGAATGGCCGGGACTAAGACCAATATATACAGATAACAGCTCAAATAAAGGAAACACCAAATACCACAAATCAAGAACAGCTTCAATGCTCCTTGGTATAGATTCAATAAGGGATGCAACACCATTCTTCCACGAGAAATTCAATAATTTGGTGTTTTGTTGGTGGATCTGCGGACTGACACACACACGCACGCACGCACGCACACACACACACACACACACACACACACACACATACACACACACGCACTTTAAACCCCCTAAAGCTTTTTTAGACCCCTCTTTCAAAGCCACTGATATCTCTTCTTCTAGCCAAAATAATTGGCAACTGGACATCTTTATACATGATGGGATATTAATTGCTCAATTAAAGACATGGTCCGGAACTTTGGCGTCTAGTATTATTTTATTTTTTTAACCTCCTGCTTTGAGCTGGATGTGTCAATGTTCATAGATGCACAATCTATGAGCAGATCTAGGATCAGGTCCCCCTGTCCATATCATTTTATATAATATCAAGATGATCTACAGGGGAAAACTGATGCTAGATCAGCACTCCTACTTTGAGACACTTTGGGTATACGGGCCTCATAAAAAGGATCTTAAAATAAGTAACTTGTCCTCTTTGGATGATAGATAAATGGATGCTGCTGAAGATCTAAGTGTTGACATTCTCTTAATGATATTCCCGAAGGACGTGTCCTGGACTCAATCTATGGATGCCTGATCTGTTTAACATCTGACAATGACAGCTGAACGCTGTAAGCAGTAAAGCAGTTCTCCATCCCTTATTGCAATTATGTAAATGAAATTCAAAGCAGTGATGCTGTGGCAGCATTCTGAAGAAATCTGTGGCAGCATTGTGGAGAAGGGAGGCCGTCGTAAACATCACAGTCATTTAACCTTGATTTATACTGGTTATTCTCATTGAGATAACATCTCTTTTGCAAGAGAGACCTGTTCGCGTCTATGCTGATGTCATATTTCATGGTCAGGTAGATAGCGATGATGATGATGATGATGACAGGTACTGGAGGTTCTAAGCAGAGGTGTAGGATCTGACAGCCCCAACTTAAGCCAGCTGCTATCATTTTACTCCCTTAACCAGCCCTGTTAGCAATGGCTCTGTTTCATCTCTGCCCTTCTAATACACAGCCTCCACATGACCTTGATAACTATCAAAGGAGAAAGCACACTTTGAGACCTCCCAGTCTCAGAAGGGTTTACATGTGGTCTAAATCGTTAACAAGGCCATTGACTGTACAGGAAAGCACAGAGAGGGAGAACGTCCATTCACTAAACATTTGTTTTCATTGTCATTCAGTCAATCTGGCCTCAGGGCATTTCATATTATTATTTATGTAAATCCGAGACATTCCATTTAGTATGATATATTACACATTTGCAAAACGTACAATATGTTACGAATTTGCTAAACGTATGATATGTTAAGAATTCCAATTTGTTATGGCTAATATTATCTAGGTGGCTAGGTGACTAACACTAACATTAGCTAGCTGGATAACATTAGCTAGGCTAGGGGTTAGGGTTAAGGTTAGGAGTTAGCCGTCTGTAAGCTGTTAGTGTCTTAATGACCGTTCCACAGGTGCATGTTCATTAATTGTTTATGGTTCTTTGAACAAGCATGGGAAACAATGTTTAAACCCTTTACAATGAAGATCTGTGAAGTCATTTGGATTTTACAAATTATCTTTGAAAGACAGGGTCCTAAAAAATGGAATTTTCTTTTTTTTTCCTGAGTTTAGCTTAGGTCCTTTTCTCTTGCCGGGGTCTTTTCTAGCATGAGAGTTACTTGAAAAAAATGTAACATGTCGCTAGCTACTCATTTTTTTCCAGCTTTCAAATTGGCACATTCTTCTATTCTCCAACTCTTCCCAGGTGTACAAGAGAAAGTAGTAAGTAGTGAACTATGTTTTCTGTCAAAATACCTGGTAAAAATAATGGTTAATAAACAAACAACTCTAAGTGGGGCCCTATAAAATCACCCCCCCCCCCAAATTCTGTTTAATATTTTCCTGGTTTGAGATTATTATTTTTTTATTACAATTGTTCATAGAGAAACAAGGAAATTGGATGTTCCGAGTCTATGTCAATATCTAAATCACAACAGAAAGGTCTGGAAGAAAACAAACAAAAAAACTATATGTTTTAGTGTAATTCCCCTTTAATTGCACACCTGGCCCTTTAACTGTGCATCTAGCAAGTGAGAAATGAGCCATCTAATGTGCTGGTCTAGCAATGGTTCTGTACTGCTGCTGCTCATTTCATGGCAAAGTTTGCAAATAACAAATTATATACTTACTTACTATACTTCTGCCAGGTAAGCCTACCTTGAAAAGGTTTTGGGGAAAGTAATTCTGCCAACCCACAAGATGGTTATCACATCAACTGGCTACACACAGACCGCCAGACAAATGCCCCCACCACATAGCAGGGGGCAATATTACTGGAAATGAATTGGCAAATATTGTGTTAGGTTTGGCTTTTTAAGCCAAAAGTTGCTAACCAGGGGTGGGATAATGTCAATGTTGCATTGATTATATAGCTGGGAGTTTGCAGTGTCTGATACTTGCAAATTGCATGTACTTTCAGAATTGTTTGGCAAGCTACTCATAGGTGGGTCGTGAGCTACTAGCAGCTCGAGATTGACCTGTTGGAGACCCCTGTACTAGAGCATTAGCATAGTGTTTGAAAGTGCTCAACTCAGTGGCTCTGATCCTAACTCTATACCATGGGGACTGAGTCAAGAAGCATTAAGGCCCAGAGCTCCTTGACTCTTGCCTCTCTTATCCTGTCTCCTGCTGTTAAATACCAGTTGAGATTCAGAGGGGGTCAGATGAGTAACACATGTTTTGAGCCCCAGGGAGTGATTTATATTTTTGTTTCTATCCTCAGGGACACCACTGCGCGCACACACACACACACACACACACACACACACACACACACACACACACACACACACACACACACACACACACACACACACACACACACACACACACACACACACACACACACACACACACACACACACACACACACACACACACACACACACACACACACACACTCCTTTCCATCAGGAGACTGAAACTATCTCTCATCTGCCTGTGTTGCTCTGACCTCCTGCTGCCAGAATAATCCAGGCCCAGACCATCCCTCTCTCCCTCTCCCAGATGAAAAAGGCCCTTGTTGCGCCACTAATGGCGTTTTGCTAATGTCACAGTGATGGGATCTGCATCGGCCACCTGATGTATACTCTAATTGGTCACTTAGGTCTCATGACATCTGCTCTAATTGGTCACTTCTAGGGGTGAGTGCTGCTGCTTTGTGTTTTAGTCTCTCTATGATGGAACCTGTTATTACAGTGACTGGCACAACTGGGTCCCATAGAAACCCTTGCTGGAACCTCCAGCCCCATCCACTCAACAGCTGATCTGACTACAGTGGCTAAGACCCCTTTATACCCATCAGGCAGCATTTCATTACTGTTTGTGCCAAATTCCGAGTCCCTATGGCCTCTACAGTACATGTATGTCACATGCACCCAATGACAGTGTAAGACTATTCAAAGATGAATACACAACACAGAGGACTAAAGATCAAGAGGAAAGTAAAGATCAATGGAAATAGTTGTTTCTGTAATGGGGAACTGAAGATTAATGTTTCAGGGACACGGGAGGAATTTCAGTCCAGGGCTCATAGTTACATGTGTCAAGTTATCATTGGTCCAAATTGTTTATACATTGAGCTTGAAAAGGGATACTTGTTACTTGGCCATTGGCCCAATATTACTGCAAGGAATTCTAATTGGTCAACCACAGGCTAGGGTTGGGTTATAAACTACATCCTGTGTCTTTGTTCAGAGAAGAAAACACTGAGGACAGGGAAGAATAACCATCTGCCATCTACTTTCCAGCATAACAACTATGATTTGTTATCTTTGGGGTCTGTGTTGGGGGTTGGTGGCTCCCGAGTGGCGCAGCGGTCTAAGGCGCTACATCTCAGTGCTAGAGGCATCACTACTGACACCCTGGTTCAAATCCAGGCTGTATCACAACCGGCCATGATTGGGAGTCCTATAGGCGGAGCACAATTGGCCCAGCGTCATCCGGGTTTGGCCGTCATTGTAAATAAGAATTTGTTCTTAACTGACTTGCCTAGTTAAATAAAGGTTAAGTATTTTTTTTTAAGTGTCAAAAGCAATGCTCATCTCACCACACTAAACCAAATGACTGGTGACTGGTTTCCAAGATGGCGTAGCAGTCGTACGTATGTTTTGTCTTGTCCCGTCCTGTCTAGTGTAAATATAGTTTTCTTCGTTTTTTTCTGTATATATTTCGTACATATTTTAATCTCACTCTCAAACTAGAGCTGAATATACTCTCCTGCAACCCGCATCACCCAATGTGGTACGGATCCGCCTTTTCTATACTTTACATTAGATCCGGAGCCACCATCAGAAGCTAGCCAGCAAACTAGCTACTAGCTCGTACTCAGTTAGCCATTGTTAGCGGTCTTCTAAGCTAACTAGAACACCAGCGACATCAACCCAGAGCATATCAGACTGCTCTTTCTCTACCACATCTCCGGATTCCTACCGCAAGCTCTGAACCTTTACACCGGATCATCGCAACTAGCTAGCTGCAATTCAGTGGCTACTCCTGGCCAACGTCTCTGGCCCAAAACAAGCTACAGTTAGCCTTGAGCTAAGCCCATCTCCCGACTAGCCGAAGAGGCCCAACGATACCTCTTTTGCCAATTGGCCTGGACCCTTTACTGCCGACACGGAGCGCCGCCGATCCATCACGACTGGTCCGCCGACATAATCGTCCGAGGTGGTCTCAACAGGCTTTTCGTTGCGACATCGCCAAAGATCCATCTGCTGGCCAAGGCCCTCGAGCTTTCTGAAACGCTGTGTCTCCAGCTCACCCAGCGCACTAGAGCTCCTGTAGCATAATCCTGGGCTACAATTACCCGGCCCACGACCGGTCTGTCGATGTCACCGCAAGAAGAGGAATAAACAGACTCACCCCATCGCGACGTCCCCCAAAGGTTAGCTCTCTAGCCCTCGCTATCTCCCCTACTTGCTATTCGGCCTGCTAACGGCTAGCTTGTCTAGCCCGGGCCTACGAACTGTTAGCTTGTTAGCACAGGCCTGCTAACCATCTGACTCACCTCATCCCAAACACTTCTGAACCCATTTACTTTCTATCTCTCTTTGATTTTTATTTGTTTATACCTTCCGGAAACCTGCCTCACCCACTGTGATACGGATTCGCTATCACTTTTAATTTTGATTTATTTTTATGACACACTCAAGAACCTCCAGACGCTAACCAGCTAACTAGCTACAAGCTATTTAGTCATTGTTAGTTTAAAAAAAAAAAAAAAAAAAAAAAAAAAACCTGGATAACACTCGCCAGCCCAGCTTCCCTGCCCATCCACCGCTGCCCCCTGGACACTGATTTCTTGGCTACATAGCTGACGCACGCTGGACTGTCCATTAATCACGGTACCCCATTCTGCTTGTTTGTTTATCTGTCGGCCCAGTTGCCTAGTCAACGCCATTTTACCTGCTGTTTGTTGTGCTAGCTGATTAGCCTCGCCTACTGTTTTTAGCTAGCTTTCCCAATTCAACACCTGTGATTACTGTATGCCTCGCTGTATGTCTCTCCCAAATGTCAATATGCCTTGTATACTGTTGTTCAGGTTAGTTATCATTGTTTTAGTTCACAATGGAGCCCCTAGATCCACTCTGCATACCCCTGTTACCTCCTTTGTCCCACCCCCACATGCGGTGACCTCACCCATTACAACCAGCATGTCCAGAGATACAACCTCTCATCATCACCCAGTGCCTGGGCTTACCTCCGCTGTACCCGCACCCCACCATACCCTGTCTGCGCATTATGCCCTGAATATATTCTACCATGCCCAGAAACCTGCTCCTCTTATCCTCTGCCCCCAACGCTCTAGGCGACCAGTTTTGATAGCCTTTAGCCGCACCTCATACTACTCCTTCTCTGTTCCGCGGGTGATGTGGAGGTAAACCCAGGCCCTGCATGCCCCCAGGTACCCTCATTTGTTGACTTCTGTGATCGAAAAAGTCTTGGTTTTATGCATGTCAACATCAGAAGCCTCCTCCTAAGTTTGTTTTACTCACTGCTTTAGCACACTCTGCTAACCCTGATGTCCTTGCCGTGTCTGAATCCTGGCTCAGGAAGGCCACCAAAATTCAGAGATTTCCATACCCAACTATAACATCTTCCGTCAAGATAGAACTGCCAAAGGGGGCGGAGTCGCAGTCTACTGCAGAGATAGCCTGCAAAGTAATGTCATACTTTCCAGGTCCATACCCAAACAGTTTGAACTACTAATTTTGAAAATTACTCTCTCCAGAAACAAGTCTATCACTGTTGCCGCCTGCTACCGACCCCGTCAGCTCCCAGCTGCGCCCTGGACACCATTTGTGAATTGATCGCCCTCATCTAGCTTCAGAGTTTGTTCTGTTAGGTGACCTAAACTGGGATATGCTTAACACCCCGGCAGTCCTACAATCTAAGCTAGATGCCCTCAATCTCACTCAAATCATCAAGGAACCCACCAGGTACAACCCTAACTCTGTAAACAAGGGCACCCTCATAGACGCCATCCTGACCAACTGGCCCTCCAAATATACCTCCGCTGTCTTCAACCAGGATCTCAGCGATCACTGCCTCATCGCCTGTATCCGCCACGGAGCCGCAGTCAAACGACCACCCTCATCACTGTCAAACGCTCCCTAAAACACTTCTGTGAGCAGGCCTTTCTAATCGACCTGGCCCGTGTATCCTGGAAGGACATTGACCTCATCCCGTCAGTTGAGGATGCCTGGTCATTCTTTAAAAGTAACTTCCTCACCATTTTAGATAAGCATGCTCCGTTCAAAAAATGCAGAACCAAGAACAGATACAGCCCTTGGTTCACTCCAGACCTGACTGCCCTCGACCAGCACAAAAACATCCTGTGGCGGACTGCAATAGCATCGAATAGCCCCCGTGATATGCAACTGTTCAGGGAAGTCAGGAACCAATACACGCAGTCAGTCAGGAAAGCTAAGGCCAGCTTCTTCAGGCAGAAGTTTGCATCCTGTAACTCCAACTCCAAAAGTTCTGGGACACTGTGAAGTCCATGGAGAACAAGAGCACCTCCTCCCAGCTGCCCACTGCACTGAGGCTAGGAAACACGGTCTCCACCGATAAATCCATGATTATCGAAAACTTCAATAAGCACTTCTCAACGGCTGGCCATGCCTTCCGCCTGGCTACTCCAACCTCGGCCAACAGCTCCGCCCCCGTAGTTCCTCACCCAAGCCTCTCCAGGTTCTCCTTTACCCAAATCCAGATAGCAGATGTTCTGAAAGAGCTGCAAAACCTGGACCCGTACAAATCAGCTGGGCTTGATAATCTGGACCCGCTATTTCTGAAACTATCTGCCGCCATTGTCGCAACCCCTATTACCAGCCTGTTCAACCTCTCTTTCATATCGTCTGAGATCCCAAGGATTGAAAGCTGCCGCAGTCATCCCCCTCTTCAAAGGGGGAGACACCCTGGACCCAAACTGCTATAGACCTATATCCATCCTGCCCTGCCTATCTAAGGTCTTCGAAAGCCAAGTCAACAAACAGGTCACTGACCATCTCGAATCCCACCGTACCTTCTCCGCTGTGCAATCTGGTTTCCGAGCCGGTCACGGGTGCACCTCAGCCACACTCAAGGTACTAAATGATATCATAACCGCCATCGATAAAAGACAGTACTGTGCAGCCGTCTTCATCGACCTCGCCAAAGGCTTTCGACTCTGTCAATCACCAAATTCTTATCGGCAGACTCAACAGCCTCGGTTTTTCGGATGACTGCCTTGCCTGGTTCACCAATTACTTTGCAGACAGAGTTCAGTGTGTCAAATCGGAGGGCATGCTGTCCGGTCCTCTGGCAGTCTCTATGGGGGTGCCACAGGGTTCAATTCTCGGGCCGACTCTTTTCTCTGTATATATCAATGATGTTGCTCTTGCTGCGGGCGATTCCCTGATCCACCTCTACGCAGACGACACCATTCTATATACTTTCTTAACGTCATTGGACACTGTGCTATCCAACCTCCAAACGAGCTTCAATGCCATACAGCACTCCTTCTGTGGCCTCCAACTGCTCCTAAACGCGAGTAAAACCAAATGCATGCTTTTCAACCGATCGCTGCCTGCACCCGCATGCCCGACTAGCATCACCACCCTGGATGGTTCCAACCTTGAATATGTGGACATCTATAAGTACCTAGGTGTCTGGCTAGACTGCAAACTCTCCTTCCAGACTCACATCAAACATCTCCAATCAAAAATCAAATCCAGAGTCGGCTTTCTATTCCGCAACAAAGCCTCCTTCACTCACGCTGCCAAGCTTACCCTAGTAAAACTGACTATCCTACCGATCCTCGACTTCGGCGATGTCATCTACAAAATGGCTTCCAACACTCTACTCAGCAAACTGGATGCAGTCTATCACAGTGCCATCCGTTTTGTCACTAAAGCACCTTATACCACCCACCACTGCGACTTGTATGCTCTAGTCGGCTGGCCCTCACTACATATTCGTCAGACCCACTGGCTCCAGGTCATCTACAAGTCCATGCTAGGTAAAGCTCCGCCTTATCTCAGTTCACTGGTCACGATGGCAACACCCATCCGTAGCACGCGCTCCAGCAGGTGTATCTCACTGATCATCCCCAAAGCCAACACCTCATTTGGCCGCCTTTCGTTCCAGTACTCTGCTGCCTGTGACTGGAACGAATTGCAAAAATCGCTGAAGTTGGAGACTTTTATCTCCTCACCAACTTCAAACATCAGCTATCCGAGCAGCTAACCGATCGCTGCAGCTGTACATAGTCTATTGGTAAATAGCTCACCCTTTTCACCTACCTCATTCCCATACTGTTTTTATACTGTTTTTATTTATTTACTTTTCTGCTCTTTTGCACACCAATATCTCTACCTGTACATGCCCATCTGATCATTTATCACCAGTGTTAATCTGCAAAATTGTATTATTCGCCTACCTCCTCATGCCTTTTGCACACATTGTATATAGACTGCCCATTTTTTTCTACTGTGTTATTGACTTGCTAATTGTTTACTCCATGTGTAACTCTGTGTTGTCTGTTCACACTGCTATGCTTTATCTTGGCCAGGTCGCAGTTGCAAATGAGAACTTGTTCTCAACTAGCCTACCTGGTTAAATAAAGGTGAAATAAAATTAAAAAAAAATGCCTTAAAATGTTCCAGATATGTACCCATTTCTTTGACATTTAGAGTCTATCTGGGTTTTCCCATAGCACACCCTTTAGAATGGGTGTCACATACATAGCCTACATTCACATTAATTATTGCTGAGAAAATGGGCATTACAACTCATTACTGTTTTATTAGCATATGAATTTGGTCTTGGGGAGACCCCTCCCACTCCTCGCTATAGCTGTCTGAGACATAAGCCAGAGAATGTATTAATAGTAAGTCAATTATTAGAGGGAGAGTTCATGTTATGAGCACCTCCCACTAAAGCATATGAGCACTGGAAAAACAAATGAGGTGCTCGAGGAATGTGTTCATCTTAAACGCTCCGGTGAGCTTATTTCTTATTTTCCATCGATTTACCACTGCTTCAACAGCAGTTTGTATTAAATCTTGGACATGTTTTAATGACATTCTCTAATCAGAGTTTTTGCTAATAGCGACAGGACAGCCAAACAGAGAGAGAGAGAGAGAGAGAGAGAGAGAGAGAGAGAGAGAGAGAGAGAGAGAGAGAGAGAGAGAGAGAGAGAGAGAGAGAGAGAGAGAGAAATACAGCGAGTGAGACAGATACAGAGAGATGGAGAGAGAGAGAGAGAGAGAGAGAGAGAGAGAGAGAGAGACAGAGAGAGAGAGAGAGAGAGAGAGAGAGAGAGAGAGAGAGAGAAAGACAGCGAGAGAGACAGATACAGAGAGATGGCGAGAGAGAAAAAGTGACAGAGAAAACATGTGAGGCAGTGCTAGAGAGACAGACGACCGACAGTGCCTTCAGAAGGTATTCATACTCCTTGACTTATTCCACATTTTGTTGTGTTACAGCCTGAATTCAATATGGATTGAATATTTGTTTTTCTCACCCATCTACACACAATACCCCATAATGACAAAGCGAAAACATGTTTTTAGCGAATATTTGCAAATTTATAAAAAATGAAATACAGAGATATCTAATTTACACAGAAATAAATATATAAACGCAACAATTTCAAAGATTTTACTGAGTTACAGTTCATATAGGGAAATCAGTCAATTGAAATAAATAAATGAAAACCTAATATATAGATTTCACATGACTTGGAATACAGATATGCACCTGTTGGTCACAGATACCTTGAAAAAAATGTAGGGGCGTGGATCAGAAAACCAGTCAGTATCTGGTGTAACCACCACTTGACTCATGCAGCGCAACACATCTCCTTCACATAGAGTTGATCAGGCTGTTGATTGTGACCTGTGGAACGTTGTCCCACTCCTCTTCAATGGCTGTGCAAAGTTGCTGGTTATTGGCGGGAACTGGAACATGGTGTCGTACATGTCCATCCAGAGCATACCAAACAGGCTCAATGGGTGACATGTCTGGTGAGTATGCAGGCCATGGAAGTACAGGGCCATTTTCAGCTTCCAGGAACTGTGTACAGATCCTTGCGACATGGGGCCGTGCATTATTATTCTGAAACATGAGGTGATGTCGGTGGACGAAGGGCATGACAATTGGCCTCGGGATCTTGTCACAGTATCTCTGTGCATTAAATTTGCCATTGATGAAATGCAATTGTGTTTGTTGTCCGTAGTTTATGCCTGCCTATACCATAATCCCACCGCCACCATGGGGCACTCTGTTCACAAAGGTGACTTCAGCAAACCACTACCCCGCACAATGCCATACACACAGATTGCCATCTGTCCGGTACAGTTGAAACCAGGATTAATCCATGAAGATGGCCATCAAAGGTGAGCATTTGCCCACTGAAGTTGGTTACGACGTCGAACTGGAGTCAGGTCAAGACCCTGGTGAGGATGACGAGCACGCAGATGTGCTTCCTTGAGACGGTTTCTGACCATTTGTGGATAAATTCTTTGTTTGTGCAAACCCACAATTTCATCAGCTGTCTAGGTGGAGGAAGCTGGAAAAAGTGAAGAAGCTGGATGTTGAGGTCCTGAGCTGGCATGGTTACATGTGGTCTGTGGTTGTGAGGCCAGTTTGACGTACTGCCAAACTCTCTAAAACAACGTTGAAGGTGACTTATGGTAGAGAAATTAACATTAAATTCTCTGGCAACAGCTCTGGTTGACATTCCTGCAGTTAGCATGCCAATTGCACGCTCCCTCAAAACTTGAAACATTTGTGGCATTGTGTTGTGTGACAAAACCGCACGTTTTAGAGTGGCCTTTTATTGTCACCAGCACAAGGTGCACCTGTGTAATGATCATGCTGTTATATCAGCTTCTTGATATGCCAAACCTGTCAGGTGGATGTATTATGTTGGCAATTGGAGAAATCGTCACTAACAGGGATGTAAACAAATTTGTGCACAAAATTTTAAATAAGTTATATTTTTCGTGCTTCAAACACTTGACCATTGTTACTTTCCCTTCTGGGATGGCTACAAGACCCTTCCCACTCTCCCTTCGGCAAATCGGATCACAACTCAATTCTGCTCCACCCTTCCTATAGGCAGAAACTCAAACAAGGAAGTACCCGTGCTAAGGTCTATTCAACGCTGGTCTGACCAATCAGAATCCATGCTTCAAGATTGTTTTGATCATGCAGACTGGAATATGTTCCGGGTTGCCTCTAAGAATAACATTGACATACAGTGGCAGAGAAAAGTATTCAGACCCCTTGGCTTTTTCCACATTTTGTTAGGTTAAAGCCTTTTTCTAAAATGGATTAAATAAAAATATTTCATCAGCAATCTACATCCAATACCCAAGAATGAAAAATCAAAAACAGTTTTTTTTTTTAAATGTTTGCCAACCCCCCAGAAAACCCCAACTTATTTACATAACTATTCAGACCCTTTGCTATGAGACTTGAAGTTCAGCTCAGGTGCCTCCTGTTTCCATTGATCATCCTTGAGATGTTTCTACAATTTGATTGGAGTACACCTGTGATAAATTCAATTGATTGTACATGTTTTGGAAAGGCACACACCTGTCTATATAAGCTCCCACAGTTGACAGTGCATGTCAGAGCAAAACCCAAGCAATGAGGTCGAAGGAATTATCGTAGAGCTCTGTGACAGGATTGTGTCGAGGCACAGATCTGGGGAAGGGTACAAAACATGTTTGCAGCATTGAAGGTCTCCAAGAACACAGTGGCCTCCATCATTCTTAAATGGAAGAAGTTTGGAACCACCAAGACTCTTCCTAGAGCTGGCCGCCTGGCCAAACTGAACAATCGGGGGAGAAGGGCGGGTGACCAAGAACCCGATAATCACTCTGACAGAGCTCTAGAGTTCCTCTGTGGAGATGGGATAAACTTCCAGAAGGACAACCATCTCTGCAGGACTCCACAAAATCAGGCCTTAATGGTAGAGTGGCCAGACGAAAGCCACTCCTGAGTAAAAAGGCACATGACAGCCTGCTTGGAGTTTGCCAAAAGGCTCCTAAAGACTCTCAAACTATGAGAAACAAGATTCTCTGGTCTGATGAATCCAAGATTGAACTCTTTGGCCGGAATGCCAAGCGTCACGTCTGAAGGAAATCTGGCACCATTCCTACGGTAAAGCATGGTCGTGGCAGCATCATGCTGCGGGGATGTTTTTCAGCGGCAGGGACTCCGAGACTAATCAGGATCGAGGCAAAGATGAATGGAGCAAAGTACAGAGAGATCCTTGATGAAAACCTGCTTCAAAGCTGGGGCAAAGGTTCACCTTCCAACAGGACAATGACCCTAAGCACACAGCCGAAACAACGCAGGAGTGCATTTTGCAATACCTGCAAGAACATCTGCTAAATATGTGTATGCGACCAATAAAATTTGATTGGATATTGTCCTGATAAAGTTCCCAGTCCTGAACAATTACAAGCATACCCAAAACATGATGAAGCCACCACTATGCTTGAAAATATGGAGAGTGCTACTCAGTAATGTGTTGTATTGGATTTTCCGGGACAAAAATGTAATTGCTTTAACAATTTCTTTGCATTGTTGCAAACAGGATGCATGTTTTGTAATATTTTTATTCTGTACAGGTTTTCCTTCTTTTCACTCTGTTAATTAGGTTAGTATTGTCGAGTAACTACAATATTGCTGATCCAGCCTGAGTTTTTTTCCTATCACAGGCCTCATGGTGAAATCCATGAGTGGGTTGCTTCCTCTCTGGCAACTGAGTTAGGAACGACGCCTGTGTCTTTGTAGTGACTGGGTGTATTGATACACCATCCAAAGTGTATTCATAACTTCAACATGCTCAAAGGGATATTCAATGTCTGCTTTGTTTTACCATTCTACCAACAGGTGCCCTTATTTGCAAGGCATTGGGAAACCTCAGTGTTTGAAATTTACTGCTCGACTGAGGAACCTTACAGACACTTGTATGTGTGAGGTACAGAGATGAGGTAGTCATTCAAAGATCATTTTAAACACTATTATTGCACACTGAGTGAGACCATGCAACTTATTACATGACTTGTTCCTTACTCCTGAACTTATTTAGGCTTGCCATAAGAAAGGGGTTGAATACTTATTGACTCAAGACATTTCAGTTTTTCAGTTTTAATTAATTGTAAAAAATTGGAAAAGTACAATTCCACGTTGACGTTATGGGGTATTGTGTGTAGGCCAGAGACCAAAAACCTAAATTGAATCATTTTTAAATTCAGGCTGTAACACAACAAAATGTGGAAAACGTCAAGGGGTGTGAATACTTTCTGAAGGCACTGTAGATCTCCTTAATCTAGGATAAATAAAAAAATCATGCATATATAGATTCTAATTGAGACGCCACATAATGCAATCTCATCTGTCAGAATCAAGCCGATAACAAGAAAAGAGCAGTATTTCTGCTACATCAAGTCGCATCCACTTACAGACGGAGAAGATAGAAGACAGAAGAGAGGAGGAGAGGAGGAAAAACAGCATGCTGACTGAGGCAATGGGAGTCGCACACCTTCCTCAAACAAAAAGCTCAAAGACAGAAAAGTGGGGCTGCAAAACTGCAGCCTGCCAGGAATTGCTATCTGCATGAAAATGCCTATTTCAGAGAGGCTAGTACCAGCCTAGCTTTGGTTACGCTCTAGGGATAGACCTGCTTTTCCATGTCAGTATAAATATACATTTCACCCAGTAAACCGCTCGAGGCATCTTCTCCCCTTGGATCCCGGATTAAGGTGTGAGACTGTCAGAGGTGCGTGAGTGTGTGCGTGTGCATGCATGTGTGTGTATAAGACAGACAGACCGACAGACAGACAGACAGACAGACAGACAGACAGACAGACAGACAGACAGACAGACAGACAGACAGACAGACAGACAGACAGACATTTAATGGCCTTTTCATTGACGCAGCGATAATTGCAGCAGCTCCCTATCTCCTTGGCTGAACACCATTCCACCTTATCTCCCTGACAATCCACAGGCAGACCTCCATACCGCCAACCCAGCAACCCGAGAGAGCGAGGTGGGGATGAGACGGTACTGACGCTGTGGCATGCTCCGCATCACAGTGCAACACCGATCGACCTTCACAGGGCCGGCCCAGAGGGAGGTCTGGGTATAGTCATATTTAACATCTTCTATTTCTTGTAGTATTTCAGGTCTATAATTATCATATACAAACATTTCGGTCTCAAGAAATTAGAATGCATAAGCAGATAATAACCTCATACCGACTGTAAAATATGGTGGTGGATCTTTGATGTTATGGGGCTATTTGTGACTCGTTTCAGGAAACTAGGAGTATGTTGCATGTCACTAATTTTTTGGTCAGCAATGCCTTCTGTAACATGTGAACTTTCACGTGCCTTAATAACAAACTTGTATTCCATCCGTAAATACGAATAAAAAAATTCAAATATGAGCCTAGTTTGTTTATTCATGGAAAAAACAAGAACCTTTCAGCTAGCCATGATTTTTGGAGTTTGGATTGGTCTGCCATGAGCATGCTTCTGTCTATAACGTGAGCTGTTCAGTATGTGTTGATAGTCCTTTCTACCGTGATGATTTCAAAGATATAGCGTTTGCTTTCGAGAGCAACAAAAGTTTAGCTACTTTTCTGAACAACATTGATGCCCTGAATTTAGCAGGTGCTATTGAAAGATCAGATGGAAAAAGTGATGGGCTACTTTCTGCACACGCCGCGGTCAGTGTGAACCGGAGTGACTTGACACAATGCTGGCCAAACAAGATGTAGCTGCAAACAAAACAGAGTTAAATGGTTCCAGTCGGCTGAGAAGCGTTCATCCATGTATACGGGTAAGAGTCTTGGTACATTTTCATATATTATGTGTCTAATTTTGTTAGAAAGTTGTTAAAGCGTACTGCTGGCTAGCTAGCAGACGTTAGCTTGCAGGCTCGCTAGCTAACGTCAGGTGTATGATCTGTGTATTACTACTATTTGAATCAGATATCCATTTGCATTGCTAGTTATAGCCTAATGTTAGCTAGCTAACATTGAACCTACTTGGTTAGCTTTAGCTACCTACAGATTCATACTATAGCTATGACAATGTTTGTATTGGTTGGTAGTAGTATGAGTTGGGATTATGCCGGTTCATTACTTATGCCAGATGATTACATGACCCATCAAGTTAGCCAGGTGTGTCTGGGGGTGATTACGGCCATCTATTGTATTTCATGAGCATGTGTGCATGTCTAGACAATAGTGACCCATCCACTTAGCTAGATGTGGCTGTGCGGTAGTTATAGCATTTCCTTCACATGACCCATCAATTTAGACTAGTGTGTCGGGTAAGAGTCATCTAATAATTATAAAATATTTTTATCTGGACACTTTCTGTTTTTGTTATTGCTGCTATGCAAGTAACCTGTACCGTTTACACCTTCTGTATCCTGTGCATGGGACAAATACACTTAGATTGTATATGATATAATGTGTGCTCACCAGAGATGGTAATGTGAAGAACAACATGACCTGCACCAAAGTCAGATTAGGATATAGGCCAAGGTCTAGATAGTGAATTTTTACCTGGAGTTTTTCCTTATTGTAGGCTACTACTTTTACCACTTTTAATCTTTGGTTGTTCACTAAACTACTCACTCTGTTTAGCACATGGCCTCACGTGAATCCTTAAAGTGATGGGGCTAAGGCTTAAGTGGGTGTGAACAATGCTGAATGGGTGTAGACAAAGAAGTCTACACTGTCGTTCTCAACTAACATCAAGGCGGTAGCCCGTTCCTGTAGGTTCATGCTCTACAACATCCGCAGAGTACGACCCTGCCTCACACAGGAAGCGGCGCAGGTCCTAATCCAGGCACTTGTCATCTCCCGTCTGGATTACTGCAACTCGCTGTTGGCTGGGCTCCCTGCCTGTGCCATTAAACCTCTACAACTCATCCAGAACGCCGCAGCCCGTCTGGTGTTCAACCTTCCCAAGTTCTCTCACGTCACCCCGCTCCTCCGCTCTCTCCACTGGCTTCCAGTTGAAGCTCGCATCCGCTACAAGACCATGGTGCTTGCCTACGGAGCTGTGAGGGGAACGGCACCTCAGTACCTCCAGGCTCTGATCAGGCCCTACACCCAAACAAGGGCACTGCGTTCATCCACCTCTGGCCTGCTCGCCTCCCTACCACTGAGGAAGTACAGTTCCCGCTCAGCCCAGTCAAAACTGTTCGCTGCTCTGGCCCCCAATGGTGGAACAAACTCCCTCACGACGCCAGGACAGCGGAGTCAATCACCACCTTCCGGAGACACCTGAAACCCCACCTCTTTAAGGAATACCTAGGATAGGATAAAGTAATCCTTCTCACCCCCTTAAAAGATTTAGATGCACTATTGTAAAGTGGCTGTTCCACTGATGTCATAAGGTGAATGCACCAATTTGTAAGTCGCTCTGGATAAGAGCGTCTGCTAAATGACTTAAATGTAATGTAAATGTAAGTTCACCCAGTATGTGTACCAAAACATTCAAGGGACATTTTCTCAAAAGAGGGGTTTCAAGTTGATCAACTTTCAAAGCAGAATTACTTTCCCATTGTTCCTCAACTGCAGTTTATGATATACCATATTCTAGCTCTGAGTTTCTACTTTTGTTAAATGTAAAAATCACAATTTCAAATTTTGCTACATAAGACCAAATCGAGGCTTTCAGTCACATTTTGCTTCCACTGGTCCTGGGGCTCTTCTAAAGGTCAAAGGTATCTTTGAACTTTACACAGTATCAGGACATTTCAGCCAAAAACCTGGTTGCCTCTGCCAGGAGGCTGAAACTTGGCTGCAAGTGGATCTTGAAGCAAGACAATAACCCCAAGCACACATCAAAATCCACAGAGAAATTGTTAATTGGCCACAAAATCAAGATTTTGCATTGGCCATCACAGTCTCTGGACAAACCTATTAAAAACCTGTGATGTGAATTGAAGAGGACAGTACATATGTGCAGACAAAGGATATTAAGGATCTGGAAGGATTCTGAATGGCGGAATGGTTTAAAACCCTAACCCTCCCAATCTGTTCTCTAAGTCATAAAACATTTTAGAAAATGGCTCAGTGACGTTATCCTCAAAAGGTAAGGTATTGAAAACAAGGGTGTCAATCATTTTTACCCCTACCCTTTTGAGAAAAAAGGTATTACTTGTTAAACAAAATATCTTTCTCTGAACAACTGTATTAGTATAAATGATATAATTTACCTTTTTTTTGCATACAATATAGCTATTTATTTGAAGGATTTATTTTATACAGTCATTTTTGTTCATCTTTATCAAGGGTGTCAATTTTGGACCCCAATTTAACTTAAATTATCAAAAACTGCTGAAAATATCACAGAGTGGGCCTTACATGGTCACTATCCTGGAAGAGTTCTCGCTTTAGCTTGGCAGCAGCTACTCTTCCTGGGGTCTAAACGAGATTAAAGCTATTATATACAAAATAAAACAGTGCATCACTCAACACATTGTTACACACTACTCTACCACAACCTATTTATAAGACAAAATCCATAATACAGCAATATAACAATATTACATTGTACGTGTGTGTAGAGTGCGTGTGTGTGTTAGCATGTGTGTGCGTATGTGTATGTGCCTGCGTGTGTCTTCACAGTCCGCGCTTTCCTGCAAGTTGTTGTTTTATCTGTTTTTTTATCTGATTTTACTGCCTGCATGAGTTACTTGATGTAAAATAGAGTTCCATGTAGTCATTGCTCTATGTAGTACTGTATGTTTCCCATAGTCTGTTCTGGATTTGGGGACTGTGTTAACCCCCTGGTGGCATGTCTTGTGGGGTATGCATGGGTGTCTGAGCTGTGTGCTAGTCGTTTAAACAATGAGCTAGGGTGCAGGCCAGGCAGCAGGCTGTTAGCCAGCTTACCAGATTAGTGGAATATGCCACTAGCACAGTCAGTGTAGTCAGCTCAGCTATCCCCATTGAGACAGTGTCTGTGCCTCGATCTAGGTTGAGCAAAACAAAACATGGCGGTGTTCGCCTTAGCAATCTCGCTGGAATAAAGACCTCCTCCATTCTTGTCATTATTGAAAGAGATTGTGATATCTCACATCTCAAAATAGGGTTACTTAATGTTATAGACCCCTCACTTCCAAGGCAGTCATAGTCAATTAACTAATTACTGATCATAATATTAATGTGATTGGCCTGACTGAAGCATGGCTCAAGCCTGATCAATTTACCCCAAAAATTGACAGCATTTTCGTCTTTTGAGCTTCTAGTCATGAACTCTATGCAGCCTACTCAATCCCTTTTTATAGCTACTGTTTACAGGCCTCCTGGACCGTATACAATGTTCCTCACTGAGTTCCCTGAATTCCTATCGGACCTTGTAATCAATTATTGGTGACTTTAATATTCAGATGTGATCGATTCTGTCAAAATCTAAAATGTTTCACGTTAAACTGTCGTTTGTTTGTATCCTGTGCAGTGAATTATTACTGTGAGTATTAATGGAGTTAAGGCCTTGAAACTGTGTGTGTGCTAATTTAGAAATGTTGACCTAATCAGATAAGAGGAAATTGCCTAGGATCAGAGAGCAGGGTCAGGCCATGAACAGAAGATGGACGGGGTGTGCCAAAAAAAATGGTCAGCTAGTTTCTTACCAATACCTCCTGCGCCCCATAAGGGCCATCTACCCTTTCTGTTTTATCCCTCAGTCATGTTTTTTGATGTTGCTGAAAAAAAGCATCTATCTGTAGGAGAGTGAAGTTTCAATTTGTTTATGTGAAACCATTGTTGTCGGGAGGGGTATCCCCGAAAGAAAGTAAGGGCGCAGACTATTGATAGTAGTTTGGGGGAAGGACTATGACATATCCGGACTGTGTAGCACAGGTCTATAGAAGGTCTCCTGGTGGGGGCCAAGGTGCTCCAGCGAGGGCATTACGGTCGGAATCTAACTGCGCAGTCGTGCGAGGGGTTAATACAGCCACAGTGAACTAACGGTGGTTTTAATGGCCAAGTTAACACAAAGAAACATAGTGAACAAACATCAAAGCGTACACATTGGAAGAATGCATGTAGAGTGGTAATGGAGCCTACTACGCCCGGTGCTTTTGGAGGGAATGCAGCAATGTAAGCGTTTTGCGTCTTTGACAAAAGAACAGCAGCAAACACTTTTAAATAGCTGTGTGTGGTATCGGTTTGATCAAAAGTTGGTTCATAAAGATGATGTTATATGCGAAGGGAGACATCTCAGACAACTTTATAATAGATGCCTGGGATCTATTAACCTCACCTCCGGATGAAAAGTGTGCCCAAAGTAAACTGCCTGCTACTCAGGCCCAGAAGCTAGGATATGCATATAACTTGTAGAATTGGATATAAAACACTCCAACACTGTCTGTGAGTATAACAGAACTGAAATGGAAGGCGAAAACCTGAGAAAAATCCATCCAAGAAGTGGGATTTTCTTATGTTTGTAGTTTTCCATTGACTGCCTATACAGATTCCATTGACTTAGGACTCAAATTGCACTTCCTATGGCTTCCACTAGATGTCCACAGTCTTTAGACATGGTTTCAGGCTTGTATTCTGAAAAATGAGGGAGTAAGACCACTCTGAATGAGTGGACACTGCAGTGTCCCAGGGGTTTTTCATGCGTGTGACCGAGAGCGTGCCTTTCTTGTTTTCCTTTTATATTGACAAAACTTTTGTCCAGTTGAAATATTATTGATTATTATGACTAAAAACAACCTGAAGATTGATTATAAACATCGCTTGACATGTTTCTGCGAACTATACTGATACTTTTCGGATTTTTCATCTGCCTGTTGTGACTGCCTTTGAGCCTGTGGATTACTGAACAAAACGCGTGAACAAAACTGAGGTTTTTGGATATAAAGAGGAACTTTATCGAACAAAACAAACATTTATTTTTTGGTCAGAAATGCCTTCTGTAACATGTGAACTTTCACGTGCCTTAATAACAAACTTGTATTCCATCCGTAAATACGAATAAAAAAATTCAAATACGAGCCTAGTTTGTGAACTTTCATGTGCCTTAATAACAAACTTGTATTCCATCCGTAAAATGAGTGCAACCATGTGAAGATCATCAAAGGTAAGTGATTCATTTTATTGCTATTTCTGACTTGTGTAACTCCTCTACTTGGCTGGTAACTGTTTGTAATGATTTGTCCGCTGGGCGCTGTTCTCAGATAATCGCATGGTATGCTTTTGCCGTAAAGCCCTTTTGAAACCCGACAAGAAGTTAATCTTTAAATCAATGTATAACACTTGTATGTTTTATACATTTTTATAATGAGTATTTCTGTTTTAGAATTTGGCGCTCTGCAATTTCACTGGATGTTGGCCAGGTGGGATGCTACCGTCCCACACCCCCTAGAGAGGTTAACCATGTCTTTGAACATAGATCCAGTAACAATACACTGATCATTTTACATGTATGGAATTGGAGACGATTTGGGGTTGGAAAATCCTTGCGAGAATCAAAGACAATGGAGGCTAAAAAAGGTAACAAGTTAGAATCAGAACGGGAAAAATACTCCTTGTAAACTCAGAAAACATTGGGGGGGGGTTCTAATCTCATGAGACATTTTATTTCGTCTTATTCTGAAATAGATTTATAGAATTGATGAAGGGTGGATGGTCACGGGAAATTAGATGAGATTTAATACGAGTTGGGGTTACCAAACCTAAAATTAAATTTTTTTAAATATTGTAGTGCCGTGGTTATGGAAAATCATGGAGAAGAGAGACCAGTCATTACAGGAGTGAACGTTGGACTTGGTTGGACTTGGTGGTGAGATAAATGTTGCCGTGTCTAAGGGTAGTACATGCTAAATTAAGCATGTATAAACAATGGAGTGGATTAAAACAAGATTAATGATTGGAGGGATGACAGTGGATTTATCATTATCGAGTTTGGTTTGAAATTAAAATGTACGAGTTGCTGATTAAGATAAATCCAGGAGAAGAGGGGTGTCATGTTCTTTCTCTCTGGAAGGATTAGGCCATAAAATGAGCTCCCAAATAAGTAAGGCCTAGCCATGTGTGTGTTTTCGCCATACGGTTTACCATACACACACCTGCACGCAAACACTATTGACCGATTATGTATATGGATTCGGGGTGTTAATATCATGGGATTTAATGTCGGGGTCTTTTAAATTTAGCTTTAAACTGGGTACGCAAAATTATGAAAATGCTTTAAATGGTTTCTGAAGGAAAGGGAAAGAAATGGAAAGGAAATACTTAACTTCTTGGTGACAGGGAGGCAGTATTGAGTAGCTTGGATGAATAAAGAGTAACTGCCTGCTACTCTGTTCCAGACGCTAATATATGCATATTATTAGTAGTATTGGATAGAAAACACTCCGAAGTTTCTAAAACTGTTTGAATGATGTCTGTGAGTATAACATAACTCATATGGCAGGCGCAAACCTGAGACAAATCTGACCAGGAAGTGAGAAATCTGAGGTTTGTAGTTTCATTTAAGTGATTGCCTATCCAATATGGGGTCAGATTGCACTTCCCAAGGCTTCCAGCAGTCTTTAGAAAGTTGTTTGAGGCTTCTATTGTGGAAGGGTGTCGAATAAGAGCTGTTTCAACAAGTGGACTTGGCTGAGGCCAATCAGTTGTTTACTGCGCGGTCACGCGGGTGCACTGTTCCTTCTTTTTCCTCTGTAATGAATACGCTATTGTCCGGTTGCAATATTATTGAAGATATATTATAAAAAAGACCATAAGGATTGATTGAAAACATCGTTTGACATGTTTCTACAAACTGTAATGAACTCTTTTGACTTTTCGTCTGGATTTTGCACTCGGGCATTGTGCCTTAGGAATAGTGAACTAAACTCGCAAACAAAACTGAGGTATTGAGACATAAATATGGACATAATCGAACAAAACAAACATTTATTGTGGAAGTGGGAGTCCCGGGAGTGCATTCCGACGAAGATCAGCAAAGGTAAGTGAAGATTTATAATGCTATTTATGACTTTTGTTGACTCAAATTTGGTGGGTAACTGTATGGCTTACTTTTGTGGCTGAACGCTGTTCTCAGATTATTGAATATTGTGCTTTTGCCGTAAAGTTTTTTTGAAATCTGACACAGCAGTTGCATTAATGATGAGTATTTATGTTATTTGATGTGGCTCTCTGCAATTTCTCCGGATGTTTTGGAGGCATTTCTGAACATGGCACCAATGTAAACTAAGGTTTTTGGATATAAACATGAACTTGATCGAACAAAACATACATGTATTGTGTAACATTGAATCCTGGGAGTGTCATCTGATGAAGATCGTCAAAGGTTAGTGATTCATTTTATCTATATTTCTGCTTTTTGTGACACCTCTCTTTGGTTGGAAAATGGCTGAATGCTTTCTGTGACTAGTTGCTGATCTAACATAATGATATGTTCTGCTTTCGCAGAAAAGCCTTTTTGAAATCGGACACTGGGGTTGGATTAACGAGAAGTGTATCTTTAACCTCTTGGATTTAGGGGGCGCTATTTAAATTTTGGGATGAAAAACGTTCCCGTTTTAAACAAGATATTTTGTCACGAAAAGATGCTTGACTATGCATATAATTGACAGCTTTGGAAAGAAGACACTCTGACGTTTCCAAAACTGCAAAGATATTGTCTGTAAGTGCCACAGAACTGATGTTACAGGCGAAACCCAGATATAAATCCAACCAGGAAGTGCCGCATTTTTTGAAACCGCCTCATGCCAATGACTCCTTATATGGCTGTGAATGAGCTACGAATGAGCTTACGTTTTCCACGTATTCCCCAAGGTGTCTACAGCATTGTGACGTCTTTTTAGGCATTTCCATTGAAGAATGGCTGTAAGGGACCATATATAGCATGTGGTCACATGGTGTCTCCCGCAGAAAATCTTGCATAAAATACTGAGGTAGGCATTTTTCCAATCGCTTCTTATGAGAAACCAATTGCCTCGATGGATATATTATCGAATATATATGTTAAAAACACCTTGAGGATGGATCCTAAACAACGTTTGCCGTGTTTCCGTCGATATTATGGAGCAAATTTTGAAAAAAGTTTGGTGTTATTTTCCGGTTGATTTCTCAGCCAAGCATGATGAAGAAACGGGAGCTATTTCACCTACAAAAATAATATTTTTGGAAAAAAGGACCATTTGCTATCTAACTGGGAGTCTCCCGAGTGAAAGCATCTGAAGTTCTTCAAAGGTAAATGATTTAATTTGGTTGCTTTTCTTATTTTCGTGAAAATGTTGCCTGCTGCCAGCAGAGCCTAGCATAGCATTATGCCATGATAAACTTACACAAATGCTTGTCTAGCGTTGGCTGTAATGCATTATTTGAAAATCTGAGATGACAGTGCTGTTAACAAAAGGCTAAGCTTTTGTTTGAATATATTTATTTCATTTCATTTGCGATTTTCATGAATAGGAAAAGTTTATGTCTGCTGCGTTATGCTAATGCGTTTGAGGCTATGATTACACTATGATTACGCTCCCGGATACGGGTTTGCTCATCGCAAGAGGTAACGTGGAGGACTCTAGGAGGGTGGTCATAACTGTCGCTGAACTAGTTTTTATCATTTCAGACTTTAATATCCACATACTGATGAGGGAACAACTTTGTGACATCTGCTGACATAAAAAGGGCTTTATAAATACATTTGATTAATTGATTGATGAGATTGTTTGCTGCTTTCAACATGTCAATACCTCTCACAAAGACAAGTACTGACGCAGTCGATCTCTTCTCTACTTTGAGCTAGGAGAGCTTGACATGCATGTTATTGATGTTAACAATCCATGTACATTTAGGGGCCAGCCGTACAGCATTGTTCTGGGCCAACTGTAATTTTCCTATGTCCCTCTGTGGAACTTGACCATATGACTGGGCAGTAGTCCAGGTGTGACAAAATTAGGGCCTGTAGGACTTGTTTTGTTGATAGCGATGTCAAGAAAGCAGTGCTTTATTACCAACAGACCTCTTCCCATATTATCTACCGTTGTATCAATATGTTTTGACTGTGAGTTTACAATCCTGGGTTACACCAAGCAGGTTAGTCTTCTCAACTTGCACCATTTTCACATTATTCATTACAAGATTAAATTAAGGTTACTGAATGATTTGTCCCAAATACAATACAAGTTTTTGACATATTTAGGAGTAGCTTATTTCTTGCCACCCACTCCAAAACTGACTGTGTTGCAGTGATTTCTCTTGCTGTGGTAGCTGACATGGGCTTTACTCAGTGCCAGTGGCAGGTAAGTAAGGGGCCTAGACAGCTGCCTTGGGGAATGCCTGACTTATGTTGGAGAGGATTCCATTAAAGAACACCCTTTGTGTTCTGTTAGACAGGTACAGTGGCTTGCGAAAGTATTCACACCCTTGCAACCTGGAATTAAAATAGATTTGGGGGGGTTTTGTATCATTTGATTTACACAACATGCCTACCACTTTGAAGATGCTAAATATTTTTTCTTGTTAAACAAACAAGAAATAAGGCAAAAAAAACTGAAAACTTCAGCGTGCATAACTATTCACCCCCCCCCCCCCAAAGTCAATACTTTGTAGAGACAACTTTTGCAGCAATTACAGCTGCAAGTCTCTTGGGGTATGTCTCTATAAGCTTGGCAAATCTAGTTACTGGGATGTTTGCCCATTTTTCAATGCAAAACTGCTCCAACTCCTTCCAGTTGGATGGGTTCCGCTGGTGTACAGCAATCTTTAAGTGTCATACCACAGATTCTCAATTGGATTGAGGTCTGGGATATGACTAGGCCATTCCAAGGTATTTAAATGTTTCCCCTTAAACCACTTGCGTGTTGCTTTAGCAGTATGTGTAGGGTCATTGTCCTGCTGGAAGGTGAACCTACATCCCAGTCTCAAATCTCTGGAATAATTTCCCTGTATTTAGTGCAATCCATCATTCCTTCAATTCTGACCAGTTTCCCAGTCCCTGCTGATGAAAAACATAGGTTCTCAGGGTGATGAGAGGTGTTGGGTTTGCGCCAGACATTTTCCTTGATGGACAAAAAGCTCAATTTTAGTCTCATCTGACAAGAGTACCTTCTTCCATATGTTTGGGGAGTCTCCCAAACAGCAGCAGAGTTTGATCGCTAATGTCAAAAGCTGCACTGAAGTCTAACAAAACAGCTCCCACAATCTTCTTATTATCAATTTCCTTCAGCCAATCATCAGTCATTTGTGTCGTACATGTTGAGTGCCCTTCCCTAGAAATGCTGAAAGTCCATTGTTATTTGTTTACTGTGAAATAGCATTGTATCTGGTCAACAAACAAAAAAATCTCCAAAAGTTTACTAAGGGTTGGTAACAGGCTGATTGGTCGACTGTTTGAGCCAGTAAAGGGTGCTTTGCTATTCTTGGGTAGCGGAATGACTTTTGCTTCCCTCCAGGCTTGAGGGCACACACTTTTCTGTAGGCTTAGATTGAAGTAATGGCAAATAGGAGTGGCAATGTAGTCGTTTTTCATAATTTGGTCAGTTATGCATGGATGAGTACATACAGAATTTGTTGACATGTTATCCCTAAATTTGCTCATCTTGACAATAAAATAATAAATAAAGTAGTTGGCAATATCAGTTGGTTTTGTGATGAATGAGCAATCTGAATGAATTAGCCATTTTCCCTACATTTATTTAAGGAGCTCCAAAGCTTTTTACTATTACCATTTAAATCATTTTTCTTTGTTTCATAGTACAGTTTATTTTTTATTTTGTATCGTTTAGTCACATGATTTCTCAATTTACAGTACGTTTGGCAATCGGCTGTGCAGCCAGACTTATTTGCCATTCCTTTTGCTTCATCCCTCTCAACCGTACAATGTTTCAATTCCTCATCAATCCACAGGGATTCAACAATTTTTACTGTCATTTTCTTAATGGGTGCATGCTTCTTAGTAATGGAGTAAACAATTTCATACATTTTTGTGCAGCATCTAGTTGCTCGTCATTACACACCACAGACCAGCAAATATTCTTTAAGATAAGAATCACTACAAAAACTCTTGTATGATTTCTTTATACACTTTCTTATACACTTGTTTTTTTCTAGATATGGCAATTACATTTGAAGTAGGACGTTTACATATACTAAGGTTGGAGTCATTAAAACTGGTTTTTCAACCACTCCACAAATGTCTTGTTAACAAACTATAGTTTTGGCAAGTCGGTTAAGACATCTACTTTGTGCATAACACAAGTAGTTTTTCCAACAATTGTTTACAGACTATTATTTCACTTATAATCACTCTATCACAATTCCAGTGGGTCAGAAGTTTACATACACTAAGTTGACTGTGCCTTTAAACGGCTTGGAAAATTCCAGAAAATGATGTCATGGCTTTAGAAGCATCTGATAGGCTAATTGACATAATTTGAGTCAATTGGAGGTGTACCTGTGGATGTATTTCAAGGCCCACCTTTAAACTCAGTGCCTCTTTGCTTGACATTATGGGAAAATCAACAGAAATCAGCCAAGACAGAAAAAAAATTGTAGACCCTCCACAAGTCTGGTTCATTCTTGGGAGCAATTTCTGGATGCCTGAATGTACCACGTTCATCTGTACAAACAATAGCACGCAAATATAAACACCATGGGACCACGCAGCCATCATACCGCTCAGGACAGAGACATGTTCTGTCTCCGAGAGATGAACGTACTTTGGTGCGAAACGTGCAAAGCAATCACAGAACAACAGCAAAGGACATTATGAAGATGCTGGAGGAAAAAGGTACAAAAGTATCTATATCCACAGTAAACAAGCCTATATCGTCATAACCTGAAAGGTCGCTCAGCAAGGAAATCGCCACTGCTCCAAAATCGCCATAAAAAAAGCCAGACTACGGTATGTAACTGCACATGGGGACAAAGATCGTACTTTTTGGAGAAATGTCCTCTGGTCTGATGAAACTAAAATTGAACTGTTTGGCCATAATGACCATTGTTATGTTTGGAGGAAAAATGGGGAGGCTTGCAAGCCAAAGAACACCATCCCAACCGTGAAGCACGGGGGATGCAGCATCATGTTGTGGGGGTGCTTTGCTGCAGGAGGGACTGGTGCACTTTACAAAATAGATGGCATCATGAGGGAGGAAAATGATG
Organism: Oncorhynchus keta; assembly: GCF_023373465.1. Lineage (NCBI taxonomy): Eukaryota > Metazoa > Chordata > Actinopteri > Salmoniformes > Salmonidae > Oncorhynchus > Oncorhynchus keta. Next base: position 47,827,397 of record NC_068422.1, on the reverse strand, counting down.
TGGATATATTGAAGCAACATCGCAAGACATAAGTCAGGAAATTAAAGCTTGGTCGCAAATGGGTCTTCCAAATGGACAATGACCTCAAGCATACTTCCAATGTTATGGAAAATGGCTTAAGGACAACAAAGTCACTGTATTGGAGTGGCCATCACAAAGCCCTGACCTCAATCCTATAGAAAATGTGTGGGCAGAACGGAAAGGGTGTGTGCAAGCAAGGAGGCCGACAAACCTGAGTTGGTTACACCAGCTCTGTCAGGAGGAATGGGCCAAAATTCACCCAACTTATTGTGGGAAGCTTGTGGAAGGCTACTCAAAACATTTGACCCAAGTTAAACAATTTAAAGGCAATACTACCAAATACTAATTGAGTGTATGTAAACTTCTGACCCACTGGGAGTATGATGAAAGAAATAAAAGCTGAAATAAATCATTCTCTCTACTATTATTCTGACATTTGACATTCTTAAAATAAAGTGGTGATGCTATTATTATTGTTCCTGTGCTGTTTGTAAATATCCTGGTAGGTTGACCAATAACCTGAACCCAGGTTGCAGGCACTATTTACAGTTTGAAGCTTTTCTTGAGTGGGGTTGATGAAAGTCAGTCAATACTTAGGTCACCCAGAAAATACACCTCTCTGTTGATATCACATACATTATCAAGCACTTCACACATATTATCCA